>NC_139699.1:37003796-37373796 GCF_964188405.1 Protomyctophum parallelum
ATGGTAGAAGTAGAAAAAATTGACAAGTGGACAGGTTAACCACTGTCCAGTGTCCACTGACATTCCTATTTTGGGCAAATGTTTTTATCTTTAAGTGGTTAAAATGTTACTGTACTGCACGATTGAAGAGAACCAGTCTCAACCTTTTTAAACCAATTTTAAATATATTTATTTTTATCTGGACCCCAATCTAAGAATATTTTACTGTTAGACATGATTTGGTCTCATAATTTATGGTCTGTCAATTAAATGTACTGGCCTAGTTGAATTTACCTGTACATAATATTTTCACTCCACATTGAGAGAACCACTGCATTAGACCGCTGCATCCCTGCTTGTAAATACAAATCAAATTGTTAAGGGCTGTATTCAGCTATAGTGTAGATTTTGAGGCGCTAGCCCCTCCTATACACAGGTGTAATGTTTGTCTTTAGTTCAATCTTTGTTTTGTAAACGCCATTGACAATGAAGGGAACATTTATGTCATAATGTGTCATTTACGTCATATTGTTGATGGCGTTTAATGTTTGTGTTTGCACCGTTTGTTTTACATCACCATTACATTTGTCCTTACACAAACATTAAATGCAATTCATGAATGAAGAATTTACGTCATGTGTCTGAGCAAATCGGTATTTTTGTTAAATTCCCATTGATGATGGAGAATTTACGTCATATGTGTCTGAGCAAATCGACTTGTTGGGTCATGATGATGTATGATGATGCATACTGCATAGGTGTGATTTCTTTTTTTTTTCTTTTTTTTTTTAATGGGGGTCAAGCCCAAAGGGCCCTTTTGTTATCGTATCCGCTGTTTTAGCAGTTTGGGCAGTTCTGAGCTATCGTTTTTAATGAAATTTGGCAATATGGTTGAGGGCCGTGTGGATCTCTCAGTAACTGAAGCTCACACTCATTCGTCAAAAGACCTCTGACTTTTAGATCCCTAGATAAAAAAATATTATGATTTGCTCGATCAATATTTTGACCAAGTCACAGAAATTGCATTTCCATTTTCCATACATGCCAATGGAGTCTGACTCCGGTTGCGGTTGCGGGACTACAGCATTGACAAACAACCCCTTCAGCGTAAAAAACAAAACAACGTATGTCATCTGTATTAGGGATGCACCGAAAGGGAAATTCCTGACCGAAACCGAATATAGGAAACAGTTGGCCGAATACCGAATATCCGAATATGATTTATATTATATATTTTATTCCTACCATTGCTGTCATGGCCGTACCTTTAAAGCTAAACTAAATGGTTATGGCAAAACTTAACTTAAATAATAATCACTATTATGGGTCCATAAAACATTTATTCAGCTCTTTTGAATGCATTACACTATTCAGTGATATATTTTCTGCCTATTCAGGCCGAAACCAAATAGGCCGAAAATGCATTTTTAGCCATTTTCTGCCGAATAATTTCTGAGGCCGAATATTCGGTGCATCACTAATCTGTATAGCTCATTTTGTATATTGCTTATAGCTTTTTCTTTTTGGGCTTGACCCCATCTTATATCCTATATTTATTATTATTATTTTAATAAAAATGCATTGTCATCTTTGGATCCTGTTGTTCCCCAGGGTGTCTTCAGCCACAGTTCCAATTGATTTCACCCTTCATGAAAAGTTTCATATATTTAATCAATGTAATCATCATGTCTATTCTCTGCACTGATGTAAATATGTATGTATGTAGCCTGCCCTAGAGGGACATCATGCTATGTGTTATTTAATATACCGGTACTCTTGTGTGGTTATGTCTATTTGTAACGTTTAGGAACACCAACTCAAATTTCTAGTATGAGCGCCGTGCCGTCGTCGCTACGTGCAATATGCACCGTGAGTAGGGCAATAAAATGTGCCAAACCGACCCTCATAATAACAATTTTCTCCGGTTCTGCCGCATAATAACGTACGCCGATTTGTGTGTTCTCGCAAACGGCTAAAGTAGCCGATCTGCATGATATAACGCAGCACTCTCATCGGGAGGAGGGGCAGCACAAATATATGCCAGTAGGGCAACCAAATCGTCAGCGACGTCCCTATCTAGTATGCACAAACTTACTTGGCAAATAAAAGGGAATATGATTGTTATTTTGATCGAGCTCTCACCCCCTTTGAAAAATATTGGAAAATGATTGGCCTCCCTTTGGGATTTTGATAAAATTATTGATATCTTTTGCAATCAATACAGAGTCCACAACGTCGATCATAAGGTGGTGATTCAACTGTAATCGATTTTCTGTAAAATGTGGCACTTTTTGAAAAATATTTAGCGGATAACATGAAGCTTGTTATAAATTGTTATTGCTTAGCTATATCCACTAACACTAAAGTATTGTATTACAGAACTGCATGAGAAAAAAAAATCTTTATTGAAATAATCAAATAGTCATCATGGTGAAATTGGCGATTTTGTGATTCATTGCATGAATTGTTATCAAAAAAATCATAATCGTTGTGGTCCAAGATTTACACCCCGTCCCCTAGTGTTGCCACTTTCCTCCATAGCATACATGTTTGAACTGGTCTCACAAATGCTAACGCACCTCATTGTTGTTGGGAAGATCTCTGATTGTTCTGTTGTTCTTCCCTTTGTTTCTGCAGATATTTCTCGTGCTATTGAACTTCTTGACAAGCTCCAGAGAACAGGAGAAGTGCCTCCTCAGAAGCTGCAGGCACTGCAAAGGGTTCTGCAGAGCGAGTTCTGTAATGCTGTTCGAGAAGTTAGTCATTTATCTTTTCTCCACACTCGGCTCCAGTTAGTAAATTTCCCTTATGAATATTACAAATGCAAAGTTTACAAACAAATGTTCTTTTTGTAAACCTGTTTTATTTTGAAGAGTAACATTTTCCATCTTGAATACATTCAATGTCTCTTCAGGTGTATGAACATGTGTATGAAACAGTGGACATCAACAGCAGTCCTGAGGTCAGGGCCAATGCCACAGCCAAGGTAGAATCAAACTGAACACTAGACTAGAGAACAAAATACATGATTTTTGAGACTCCTTTTGTGTATTGACAACATTAATTATCTTTTTAGGCTACTGTTGCAGCTTTCGCAGCAAGTGAGGGTCACTCACACCCTCGTGTTGTGGAGCTACCCAAGACGGAAGAAGGCCTCGGATTTAACATAATGGGTGGAAAAGAACAAAACTCTCCTATTTACATATCAAGGATCATCCCAGGGGGCATTGCTGACCGCCATGGTGGCCTCAAGAGAGGCGATCAGCTTCTCTCTGTTAATGGAGTGGTATGTTCATAACAGATTTACACAATGATATGATGTGCCTCATTTGATTTGTTTCTCATCATAATACAACAAATTCATGTGATACTGATCATTTTATCATAAAGTTCAGAAATCACAGAGCAAAATAAATGTAAAATGTCAGTACAGAGTGGGCACCTGAGTAATTAAATGGGGTAAACAATACATTTCAAAGTGGGCAATGCTCTCCTGTTGGTCTGGGTGGTGCAGGGATAAAGTTCCTGCCCACCACCTTTTGAGACCAAGGTTTAAAACTTCCTCCATGATGCATCCGGCTTGGTCGTGGTCGGGTGCTCCAATGAACACTAATAGGCTCTGTGCAAACAAACACATGTTTCCGGTTCAAAGCTGCTGCCGGGCCAATCAAACAAAGCTATGGAAAACTGAACATTTAAAGAAAACTGTTACACCACCTTACAGTTCTGCACAGAGCCTATTGCTCATGTTCAGGGGGATAGCAGGGTGGAGAGGCAACTCCTACAGGTTGGTCAGGGAGCCTGTTCAGCGAGGACCGGAACTCGGAACGATGGTGTGTTCTCTCCTTGCATCACACCCTGACCGTAAAACGACTCTAAACATGGCCAAGTCATGATTGGCTGCCTCCTAGCGACCTTACTACTAGCGACAGCGACCTAGTCATCATTGGCTGCCTTCTACGCCAATGGGAGTAAAACCCCATACTCTGAACGCCGCAACGCAGAGCGAGTAGCTACAGCAGCGAATGTTATGAGCTAACTGGAGCTGCAGGAAAGCCATGACAAAACACGGTGCTTGAACCAACAAAAGAATGTTGGAAATGAGCTAAAACAACGGCCGGGTGGTTAGAGAAACAAGTAAACACACCAAAAAAGACAATAATTACCGTAAATAAAATCAGGGACAAATGACAAATAAAAATAAGGGGATAAGAGACAGCCAAGCATCAATGCTGGTTGCACCTGGCAGTTATGACTTGAGTGTCATTCTTGCTTTTATATTGTTATTATTATCTCTTAACTTACACACACACACACACACTCTCATGACTTTCTCTTGCTTTCTACAGAGTGTGGAAGGGGAGCATCACGAGAAAGCTGTGGAACTCCTCAAGGCAGCTCAGGGTACAGTCAAGCTGGTAGTAAGGTACACCCCTAAGGTCCTAGAGGAAATGGAGTCACGTTTTGAGAAAATGAGGTCGGCAAAGCGCCGGCAACAGAACAACTATCCCCAGTAGTGTTGTCCTCTAAATGAATGCTCAATTATTTTATCTGCCTCATCTGTCCCTGTCCCCCACTTAACTCCCTGTAATGACGACGATATTGAACTGAGTTCGGTCTGTAGTCACATGTTAATGTTATTTTCTGTAGAGTTTTAAAATCCACAAATTGTTGTTGTACTTGACACTGCTGAACACTAAACTGATCATAATTTTTTTATTAACATTTTGGTTTATTTAATTCACATTACGAAGTTTCCTTATGCTTACGTATCTGTTTCGTTTCTGTATCGTATATGTTTTTTGTTTGTACAGTCGCTAAGTGCCTCAGGGCAACACACAGATTCTGTTCTTCATGGTCTTTGTTTAAAGGACAACTTTAGTTTTTTTTCAACCAAGGTTCATGTTTTAGGTTATTGGAGAAAGTAAAAGATGAGTTCATTAATTTTTTCATTTGCAGCTTTCTTTCGTTTTAGAGATTTTTGCCAGGGGGGTGCGGGGGCATTCAAACATTAGGCTAAATGTTTTGGGGTTTTTTTACAATCTTTTATAGCGATTATTTATATTATTTACTATAGTCCTCCTAGACCCAAGGACATTACATCTGGCCACAAAAGATCACACGATCTACTGAATGTGAAGGGGGTGGGCTATACTAAATAATAAAAAAATAAATCGCTATAAATAAATAAAATACATACATGTTCAAATGCCCCCGTCCACCTGTCAAAAATAGCTAAAATTGCTAAAATTAAAGAAAGCAGCCAATGAAAATAAAATGACACTCATCTTTTACTTTCTCTAATAACAACCTTAAACATGAACCGTGGCTGAAAAAACTAAAGTTGTCCTTTAAGGCCAAATTTAATGTATGTTATTTCTTTTTAATTTAAAAAAAACGAATACGCACATCACTTAAAGTAAACCAAGAACCCCTACATTAATATGTACTCAATTGAGGTCCCCCCTTCTGAATATATGGCTTCAAAATCAATTTAAAATATTTAAAAAAGAAAACACGGAAGAAATGTGTATATAGAGCACCGAAGTCTGACGTCAATATCGGTAGAGGGTGCAAACCCATGGGTTCCTGTACTTTTTATTTGCATTGTAATCCCCATAGGGGATTTTAGGTCACATTCATACCATTGCGCATTTTCAGAAAGTGCACTTCGTTTGGCAGGTGTGAAGGCTCATTCGAATCGTAATGCGTATCAAAGAACCGCATTATACTCCGAGCAAAAACAGGGGTTTCGCTTCTCTTCCAATCGCACTTGATTACGATTCGGTGCAGGTGTGAATGCAATCCGCAGTAAATAAAGGAAATGAAGCAAACAATGTGGCGGCTGAGGAGCTGAACACAGTTGGAGACGGAGAAGGCATATTTTACGCAGCGCAAAGATGTCCCGTTACCGTGGATAGACGTGGTCGAATGAGGAGACTGAAGCCCTGATCGAAATGAGGACGAGTACATTAATCAATTCAGAAAGAAAACACATAAACGCTGCAGTGCAGTGTAATAGTATTATAGCATACAGAATATTCTGTCTGTCTGTGCGTGCCGTAAACATGGAGTGCTGTCACTGTGTAGGGAGTAGGAACTTTCATCTCAATAAACGCGTAAACATTTTGCGCTGCTGTCTGTTATATCAGTGCGCTTGCCTCGGATCCATGCCCAAAAGAACAGTGTGTGGCTGCGTGCGTTTGCGTATAGCGAGAGAGAGGGGGTGGGGGGGGGGGGTCCAGTCCCAGACGGCACGACACATGCATGTTATGAGTATAATTTTATAACCATAGATTTCACTGTGTAGGCTAGTTTATGAATGGAACACATTGATAAAGGACCCCCCTGCTGCGTTTCCAATTGCTGCGGATGACTGTGTGAAGGCAAACCGCAGCAAATTAAATATGCAAGAATCCCACATTCTCCGCCCATACGCATTTGAGTCTACCGAAGTATTAGGTGAGAATGTGACCTTAGATTGCCTCATATAAGAACTGTGTTTGAAAAATATGTCATCCGGGGCCGTTTCACTCATATGGATATGAAGAATCAACTGACTAAGAGAAAACGCTATTGCTACTAAATGTGTTACATTTTTGCTAGAAACAAACAAATCATATATGAGTGACTGACTGTCGCAAACGATACAGAGACACCTTCCTGACAATAACGCAGAGACAGCTTGTTTATTTTTGGACCACAATGCTTATGAAACGATTTTAAGATGAGCCATGTTATTCTCCATAGAGAAATTACTTCCGTGGACCCCTTGGAACCAGGGGATGAGCAAGTGACGTCAGTATTCAGCGCTCTATATTGAATAGGTTTAACTCTACATCTTGTATGGTGTTAACACATTACACTAGGGACCTCCTGGAACAATCAAGGACCCCTGGGGTCCCCAGATCCGACTTTGAGAACCACTGATTTAAATAAACAAAAAAGCCTGAGACACTATGTGAGCCATTTGGCGTAAATGAAAATATGTTAGGGTTACCATGACATTTTCAGTGAACCTTTTTTTTCTCTCCTTGCCATTATCTGATATTAAAGAACAATGTTAGTTTTTCTAAACCAGCTTTCTAAGCATGATTTGATTTGCATTTGTTACATACATTTACTGGCACTGCTACCAGTAAGCTGAAGAGTTACTGTAGTTTACAAACTAAAGTTATAGGTTATGTGGAATGCAAATAAGAAATTGCTGGTTAAAGGATGCACATGTATATAAAACCACATTATGGTAATACCCCTGGAAATGAAGATGACGGGCTAAATTTAAAATGTCTTGCTACACTAATTGAAAGGGGGGTCCACCGTCTATACGTGCGTCTTCTCCTACCAAACCACACTGCACAAATCTCTCCATGCAGAATACCTACTGCATGCCTGTCCAGACATAACGCACTATGTTGCATCCATGCAACTGTCATAATTACTATACAGTTTGCATTTACATGTCATTGTGCAACATTTCACAGTGATGCAAATTACATCATGTTTTAGGCCACTCCTCTTTCCACCACACACACGGCGCAGCGGTACAGTACGGCACATTATGGTACAGTACAGCACAAAACAGTATTGTACAGCACAGGACAGTATTGTACAGTATGGTACATTATAGTATGCTACGGTACAGTACATTACAGTACAGTAAAGCCTGCTACAGTACAGTATGGTACTGTACAGTACACTGGCCACCTGGATGGCGTGGCGCTAGAGAGACCAGCCGAAGGCCGGTCAAATTCTAGTGTCTAATTCCCAGTTACTTGTAAATATGGACATCGTTGATGTAAATGTTTTCTGTAATTTGAAATAGTCTACGGCTACGCACTATATTTTGTTGTTCGACTGCATCACTGAAACTGATCCTGGGTCCTGTTCTGCAGGATCCAAATGCCCAGAGACAGGGCAGTTTGAATGACGTTTTTTTTTTGCTGCCTAGTCTACCCGGGAGATGGATTGCTGAGACGGACCCCACACTTATCCTAGGCTCCCAGTAATTATGCCACACTTTAGTTGCTCAAACCATACTACTCATACACTGAGTTGGCATTGCCTGTTATTGAACCCAGAACCTTGTGATTCAAAGGCACGTGTTTTACCAACGACTCACTACCTACGCTGAAAATATTGAAAATCTGTTCTTTTCAGCAAGCAAGGCGAGGTAAGTAGTGGTACCGGACTAGTTGTGGCAGTGTCGCTCCACCTCAGCAATCCATCTCCCTGGTCTAGTACCCTTACAAGGTGATAGGTGGGATGGATAGATATGCAGACAATAAGCCACTTCAAACTATGTTCTTACTTCACTTTTTATTTGAAGATCTGTGTAACTGAAGTATGAAGTTGAATGTGACCATGTCTACCAATAATTAAGTATGATTTTACACAATGGTTAGTGGATTGTAAATGATCTTAATTTGAATTAACTATAATTTATGTATATTTTACATTACTGTACTACTGGTATGTGCTCCATAAGGATTTTGCTGTCTTCCATTGTCATACATTTTGCATCCTATTTATTATTTACTGCCTACAGATGCAGGAAAAACTTAATTGAAAAATACACAGGCCCAAGGACATATAAGTCACATGGACCAAAAGGTGTTTTCAATTAATCTAACATGGTTAAAATGGAGTTTGGAGATACAATTGGTTTGTATAGGAAGGGGCACCATCAAATAAATGGCAAATGTCTAAATAGAATCAAGCAACATAAAAACTGTCTGGGGTGCTCACAAACGCCTGAGTAGATGTTTAAATTACCCCAAACATGCTTGAAAGTGGAAGAAATGCTTAAATTTAGTAAACATTTCAATTGCATAATCACTAAAGACAATATATCCGAGAGGTGTTAAATCAAGCATCTATGCAAGGTCAACTTTAATAGTGCAGATTAAACTTTTTTTTTTTTTTTTACTGTAAGTTATTTAGGACTTCAACCTCTTGTGCAGAAATGTTTAAAGGAATACTACATGATGGGGCATTTGAAATGTATAATCTTAAATTGAATGGATCGTTCAAAAGATAGCCTGGACTGTGGCTAATTCAGGTACTCTAGTTCAGATGAGATGTATAAGAGATCTTGTTGCAATAATAACTTTCATAATGAAATCAAATTAGCCATAAACTGTATATGACGGACGGACGGGGGGGGGTAATGTGAATACAGATCAGATAAGAACATAAGTGCATGAAATGTAAAAAACTACATTCACAATGGGATAGGGATATTTTCTGCGTGAGCTTTTCATAGTATGTAGTGGAGATAATATTTAAATAAACTAATTTAATCATCTAATTCTCAAAATATCAGAAATATGGGGTGTGTATTCCCTTGAACTTACCATATTTAATATACAATACTTCACATACGTCACAAAATATGGAAACTAGCCACAACCTGTTATATCGGTTAGTTGGCCTTGCTGTCCTTAGAATGTTACCTGTATTTGCCGACTTAATCCATAATGAAATTTGATCAGGTTTCTAACATTTATTCTTGTTTATATATTGTTATGGTCAATAGAATATTTTTATAATAGTTTTCTTTTGATAATTCTCTCCCTTTTTTATAAGTGATTTTCATAAGAATTTTCCAAGAATGATTGGTGCTCCCACTTGACTGTTCCAGGGCCTTATATACTGTATGTAAAGGCTCTCAGAATTGATGCAGCAGTGATCTAGCATCACTGATTAGGTCCAACACCTTCCATTTCAAGGAAGTGAACAGGCATAGATCACAGCTTGTATTTTTGAGATACTTCCATGTTATAAGCCTATGCGAGTACTTGCAACATTGGTGAAATTTTGATAAAATATTGATTGTTTTACTGCTTGTTTCAGATTTTTATGTTTAAACTATGTTGTGTTCTTAGTCTATGTCGTCCAATATATTTACTATTACATTAATGTGGAATGTACAGCAATGTAGTGGGTGTCAGGTAGATTAAAGACATTGGGATTGAAGGGTGCACTAAATAAATTTGTTTATTGCCTAATGCCTATGCATCTTGGTTGTCTTCCTAACTGGCTGTCTGCCTTTCAAAAATAAGGAAAGATCTCTCGAGTCTAGCGGAGCCATGATCTGATCTGTGTATGTAGTACAATTCTTTTTGGTTTTAGGTTTTTATTGGAGAGGTTTTTATAAGAAAAATGAGTGTAATTTTTGTTTGTTTTTCTTCATTTGCTGCTTTCTTTTGTTTTAACGATTTTAGCTATTTGACTGCTAAATATGTATTTTTTTAAATTACAGCTATTTCTTTATTACTTGCGCAAGCAGAGCGCGCAAGTAATGTTTTCGCCCGGTCTCTTCCACCGTGACAGCTGTCCCGCCAATCAATGTTTATGCAGAAAAACATCAAATCTGTGCCTGTTTTGCTGGGACCAAATGACCACAAATGACCATATTTCTTACGTCATCATTTAGAGCTAGTCATACGTATACTATATACATAATCAGTAAAAATAAAATAGCAAATTGTGCCTGATCTGCTGGGACCAGAGTACGTGGTGTGTATATGTATGACTAGCTCTTAATGATGACGTAAGAAATATGGTCATTTGTGGTCATTTGGTCCCAGCAAACCAGGCACAGATTTGCTGTTTTCTTGCATAAACATCAAATGGCGGGACAGCTGTCACGTTTTTGGCGCAAAGTAACCACAGTATACCGCTAATCAACTTACAACTACACACTTTATACAGTATAGAGTATATATGTATATAGTATATGCCTATATACTATATATATATTTCTTACGTCATCATTTAGAGCTAGTCATACGTATACTATATACATAATCAGTCAAAATAAAATAGCAAACTGTGCCCAGAGTACGTGGTGTGTATATGTATGACTAGCTCTTAATGATGACGTAAGAAATATGGTCATTTGTGGTCATTTGGTCCCAGCAAACCAGGCACAGATTTGCTGTTTTCTTGCATAAACATCAAATGGCGGGACAGCTGTCACGGTTTCTGGCGCAAAGTAACCACAGTATACCGCTAATCAACTTACAACTACACACTTTATACAGTATAGAGTATATATGTATACGTATATAGTATATGCCTATATACTATATATATATATTTCTTACGTCATCATTTAGAGCTAGTCATACGTATACTATATACATAATCAGTAAAAATAAAATGGCAAACTGTGCCTGATCTGCTGGGACCAGAGTACGTGGTGTGTATATGTATGACTAGCTCTTAATGATGACGTAAGAAATATGGTCATTTGTGGTCGTTTGGTCCCAGCAAACCAGGCACAGATTTGCTGTTTTCTTGCATAAACATCAAATGGCGGGACAGCTGTCACGGTTTTTGGCGCAAAGTAACCACAGTATACCGCTAATCAACTTACAACTACACACTTTATACAGTATAGAGTATATATGTATACGTATATAGTATATGCCTATATACTATATATATACTATATATATTTCTTACGTCATCATTTAGAGCTAGTCATACGTATACTATATACATAATCAGTAAAAAATAAAATAGCAAATTGTGCCTGATCTGTACGTGGTGTGTATATGTATGACTAGCTCTTCACCCAAACTTATATAGATAGAAACTTGAATCATACTTAACTAGAAAGAGTGCCCTTCTGGGCACAGGTCTCCACCAGGATAGGGATGTAGGACATTGCAGCTTGCCTTCATCTGGTGGTTGGATAAAAGGGCAACAAAAGTAAATTAGAGGTAAAAACACTTTTTGGCCAGTTATAGCGCCACCTTGAGGCTGAGTTGAAATTGTTCATGTGGCATTTCTTCCTCGGCCTAGTGGGAATGTGCGTGCACAATTTCACGGAAATCACGCGATGTGTTCATGATTTGCAGCATTTTGTTTGAAACTGAGCACTCCTGTGAACTTTGGAAGCCAATCTTAACCAATCAGGATGGAGTCTGAGAAATCTGAAAGACCCGTTTCGTTGAATGGCTCTAGAGAGACTGTACCAATTTGCACGATGTTTGGACAAAATCTGTAGGTGTACTGTGCACTTGTACTTGTTTTGCACAAAGCGGCCTCCTGGTGGAGCTATAACAGGCCGTTCTGGAAATTTTGGGGCAGAGGTTCATCGTTGGCATCCAGGGAGTGTGTGTGCAAAATTTGGCATCGACCGGGTTAACGGTGGCCGAGATTAGCTGCTCACGGACACACGGACGGACGGACGGACACACACACACACACACGGACGGACGGACGGAGTGCAAAACATACTCTCCCCCCATGCCTTCGGCCTGGTGGAGACAATAATACTAGGTGTTTATATGCATAAAGTAGGTAGGTAGCAAATAGTTACATCTAAAAATTATACATTTCACAGAGATACTGAGATTTGACAGTTTACAGCGGTCGAAAGGACTTGCGCGCTCTGCTTGCGCACTAGTTGGCCATTTATGGCCTACTAGTGTGCAACAAGCAAGTATGCACTTGACAGAGTGCAGTTCTAGTTACTTGCGCAAGCAGAGCGCGCAAGTAATGTGATCGGCCTGGTCCATTTGTCGTGACAGCCGTTCCGCCATTTCAGGACCCCCCCAGAAAAACATCAAATCTGTGCCCGTATTGCTGGACCAATGATGACGAAATGACCATATTTCTTACGTCATCATTTAGAGCTAGTCATACACGTATTTCTTACGTCATCATTTAGAGCTAGTCATACACATACGTGTATGACTAGCTCTAAATGATGACGTAAGAAATATGGTCATTTCGTCATCATTGGTCCAGCAATACGGGCACAGATTTGATGTTTTTCTGGGGGGGTCCTGAAATGGCGGAACGGCTGTCACGGTTTTTGGACCAAAGTGACCACAGAATACCGCTAATCAACTTACAACTACACACTTTATACAGTATAGAGTATAGAGTATATATGTATACATATATAGTATATGCCTATATACTATATATATACTATATATATGTCTTACGTCATCATTTAGAGCTAGTCATACGTATACTATATACATAATCAATAAAAAATAATTTACCAAATTGTGCCTGATCTGCTGGGACCAGAGTACGTGGTGTGTATGTAAGAAATATGGTCATTTCGTCATCATTGGTCCAGCAATACGGGCACAGATTTGATGTATGACTAGCTCTAAATGATGACGTAAGAAATACGTGTATGACTAGCTCTAAATGATGACGTAAGAAATATGGTCATTTCGTCATCATTGATCCAGCAATACGGACACAGATTTGATGTTTTTCTGCGTAAGCCTCAAATGTGTGTGTATGTGTATGACTAGCTCTAAATGATGACGTAAGAAATACGTGTATGACTAGCTCTAAATGATGACGTAAGAAATATGGTCATTTCGTCATCATTGGTCCAGCAATACGGGCACAGATTTGATGTTTTTCTGGGGGGGTCCTGAAATGGCGGAACGGCTGTCACGGTTTTTGGACCAAAGTGACCACAGAATACCGCTAATCAACTTACAACTACACACTTTATACAGTATACTATATATATACTATATATATTTCTTACGTCATCATTTAGAGCTAGTCATACGTATACTATATACATAATCAATAAAAAAATAATTTACCAAATTGTGCCTGATCTGCTGGGACTAGAGTACGTGGTGTGTATGTAAGAAATATGGTCATTTCGTCATCATTGGTCCAGCAATATGGGTACAGATTTGATGTATGACTAGCTCTAAATGATGACGTAAGAAATACGTGTATGACTAGCTCTAAATGATGACGTAAGAAATATGGTCATTTCGTCATCATTGATCCAGCAATACGGGCACAGATTTGATGTTTTTCTGCGGATGAGGAAAAGATATAGAGAAAAAGATATAGGTGGGGGAGTTATGTTTGCTATAAAAGAAGATATTTCCATTGAAGAAATTCCAACTGAAAGCAGGATATTAGAGAAAGTAGAACATATATGTATACATGTAAAAGATAAAAATCTATATATCATTCTTATGTACAGATCACCTAAAACAGAGCTTTCAAAATTAAACACATTTCTCGAATACATGGTACAGTATATATCATCTCCGACTTCTGCAATTTTGATAATAGGAGATTTCAATGAAGACCATAATACTAAGATAGAAAGAAGTATAAAGACCTACATGTCAAAATTAGGCTTTAAACAATTAAATACAAATCCAACTACAGATTACGGAAATATTTTAGATCATGTATATTTTAACAAATGTGAAAGTATTATTATAGAAATTGAAATTAGAGACACATATTACTCTGACCATGATTTAGTATTAATATCACTATAGTCTAACATGAAATAGATTTAAAATTAAAATTAAAATTTTAATTCAGTTTATATACTTTTTTTTATAGGCGTTTACATACATAAATTAGATAGGTAGTAAATAGTTACACCTAATAATTACACATTTCAAATGTTCCTTCACAGAGATATTGAGATTCCACCGTTTACAGAAAAAGTATACTGTATAACATATTTTAATTCAGTTTATATACCTTTTTTTCAACACATATAAGTGATTTATTTTTCTCTGAAAAAAAAAGGGATCCAGTATATATCTACAACGATAAAACAGTATTTCTTATATAGATAGAAACTAGAATCATACTTAATACTAAATGTTTACATGTATAGTAGGTAGCAAATAATTACATCTAAACATTAATCATTTCAAACATTCCTTCACAGAGATACTGAGATTTGGCAGTTTACAGCGGGCGAAAACATTACATGCGCGCTCTGCTTGCGCACTAGTTGGCCATTTATGGCCTACTAGTGTGCAACAAGCAAGTATGCACTCGACAGAGTGCAGTTCTAGTTATTTTCTATAGTCACAGGATCTATTGAATGTGAAGAGGGTGGTGACAAACTGACTTATTGAGCCTACGACGTAGGCGATGTATACGATGTATGGCAGCCAGCCCCCTAGTAGTCCGTTCAGACACACGGAAAACAACTACTGTGGCCAGATGTCATTTCCTGGGGTCTAGTGGGACTACAGTAATGGTAAATAATAAAGAAAAAGCTGTACAATTTTGTAAAAAGACATATTTAGCCACATTATGCCCCGTCAAAGAAAAAAATAAAATTAAACAATGCATTATCTGTGACAAAGGTCGCAGATAACTATGAAATTGTGCGTTTGTCACATAACCCACAATTCCCATCACTCTGTCATGAAGTCGCAATTCCCCAGGCAAGCTCCCAGGTCATCGTGACGTCACGTGACATCAGCCCCCTGGTCACCCCAGGCCAGCCCCCAGGTGACCAGGTCATCGTGACATCATCATGACATCACATGACAATGATGACATCAGCCCCCTGGTCACCCCAGGCCAGCCCCCAGGTGACCAGGTCATCGTGACATCATCATGACATCACATGACAATGATGACATCAGCCCCCTGGTCACCCCAGGCCAGCCCCCAGGTGACCAGGTCATCGTGACATCATCATGACATCACATGACAATGATGACATCAGCCCCCTGGTCACCCCAGCCAAGCCCCCAGGTGCCCAGGTCATCATGACATCACGTGATCTGTCACAACACCTAAATGCAATCCCCCGTCACTCACTAATCCCCATATATATGGCCATGAACCCTTGTCCATACCTGTTTTCATTGTGCATTTATTGGTCAAAGTTCATCCCATGCCAAAACGACCGCACTCGCCCAACAGTCTGACATCACCCAGGCGGATGCGTGCATACGCCGATCTGCCCCAGCAGTACAACCTCCACACTCACGGAGGAGGGCTTTAATATCAGAGTTTTCTCCACAGCCTCCCTTCTACATATTCCATGGTCAGACGATGGCGCCACTCTCGTATATATATTGTGATGATAACAATGGAATCATGCATTTCCCGTCAGTCAGTCAGTGTATCACTCAAACTCCCCATGAATCTGAATCTGAACATGAACCTTGGTTGGAAAAACAAAACAAAGTTGTCCTTTTAAGTATCTAAACTGTTATAATATAATTATAATATAAAACCACCCGCAATAGAAAAGTGAGTAGTATACAGTTGAGTAGCCTTAGTGGTTTCCTATTTTCTTTCATTTATTTAGAAATTACAAGGCCTTTTCTCATCAGATGTTGCGAATTTGCTTGCATGGTTGACCTTTCTACAAGGACATGAGGCACTCATGCTGCTTGTTGTTTTCTTTAATCACTATCAAACTGACTCCCCTGACTTGGCATTAAAATAGGGCTTAAGTGGTAAAATGCCCAATGATATGCACCCACTTTGGAGAGGAAGACAGTGGTTGTGTGAAATTGTTCTCAACGGGCCTGAAAAAATATGTACGGGCCCTGAGTAGGCCGGCCCGACTGAGACTCAGTACGGCCAGACTAATTACCATAAATGTCGGGCCCGACAAAGACCGAAAATGACAGGTGGGGTCGGGTTCCGGCAGGATTTAAGAACTCTTGATAGGAATGGTAAACAGCCTCTGCAAAACATCTTCTAAAATTGTTATGCAGACTTGCGGGAAACTTTGTGTGCAGTGAAGGCACTCTTAAAAGTTAGTTATTGTTGGTTGTGTTGTGTGACCTGTAGTAGTCACATACTGAGGCCCTGCCTGGCCATCTTCACATTCAAGTTGGTTGTTTTACCTTTCACTGTTAGAATATTCACACCAGAAGCAGATGGCAACAACGCGGTGGAGTTGCACAGAGATGGATGAGAACTGTGGCTCACATGGCTGCCATCATTTTCCAAAGTTTGGCCACAGTTAATCTTATCCGTCTTGCATGGGAATTGTTCACTCCATCTTATCTGACAACCAGAATGGATGACATTTCACAGCAAGCACAGCATCCTGGAGCTGGGACTAGTGCAGGAGCCAGAGCAGCAGCAGGAGCAGGTGCACCAGTATCTGTACATCCATCCATCCTTACTGTGCATTTGTGCAACACACACAGGGCTCTATTTTTGTCCATGCTAAACCCCAGTTATCCCTAAACTTCTTTGCCTTTTTTTTTTTTTTACTATTTTGAAAAACATGTTTTAATACTTTCAAGCACACAACGTGTCAATGTAGATTGGGTAGTTGAACTTTTTTTTTTTAAAGGCAAAGAAGTTTAGGGATAACGGGTTTCATGGACGGAAATAGAGCCCACAGTGTTTAGAAACTGTAGAGGTCAAGTGGAGAGTCAAGACAAATGGGACATCATCCTCATAATGGCCCCCTACTAGAGACCATAGGATTTGGCCTGCTGTGAGAGGAACTGCAGAACCAGGTGATATACAGCACCTTTTCAAAAAATATTGTGTCAAAGTTAATTATCTTCCCAAATATAATTCAAAAAATAAAACTTCCATATAGATAAAGAAGATGGTCCAAGGCACTCTGATCCAGTTAAGTGAAAAATACTTTATTATATTTTATGGCATGGCAAAGATCATTATAAAAAGGGAGGACCAACGTGTTTTGGTCGCATTTTAATGATCTTTGCCATGCCATAAAATATAATAAAGGCCTTCACTTCACTGGAACAGTCGGACATAGTGCCTTGGACCCTCTTCTTTATCTTCATGATTAAACCTCACCAACGAGCACCTGTATTCAGTTCAACAAAGGACCACGGCAGCGCTTCCTTCTTCTATTCAACATGAAACTTTCATATATTCTCAATTCATTGCATAAAGTGAAGTATTTAAAACCTTTTTTTGTTCATGAAAATCAAAAAATCCTATTTCAAAATATTAGAATATTTTACGAGACCACTAAAAGATATTTTTAAACCAGAAATGTCGACCATCTGTCAAGAATATTAATGTATGCAGTCAATACTTGGTCTGGGCTACTTTTGAACAAATTATTTCATCAATGGCATGGAGGTGATCAGCCTTTGTTCACTGTTGAGGTGTTATGGAAGCCATAAATGAATTTGTATTGTTGAATTTTGTATTTGTATTGTCTCACACCTTCCTCTTGACAATACAACCTAGATATTCTGTGGATCAGGCCAGTAGGTCAGTTAAGCACAGTAATACCATGGTTAGTACACCAGGCAGTTACTAGTAGTTTTGGCTCTGTGGGCAGGTGCCAAGTGCTGCTGGAAAAAAAAGATCAGAATCAACATAAAGCTTGTCAATGTATGGAGGCACACAGTGCTGTAAAATATCATAATAGACGGTTGTGTTGAGACTCTGGACTTGATAAAACACAATGATGATTTAGGCCATGTTATCTGCTGGTTTTGGTCCACTGACAGTGGAAACTTAACACTGCACCCCTCTTTTTAGAGTACATTGTGTTTCACTTACTTTCAGTATGTTGATAAGCTTAATGGAGATGCTAATATTCATTTCCAGCTCGATTTGGCACCTGCCCACAGTGCCAAAAGCCCAAAACTTAAACTATAGTAGGCTGCTATATTGTACTGGCCATGGTATTACTGTGCTTAACTGACCAGCCAACTGGCCTGAACCCCACAGATAATATAGGTTGTATTGTCAAGAGGAAGGCGTGAGGAATACTGGACAACCCCGGTGCTTGCCCGTTTTTCCTCCCGGAATTTTCACCAGTGAGGGGGATTGATTGATTGATTGAAATATTTATTAACAGTTTGTAGAATTTACAGTACATTTTAAGCACAAACTCAATACAAAGACTGTCAACTGTGAGTGGACGACCCAATTAAGCATTACACTTGTTTACAACAGGGTCCACATTGTTCAATTCATCAAAACATTTAAAGACATACAACCATTTAGAGACATACAAATAGACATTTCTATGTAGCTAAAGAACAGAACAGGAATTCATCATATGGGAAGCAAAAAAGGGAAAATATACAAGCACTGGGAAAATATACAATATACAGTGAGGGAAATGGGGTGGGGGGGTGGGGGGGATTCAGATTTTACAGAGGCCAGTTTCGAATTGCAGCCATCCGTAGGTGCCCTTTGAGAGCGGTTTTGAAGGAGTCAAGGGATTCACATGTCTTAATGACTGTTGGTAGGGCGTTCCACATTTTGGTGGCATAGGAGCGAAAATAATTTAGTCCCTTGTTTGTGCCGAATCTGGGTTGTACATGGTTTGTTGCACTCCCTCTGGTGTTGTGGGTGTGGACTTCGTTTACATTAAGGAAGTATTTAGACAGGTACATGGGTATCTAAGTGGTGTATCGAATCTTGTGGACCAGACCCATTGCAAGATGCTGTACTCTGTCGACAACCCTAAGCCATCCCAGCCTGTCAAAGTGGGCAGGGGTGAGGTGGGTTCGGGCCGGGGGGTGAGGCCAAGTAGGAGCCTGACCAGTTTGTTTTGGGAGGTCTGGAGCCTTGTTTTAAGGGCCTTAAGGGATAACTTTGTAATATGCTGTTTGTATTATTTTTGGAAAAATCCCACTTGTGTGAACCGAGTGGTGCAAAGTCCAGCCGTCTGCTGTCCAGCCTCTCCCACCCCTTACTGGGGAAAATTCTGGGAGGAAAACAAAAACGGGGTGAGTTTCCTTGTTACCGGTGTGAACAGTGTTGGGGAGTATAAAGCTACATGTAGCTGAGCTACGTAGCTGAGCTACATTTTGCTGTAGCTTGTGGTATTTTAGCTACATTCATATTTGTGTACCTCGTCAAGTAGCTCAGCTACTTTTTGGGTCATTTTGCATAGCTTAGCTACTCAAGTTACAAGCTACAATTTTGGGCAATAACATGAAATAAATATATTCATTTTGACCATTGGTTGCTGTGTTAATTATTGTACTAGAACCCCCTTTGAAAAATCAAGGACTGTTCATTTTTCTGATTGCTTTGAGGGCTGCATGTCACTGCAGCACTTGACAAGCCAACAGCTGCCTCTAATAATTGGCCTCTGATTGGCCCTGGTATCACAAATATAGGCCCAACTTTCTTTTACAGTTAAGTTACAGTTTAGGTAACTTGTGTTAAGTTAAGATTTATCATTTATGTATAGGTGTGGGCGTGTGGCTATCAAGATACCATTATTATTTTTACAGTTAAGATGTGTTAACATTGACGATCAAATGCCATGTATAACAAACAGCTCCTCTTTTATTTGTGTAAGTCTCTGTAAGTCTTTTTTTTATTTTTTTAAATAAAACTCAGTTGAGAGGCATATTTCAGCTGGCATCGTGGCATGTGACTTTTTTGTAGGATATTATATGTTGTTTCATATACACGCATGTACATTCTCAATTTAACGCTGAAAAATAAAAAGTAGCTGAGCTACTTTGAGCTACTTTTTCCATGTAACTGTAGCTTTACAAGCTACATCTCTCCAGGGGTAGCTATGTAGCTTGATCAAGCTACTGCCATGCTGAGCTACTTGTAGCTTTACAAGCTACGCTTTCAAAGTAACTTGCCCAACACTGGGTGTGAATGACAGTAGATTCAACAATACAAATTTACGGCTGTTATTAAAGCAAACATGGGCTTGCACTGACACCTCAACTTGCCACGCCATGATCGGCTGTCCATGTAAACACGAATAAATAAAAACATTACATTCTTTCTTTCAAACTGTCCAAAAAGTTCAAAATATATTTATTTTCTTATACACTACTACTATTATTAAGATATTCCGAAACGTATTCATTTATCGTATTTTCTTTATTTTTCTTTATTTTTTTCCATTGCTCCTGGGCTGCTACATCCGTTTCCAGCCTGCTACGCAACTTCCTTTCTGCCTGTGTCAATCTCAACGTGTACACGCGTTCGCCTTTCCAGCTCAAGTGAGTGTCTTAATAAAGTGTTATAAATAGCTATATGAGTGGTAAATCAACCCCAGAAGTACAACTACATCTCAATGAATCATAGACAATTCTAAAGATTCACTTCAAATACTCATACCGTGGGGACATTTCGTGTTATCAGCGCAGCGCATGACATGCTAGCATTAGCAAGTTAGCACTGATGTGCCCCTGATCAACCGCCGCATGGTGGAGATCATGTAAAACTATAATTTGCTGGCCTTTGGTTCGTTTACATTTATTAAGATACTGCCATACTATCTATCATGCAATTGTGTAGGTGTACAGATTCAAGCTAGATGGATTCGTCATCTCATTCATTTGGAAAGTGCATGACTGAATAACTTTTATTCCAGCGTCCGTGGTTTCACTTTTTATGTATGACATTCATAATTATCCATTCTAATAACCTGAGAAACACGTCAGACACTTTGTTCAAACTCATAGCTGCTATCGATTTAACAAGTAAACCAGTTTAAATCAATTTAATCTAATCCTTCTAGCACACAGTCTTTAATCTCAAATTTGATTTTGCTATTATCTATCATCGTTGACTGCATAATGTAACCCGTTTTTGTGTTGTCTTTACCTCAAATCGGCTGCAACATTCATCTTTATAGCATAATAGTTTGAAGCATAAAATATGCACGGCAGTGTTTCATTTGTCTGAACTGAATCTCTGGTATTTTCTTGGCCACTCCAGTGATTCCACATATTACATTATATAATATCTTTGTGTCTTTTTTCTTAAATGTGACATTTTCTGCCCCTTTAGCATGCGTTACGTTGCTGCTTACCTTCTGTCTGCCCTGGGAGGCAATAACAACCCAGAGGCCAAGGACATTAAAAAAATCCTGGAAAGTGTCGGCATTGAGGCTGACGATACCCGCATGGAGAAGGTATGATGGTCCTGGGGATTTTTGAGTTATCCTTTTAGCATAACCTTTAACTGTATGACCTGTACTGTTTTTCTGTTGTGATGATTAATATTAAAATATGCTCTCGCACAACAGGTCATCAATGAACTCCATGGGAAAAATGTGGATGAGGTGATTGCCCAAGGTAATGTCTTTGTTACTAGTTATGCTACTTTAATTTCAATAGTCCTTATGCTATGTATTTTGCATTTCAAAGCGAATGTCTTGTTACTCATGCCTCTGCTGTGTAAACTTGTGGCCTATAGAGGGTATCCATGTGACATCATAGTGTCAAAAAATGACTTTCTGTCCTTGACAGCCCATACATCCAAACAGAAAATTCCTATCTGATTCACTGATTGCATTAAATGTTTAATTTGCCAACATGTTTCGACCTATACAGTCTTCATCAGGGCTGATGATGACCGTATAGGTCGGAACATTTTGGTTGAATAAAGTTTTACTCCTTTTTAACCATAAGTGTACCCGGATCTCCGCTTTGTTCTATAGAGTTGTTATCCCGATTGATCCCAGGAGCACCTTTTAACATTTATTTTTATACCCGAGCACCTGGTTGCTTCCTTGCCTCATATATTTTTTCAGAGCGAACGTTTTTAACTCAAATCTTTGCTTCTGAGGGGTCCCTGGAACAACATATTTTGAGATGGGAGTCGGTGGCCAATTACATATATTTTTGGGGTCCTTGACATAAAATATTGAGCACCTGAAATAGAAACATATTCAGTGTTTTAGCCGTGATGTGAGCGCCCCCTCCAGAGATACTTCCGGGTCCCACTTTGTGTCCCCGTAGAGTTATACTGTGTCCCTCCGTCGGACTAAATCTGAGACGAAAACAACCACGAAAGTCTAATTTTACCGCTTTCCTTGCAACAACAAAGCTACTGGTCTCCCAAATCTGGCTGTGACAGGCCGTCTGCCCCACACTGAATACCATCGCCATTTTTATTTCATTGTGTCAACTAAATCCTCATTAATGCAAACTAGATTCAACATACTCAACCCTGCACACATTCTAAATATGCCCCCGAAATATTGTACTGAGCAAACTGTAATGACAATAGTCTTTATTGTCTCCACATCATGTATATCATGGACACTTGTACAGAACATTAATAATTCTACTTGAGTTGGAAGCATTAAGACGCATTTTAACCCTCAATGGCTTCCTTTCTGAAAAATAACGTCATTGTGAAAAGATTCACGTGTGTGTGTGGTGTGTGTGTATGTGTATATATACACTAAATAGATTTGTCAACTAGGCTAGATAATACTTTATACTTAGTTGTACAATGTGGCGAACAAAAATAGCCGATCTACAATCTCGTCTTACAGATGTGCTATTTTCCCTATTAAAATTATATAATAGTTCATTAATCGTAATGAATCACTGCAAAAGCTTGAAATAATATTGATTTAAACCATCACCTGTGCATTCTTGTAATTGGCCTAAATTTCTTGCTATTTGGACATATTTATTTTTTGTAGTTTTAATAATGTACCAGTGTCGAGACTCGAGACTGTAGTTCACATATTCAGATTTTACACAACAGAAACCGATTTGAAAAGGATTATTGTTTACATCTGGCAATACCCTTCCCCTCTTAGGTTATGGTAAACTGGCCAGCATGCCCGCAGGTGGTGCTGTGGCAGTTGCCAGCTCTGCTACGGCTGGTGGAGCTGCTGCTGTCGCCGCCCCTGCTGCAGCAGGTGAGCATATATATATTTTTACTTTAACACGTAATTTGTCTGTATCATTGACACACTACATTGCTTCACCTTGGCTAATACTTTACTAGAGTTAACCTTGATGTTGAACATGTTTTACAGCTGAAGAGAAGAAGGAAGAAAAGAAAGAGTCAGAGGAGGAGGGGTCAGATGATGACATGGGATTTGGCTTGTTTGACTAAACATTTCAGAACAAGATAAATAAAAATTTGTATAAAACAATCGGCCCCTGTTTTAGTCCTTTAATGGCTTTATTGATTTTCTGAAAGACTGCCAAATGAATGCTTAAAATGACTAATTTAAGAGAATAGACATATTTGGTGGATTTGTTGTGTATAGATAGCCCTGGTGTACACAAGTTTAAGGAGGTATGTAATTAGAGATTGGATGTGAGACTAACATTTTTGGTTGGACCGTTTCTTGACTGTTCAAGAGGCTATCTCTCTGACTATTGGTGTGGTGCTTAACTATTGTGTATATATTGTGGTTTGGGCTAGATTGAGTTAAGTCTCACAAGCCGTATCCTGTGCTATGTCAGGCTTTATCGCCTGTGCATGGACATATCCAGATTAACATTGCCCTCTACTGTTTTAAGGAGCACCTTCCAAGTCTGTTTAGCAATTGGATAATTGAATAAAATACAAAAAAGAGAATGCGTATCTCGTTAAGTAGGCCAATGGAGGTAGATCACCAGGCAAAAATAAATGTAACACTTTATTTTTCATTTCAAACTCACTGATTGTCTTAATGTAATGTGTAATTCAAGGTTGTGGTCAGCAGGGAACACTGTTCACCATATGCTTTCCTTTTTGCCTGCTCAGAAGGGTAGGAAATGATGCCACTATCACTGGCATGCTTTGTTCTGTAATGCACAGCAACATTGAAGACTATAGGTTGTATAACCATTGCCACAATGGCTTTAGCCTTAGCCTATAAATACTAATTATTGCCTAATCAAGGAATGAAAATCCATTATTGCAAAATGTTGAATCTTCTGTGTGGTCTTACAGGAATTATACTAATTTATTTTCTTAGGAAAGGAAGCATTGACAGCTGGTAAAGGAGAGACTTGGGCAGTATCTTCTGTAATACATTCTAATTCTCCATATTCGGACCACAGACTTGCAAGCAAGGTACGTGACACTTTCCATAGAGAGCCCATTCATCCAAACATTAAAGTCCTCATTACATTAAACAACGTCAAAATCACCAACATTGCAGCTGTAGGGAAAGCTTGAATTATCCTCTTTCAATCTGTAAAGTTTTTGTTTAATAAAAATCCACCGTAGACATTTTATGAGCTACTTCCTGTCAAGGATTTCCTTGCAGATGATTATTTTGTAAGTATCAGAGTATGGAAACGCTCGTTATTAGTAAAGCAACCTCCTGCATTATGTGCACCTTCAAAACAGGTGGTACATATGGGCCGTTGAGTGAGTCAACCCTGGAGTCAACGAGCACTTCCAAACTCCAGCACTTAGAAATAAATCATCTGCAAGGAAATTATTGACAGGAAGTAGCTCATCAAAATGTCTACGGTGGATTTTTATGAGACAAACACTTTACACTACAGATTGAAAGAGGGTAATTCAAGCTTTCCCTACAGCTGCAATGTTGGTGATTTTGACGTTTAATATAATTAGAGGGGACTTTTCTGTTTGGATGAATGGGCTGTCTATGGGAAGTGTCACCTACTGTAGGTAATGGTATCACCTTGCTGGCAAGATGGCTGCGGTCTGAATATGGAGAATTAATTTGATTACTGTATTTTACATTGTTATGCTCAATCTGAAATGGTATGTATCAAACAATTGTAGTGGTCCAGCTCCAAAATGTGTAGAGTAGAGGTATATTAGTAATTTAATTTAAATTCCCTGATTGTGTCAATATCATTTTATTGATGATATGTAATTATACGATGTGATCCGCAGGGAGCACTGTACACCATATGCATTCCTTTTTGTTTTCAAGGAAGGGTATTGGGTAATGTTGCCAGTAACACATTGGCAGTTTGGCACAATGCTTTGCTGTTCTTTAATAAGTTTTGAAGTTGTGTAGGGTTTATAACCCATGCAGCAGAGCCATAGAGCAGGTGTTCTCAACCCGGGGGTCGCCAAATAATTTTGGGGGGTGCAAATTATATATATATATATATATTATATAATTAAAATGGTTTACATAGTAAATGACTTACTCTGGCTCTGGTGCATGCATAAACTTTCCTTAATGATTATATCGTAAAATTATAGTCCAAGGACATTGTCCTGATGAAGGTCTAAGCGACCGAAACGTCGACCTAATAAAGAGAAACATTTTACATATACATTCATGAATCCACATGCTAACCGGCTGTCGGTATTGAAACTTTTTATATAGCGGATATATTTGTGACGATACCATTAACAACCCAAGGCAAGATTTTCAAATTGTCATTATGCTTTATGTAGCATGTGACATGTCAAACTAAGGGGTTTTCATGATTCTGAATCCATTCCAAGCATCAGTTTTGCACAACAAACACTCCTTGGGCTAAAAACGGCCATAGCCACTTGGCCAAATGTGCCCAAAATGTACTGACCTCATCACATTTGTAATGACGGCTATATGGACGTTTTTTGTGCAAAACTATTGCTTAAGTTGGAATGGATTCAGAATCATCCTAGTTTTACATGTCACATGCTACAGCATAATGAAATGTTGACATTCTTGCCTTATATAGGTTTATATGCCCACACAAACTTTACAGAAATCAAGTGTTTTATTTAGCCAATTATATAAAATTGAACGATTGTGAATATGGTAACTAATCAAACTGAAACATATTCATGAAGGCGGACTCAATGATTGGCCAACTCACATAGCACACCTACGTCCTGTCCAACTCATGGTTTATTGCAGCTTCATGTCAGTCACAGGGTGCACTGTGGGCTTATAAATACAGCCAGCGACGCCGTTCAGCTTCACATCAACGAACGGGGAGAATCTTCAACGAGTTCTTGCTTCATCCCGCTATATTAATCTGCATTCTCGAGTTGTTTGAAAAGAAAAGGCAGCAATTAAACTATGCTTTCTAGTCTCATTTTGAAAACCAGTGAAAACGCCAGCCAAAATGGCATCGTCCCAATTGCGCCAAAACTACAGCTCGGAATGTGAGGCATTCGTCAACCGTATGGTCAACCTGAAGCTGTATACCTACTACACCTACACCTCAATGGTAAGGATAAGGAACTAATAATGTATTTAATATGCAGTAATTAAAACGTGAATTATGAGCATGTAATGATCATGCAATTAAGCAGTTGAAAATGGGCTTGACCTTCAAAATTGTAAATGCAACCTTGCCCTCAATGCCCTCAGTGCCCGCATACCTGACTAACTGCCTCAAAAAAGCCAGCAACACCCACAGCCACAATACTAGGGGGAGCGAGAACAACAATCTGGTACCACCCACTTTCAAAACATATATGGGTAAATTATCCTTCTACAGCACCGCCACCCAAGTGTGGAATGCCCTGACCCCCTCCCTCAAAAAATGCAAATCTCTTGCATCGTTTAAAACAGGCCTGAAAAACCACCTTGACCTGAGATTTCATAAACAACAATGATACACATTGCTCAGATGAGCCCTCCATCGTCGTTTCCAGTCATCCCGGTTCTCCATACATCTGGCCAGTTCGTTGGTGCTTTGCGCTCCTATGTTGTTCTTGAGTACATCCACGTATGTTAGTGTGGGACGTCCTCGTGACCAGTGCCCGTGTGTTGGTTCCCACAGCACTAGTTTGCTGGCTGGCATGCTCTTGGTGTCTTTGGCAGTGTCCTGCTAGTCCCATTCTCCTGGCTGCTATTTTCTGGCTCACCCTTGGCATTCCATCATACAGATTTGTGTTGGTAACATGTGTGCTCTTATTGATGTTGAGTGCTGCACTCAGCATTCTGGTGTAGCACCCATCGAGAGACTTCTGCAGGGTTGGCTTCAAGGTCTAGCATTCACTTCCGTAGGCCTATAGGAGAACTGACTCTACCGTTGCGTAGAAGAAGCTGAGTTTGGTTTGACAGGGGAGGTTGGAGTTCCATACACTGGCCATGCAAGTGCCTTCCGTACTTTCAGGTCTTAAATTGTAAAATTGTAAATTGTTCGGTTGAGTTGACCCATGAGCCCAAGTACTTGAAGTCCTTGACTTCCTTCAAAGCAGTGCCTCCTGTTGTTGTCAGAGGTGGATGCTCTGATGGGATGTTATACTAGGTGATCACTTCAGTTTTCTTGGCATTCAGCCGGAGGCCAACCGTGGCACACTCTGATTCCACTCTGGTCAGGAGCTCCTGAGCTTGTTTCACGTGGTCAGAGAGCAGGCTGATGTCGTCCGCATAGTCCAAGTCTGTCAGGACTACTGTTGGGTGTCGCCTCGACCTCCTTGGTGTTATGGTGAGGCCAAGGGCCTGCCCTTGATTATTTCATTGTGCTTAAAGGGTAAGACCACTTTTTTTGAGGTTTGGGTTGTGTAGTTACTTTGCCATGATGCAACTCCAAATGTGGACAAGAAATAAAAAAAATACTGCTCCAGTGATTAGAAATTGATAATTCAAAATATGCTCCTCATTGACTTACATTGTAGCTAAAACAGCTCTCAAAGTTACTCTTTTAGTACGTAAACAAACACAAACAAAGTTGATTCAGACAATATAGAGCATCACCAAAACTCATGTGGTTTTTTTTTTTCATAAAAATGTTAGATTCCTGTTGATTTTACTATTTGAAGATCTGGATCCGGATCCATGGATCCAGTCCGGGTTTTCTTCCCAATAAAATGGACAAATCAACAGGAAGATAACATTTTTATGAAAAAATAAAACTCTATATTGTCTGATATTGTTTGTTTACGTACTAAAAGAGTGACTTTGAGAGCTGTTTTAGCTACAATGTAAGTCAACGAGGAGCATATGAATTATCAATTTCTAATCTCTGGAGCAGTTATTTTTTATTTCTTGTCCACATTTGGAGTTGCATCATGGCAAAGTAACTACACAACCCAAACCTCAAAAAAAGTGGTCTTACCCTTTAATTACTTATTTACTTTGCACCATTGGTAATATTCACAGTGATAAAAGTACAAATACTTTGAAACTGTACTTAAATACAATAAGTGTTTGGGGAAATGTTGTACTTTCATAGCCCTAGTTAATTTCCATCACTGTTTTCAAAGCAGTCAGGACTCAGCAGTATGTGATGCAATTTCCGAGCAGCATCCAGGATTTGCGAACGCCCCACGCCCATTATGTGCTTGTTGGTTTGTGGCGCAGAGCCCCTCCCTCGTCTACGTCATTGTTTGCTTCAGCTCCAACGTCTCTAGTAGTCTGCAGCAGTCGTAGTACACAATATCATACTGATCGTTAGCGGACAGTGAAGGTTACCTGCTTCAACAGTGCTTGAACGGCAACCTTTCTACTGTCAAAAAAACCCATCATTATATGACAAATCGCATCTAGACTGACATCATCATCACCAATCAAGAAACCGCCGTCCACTTCTTAAATCATCCAGACCATTTAATCGTATTTGATAGAAGAACGAACATCCGTTAGCTTGATAGCTTGCTTCTCTGCTAAACAACGCAAGTCAATTTGTATCTAAGCTACAAGACAACTCAACGGTAAGATGGATTCTTATTTACAAACTCCTTCAAATAAACACTAGAATTGAGCTACCCTGTAATTAATTTCAGCTATTACCAGAGCCTTGATAACGCGCTTAAACAATGCGAAATAAGAGATACATTAAATTGTGTATTTGTTTTCGTGGGCCTCATTGTCCGCGGGCATTAGCTACACGGTCAGTGTAACGCACTACAGTCAAGAAAGACACGTTTTTATAATCTAATATGATAGCATCATTGTGCATTCACTGCATTGTCATCAATGCTCTGCGGACTTTGCATTGCGTTATGTAGACCAAAGTTTCCACATTAAGTAATTGCACATGTTGCAGCTCGATTAAATGGTCATTGAACCATTTTAGTGTGGAGTCGAGTGTACTGCATCTACTGAATGTGCGTTGTTTACGTTTATTAGCGGTTACTTGCTAAAACAATTGGATGTCTACAAAAACAGAAATCTAATAGAAATGGTTATATTTACTTTTTCTGACACGGTATAGTGTATTCTTACCATTCTACTAAAAGAGCAGCTACTGAACCTAGTGAAGTAATGCTTTTCCTGCTGAGCTAACAGTTTGTAACTGCCAATTTGAAACAGTTTAAGCCAGAGTTTGTGGCACCATAGCATAGTGTGCTCACTGCTCATGACCAGTAAGTGCGTAAATGAGGGTCAAAATATACACCAGTCTAATTCCTCCTCAGACAACAAACATCTCTTGTGACATAATTGTCATCAATATTAACAATACGATTTTCTACAGTAGCCTACGCCATCATCATTTCTCTATCGGTATATGAGGCTAATATCCTAATTTCTGGACTGACTTTACTTTAAGACTTCACACTTGGTCTAAAAGAGATAGCACCAAAAAAAGACCTTGTGGTCTCATTCCCATATTTGTCTGACATGGCATGAAAAATAACAAAATTCAATACCATCACCAAAAACACTATACAATGAATTCTCTTTCCTTCATTGTAGAATCATGGCTTCCCAGGTGAGACAGAACTTCCATCAGGACTGTGAGGCAGCCATCAACAGGCAGATCAACCTGGAGCTGTATGCTTCTTATGTCTACCTGTCCATGGTAAGCCTGAGTTAGAGGTGAAAGGGAGACTTAAATTGCAAATTATATTGACGCTTAGCAAGACTAGGGAGAGAACAAATAATTAAAGGTTGCAAAACTAATACTAATGCCATTGGATATGGAGAAAACTATGGGTCGGTGTGTCACAGAGGGCATTGAGGTAAAAAGGTTAAAGGTAGACAGGCAGGCACTAGTAACTGAGTAACTAGTCAGGCTAGCCATTTTAGACAAAAACACAATTTTTGGTATCTTTGAGTTTGGTCCAACATTGCTTTATAGTCTGAAAAAGGTGTCCTTTTAACATTATTATGTATATGTTCAGTTTAAATTATTTTAGAGATTTGGCAATGTACACCAAAAGGTCAGAGTTCATTGCCTGCCCTTTGGGAATGTAATCTTGCTTCACAAATATAACCCTCACGTATTGATCTCATGTAGCTAGTAGCTACTAGCTACACACATAACCGGGTTGTTGTTTTAAAAAGTAAAAAGAAAAAAAGAGAGTTTGGCTCTTACTGTATAACAGAAAGGAACCAAATAAATATGGACCGTGTATGTAGTACATGGTCTGATTTCATTTGGTTCCTTTTTATTTTTTTCCTAATTTATTGAAGGTCGTAGTTTCTCCATTTATTCTGCGTCAATATGTCACGACACCCTTTATTTCTGGAACATTCTCTCTACAATCTCAGTTGATATTTCACCACAATTTCTGGTATCACTTGTTATGAAAAGATAAAGACAAGCTTTTAATGCAAATACCCCATTCCAACTGGTTTACCTCCCAGGCATACTACTTTGAACGTGATGACCAAGCATTGAACAACTTTGCCAAGTTTTTCCGTAACCAGTCCCACGAGGAACGTGATCACGCAGAGAAACTCATGAAACTACAGAATCAGAGGGGAGGAAGGATCTTCCTGCAAGATATCAGGGTATATGTGTGTGTGTGTGTGTGCATGTATGTATGTATGTGGGGAGGTAAAAACTAGGCTGTTAAATGTGCAAATATTTTCAGTTATGAGGGGTTTTTTTGGCCTATCTTGGGAGGACCACTTTGGGGGGCAACAGATAGAGAGGGTGTGAGTGTTTTAGAGCTCTTATCTTTCTCAGACATGTCATTGAGTATGATGACTGAAATGTTAAACCGCAAACTTGCTTGGAAAGATAGAAGCGTGAACTTGTTGTGCAGACTAGATGTTAAGCCCCCTAATCTAATTGTTCAGTTACAGCTTCAGTTAAGAAATTCAATTACATTTTATGGGGAATATGACTTTTCCTTGATCACTGTTAGCTCTCGGTTACTTTTCATCCCTGCTGACTTTGTCCATGTCCTTTTCTTTGTTTATTTCAGAAGCCTGAGAGGGACGAGTGGGGCAGTGGTGTTGAGGCCTTGGAGTGTTCCCTCCAGCTAGAGAAGAGCGTCAACCAGTCCTTGTTGGACTTGCACAAGGTTTCCACTGAACATAATGACCCACATGTGAGTATTTTCCTTACTTGAAAGTTGACATAATTAAGGTTAGAGGTTAACAAACATCCCTTTCAGTGTGTGATGGTAAAGCAAAAAATAGGAAGCTGAAAAAACAAAACAAAGGTATGTGTGAGTACAGGAGATCATGAAAATTATTACTTACTAATCATCATACTATAGTTCCCATTATTGTGTGTGCATGAATTGAAAGTTCCTGCTGATGATATGCATATTCTTTTCACAACGGGCAAGTGAGACCCATGTATCACTTGCATAACGTAAATTCAAATGGAATGCTCCACTGCCAAATGTGTAGATGTCTAGTCAATTTGTGACTTTAACTGTATAAAATGAGGCAAAAAATTTTTAGGGTTATAATCACTGTTTTCTGGCCCTATACTAAACATATAACATATGGTGCTTGATGATTCTACAATACCCAGAATTCACAGTGAAGACTTTATTCTCAAGCAGTTGTCAAGGCCATTGCCCCTTGTGGCAAAGCTCTCCATGACTAATGCTGTGCTCTTGATGTTGCTGCCTCGGCAATAGACGGCATTGATGGTCTTATCACCATCACATATTGATTGTTAAATAAAACATTGCGATAAGATTGAAAAATAGTCTGTAATAGTTTTGGGTTGCTTCCAAGTGAACCTTGTCAAGGACCATTTTTGTACTGTCAGTGTTCACAACTTTTTTTTGTCAGTGTAAGGTGGAATATTTAAGATCTTATCATATTTTAAGTTTATCTGTGAAGGTGAAAGACTTGGGACTGAGGTGGTCTTGGACTTCTTCCAAATGAACCTGGTAGCAGGTCAATGTTCACATTCACAACCATCTAATGTCCACATCAAGTGGATTGTGCTGTGTTAAACTTGTGGCTTAAATATCTTATTGCATCATTACAAATAAAGTATAGTGTAGTTTGTCGTATTATAGTTATATAAATAAAGATTAGCACTTGATACAATAATTGTCAAGGTCATTAATATTGATTGTTAAATAAAGAAGACCAGATAGCACTAGTTCATCCTTAAGACAAGCCTTTACATACAATCAATATCATAGAAAAACGAATCATCAAACTTTGTGGTTCACAAATCTCCTACTGCTTTAAACGAGTCTTTTTTCAAAGTAAGATGATATTAACATGGAAGCATGATGGCTTCCTCACTCCTGGTTCTATGAATGATATACAATGCTATTTATACAATGCTATTTACAGTGTCTGTTCTGTGTTGTTTCCTGAAACCTGATTTAGTAATGTGGATGGATTGCATTCAGGCCAACAAAGTCCTTGAGTTGCTCTTTAAACATTGATTCCTGGGAGTTTTTCCAGGACAGCTGAGTTGGAGAGCAGAGTCAGATCAATGATTAACTCCACCTTTTTTTGTATAATTTCTTCTTTCATTTAGATCTTTCAACTGTTTTGATTTAATGTTGCATCTACCAAATAGGCTCAGTCTTACTTAAAACAACAGAAGGCATTTTGCTGAGAACTGAGTCACTCATAGTCATATTAGCTGTGTAATACAAAGTGTGATAGCAAAGTTGATAAGTGAAGTCTTCATTTTGTGGAAAATACAGTGCACATTCATCATCGTCTCAGCCGTGCAATATACAGTATAAATGTTATTTTCAGTGCCGCTGAAGCTAGGCATTCAGGCAAATCAATACCGGTTCTATTAATAAGAGTGGAATATCTTTTCCACAAAGCGGTTTCAGATGACTGAAAGTATTTATTTCAGATTTAAAAATAATAATATCACTTTACATAACCCTCCCCTCCCCTTCGTGTTCTTGTTTTTAACAGATGTGTGACTTCATCGAGACACACTACCTGGACGAGCAGGTGAAGTCCATAAAGGAGCTCTCGGACTGGGTGACCAACCTGCGACGCATGGGGGCCCCCCAGGATGGCATGGCAGAGTATCTGTTTGACAAACACACTTTGGGCAAGGAAAGCAGCTAGATCGCTTCACACCAAATGAATGCTACCTGTATTTATATCTTAATATCTTGCTTATTGGAGTATGTTTTAAAGTCTAGTTTGTCTTCTCACAGGCACGTCACTCATATTAACTCTGCTCTTTCTTGGATTACTCTTATCTACAGTTCAATAGCTTATCTCCTTGTTCTCCTATGACTTAGTTCAATAAAATATTCTTAGATCTCCAAGCCATGCCCTAAAATGATCTGCACTCCTTGAACTTCTGCGTCCTGTTGCTACCATCACGTTTGCAGTGTTGTATGACAGCAGTTGTAATCAAACCAAATAAATGGAACCATCTGGTCTGTCATTACTGTGTATTGTTTGCCAATGGTAAAAGTATCTTCTCCAGTCGTATCTTATCTCAATACTTGTATAGGGATGAGTTTAGTTTAATTACAGAGGAACTAATTGTATTGTAGATCAGAATAATTGTTTTACAGTTTAAAACCTTCCGTGAATTGTTTGGTCTAAAAAACACCAAGAAAGAGCCAAATGGCCATTTAGAAGAACAAAGCTACTCATATAGTGAGTAAATTTATCATGTTTCATTTCTCTTATTTCTCTTTCTTTCTTTTTTAATGGTGAGGAAAATGGAAGTGAAACTTAAGTCATTTCTTAGGACTCGGAATAGTTATGACGTGTTTCTTTTTAAGGTGTCAGTTCCCTTTTTAGGGGAAATTGGTTACAGCATAAAACCATGACGCAAAACACAACACGAGGACAAGCATTGGCATTAAACTTGATGAAAAACATTGAATCACTGTATAATCTTCTCAAAGGTCTCTAGTTTGATTACAATGTGAACTGTGAATAAATAATGCATCAGATTTATGTAGTGCTTTAAGTACTCAAAGATGCTTTACAGAAAACAATACCTTAAAGCAACAAAAAATGCGGGTACTAAAAAAATATTCGATTGCACCTAATTTTAGATATACTGTCATTCTGCAATACCTGTGTTTAGAGCAGAACTAAAAATTGCAGACAACACTCACTACTGGTGTATAGACCGATTCCGTACCGGTTTCATGGTCGCAGCCTACGTATTTCCTGTAGGCGGACTCGACATAGCTGCGGGAGTAAAACCCTCACCAGGCGCATCTCTTCCACTACAGTGAACGGCAGAGTGACTGATGTTAGTTTGCCTCAAACTTTACTCCTTTACCTGCTTTTTTACTAACACTAACATTACAAAGATGCCCAGAACATCGAGATAAACCTGTGTAGTTTATGGCTGCTCCAACAGTAGTGGCAACATAACAAATAAAATAAAACGGAATGTCTAATATCCACCACGATGGCTGAGACCAGAGCCATTGAGTAATGGTTGAGACAAAGCAGTGAAGAATCCTGCAAGATACATAATTTCAGTCTTACCCAATACCCAATCTTTCTGTTTTATGAACACAAGGCTGCTGTATTTTATACCTCATACTAAGCATTTAAAGTATGAGGTATAAAATACAGCAGCCTTGTGTTAATAAAACAGAAATATTTGGTATTGGGTAAGACTGGCGTTATGTATCTTTCACTGCTTTGTCTCAACCATTGCTCAATGGCTCTGGTCTCAGCCAACGCGGTGGATATTAGACATTCCGTTTTTATTTTATTTGTTATGTTGCCACTACTGTTGGAGCAGCCATAAACTACACAGGTTCATCTCGATGTTCTGGGCATCTTTGTAATGTTAGTGTTAGTAAAAAAGCAGGTAAAGGAGTAAAGTTTGAGGCAAACTAACATCAGTCACTCTGCCGTTCACTGTAGTGGAAGAGGTGCGCCTGGTGAGGGTTTTACCCCCGCAGCTACGTCGAGTCCGCCTACAGGAAATACGTGGGCTGCGACCATGAAACCGGTACGGAATCGGTCTATAATGACCAGCAAGGTGACACACTAGTCTACCCCAGACTAGATTATCCTTTTTGCTGCTACTACAAATTTTGTCCAAAACACACAACTCGGTACATACTGTAGCCTATCTATCTATAGACGTTGCAGATTACAGTCCTCATGGCTATGACTGCTTTTCAGATTCAGCAGGCACCGCTGGGTAGGTAACCCTGCCTACCAGTGATCTGTGCACAGAGAAGCACACTTTTCCAGTTTGTATTATTCATTTATATATGTTTTGTCTCTGGTAGTGGTATCCCAATCCCCTCCGTCTCAACACGTGGCACTCAGTTTACACACATCCAACTCTCAAAGGGTCACAATGAAATTATAGCTCTCAAACATTGTAATGTTTTATCCTTTTGACAGATTATGTACTAAAATGATATGTTCATGATTGACCAGTAGGCCTACCGCAAACTAAAGGTAAGAAAAGGAGCAGACCCTGATGGTGTAACTAAGCCCAGGTGTGTTTGCCGGCCCGTCGCAAATTGCCAAATCGCTGTTACTATGAAAACGTGCAGGAAGCCTGTGTTTACTCTTGCAGGTTTTCATGCTTTAGTTGTACTTATACTGTTGCATTTTTGTATTTTGTGCATTGAGAGTGCATTGAGAAATGTCCTCAGAAACGGCCTTGTTTCTACAAGTTTATTTGTACGGAGGCATCCCCCATAGTGATATCACTGACTGATTGTTGTGACGACACAGAGACACCTCCCTGACAATATCGCTGAGACAGTTTATTTATTTTGGACCACAATGCTTATTTGAGACAATTTAAAATGAAACTTCTACGGCCCTGGACCAGGGGATGAGCGAGTGACATCAGGACTCTGCTGTAGTGCTGACATAATGAAGTGACATTATTCCTGTAGAGTACATCTCGATTCTCAGCCCTGTGGTCGCTTCTTGCCTTTTATGGTGTCTTACTGGTGCTAGGTGAATGGGTGATGTTTCTAGGTACACTCATGAAACTAGATTGATCATGCTTTTTAAGAATATAAGAAAGGTAACCAACTTGATTGTGACAATTACCAGGTACCAGGGATAATTACTGCAGCAAAAGTGCATGACTATGTGTTTAATAACAGACGTCAGATGTCCTGCTGCTATAAGCCATTCCGAGAGCAGTCAGGAGCTCAACCTAAAAGAAGCTACATAGAACACATTGTGTCACTTAGGCTTATAATTGAACATTGTGTCAGAAAGAAAGAAGCTGTAACTGTAGGTTACCTTTATAGACTTTTCCAAAGCATATGGCTCTATGACAGGGTCCTAAAAGGAAAACTCTTCAAAGAGCCTGGTAGTCTGGCAGCCTACCAAAGGAAAGCAAAGCCTAACAAAGCAAAAGGAAAGTTTGATTTTTTAATATCTTTGCCTGCCATATGATGTTAATGGTAGGGTCACAAGAAACCCCTATAAAAAAGATTGCCCAATACCAACAGCTGGTCAGCAAGTGGATTCATGAATGTATACAGACAATATTTTAAGCCAATACAAAAAGACTATGGGGTGTGGACTGTGGAGTTACTATGATTTTGGCTCTGTTGTCAATGTACAGTATCCTGGGCCCCACCACAATAACAGCATGCAGCAGAGTGAGGCATGGATCCTATTCCCTACACCCTGCTTCCCGTCTGTGATGTATGTCAACATGCTCATCAGAGAGATTAAACAACAGTGTGGGGACGATGGTTTCTTAAAATGTTTTAATTCTAATGGATGACACTGTTATACTGGCAACATCAAGAGAAAGGAATATTGTGATGAATATGGCATGCTTGTTAATCAAAGTAAAACAATGTTATATTGGGATCTGATGAAGACAGACAACCTATTCAGCTTGCTTCGTTAAAGTTGTGACAGTTATACATATCTTGGACTTGGAGCCATCTTCACTGCGGATGGATATGCCCAAAACTCACTTGCCCTACATGTAAAAGAGAAGACAAAGCACTTAAACAAACAAATTTTCCTGTCCACCAACTATGATGCTCTGTTTTGTGTAAAACAAGGTTCTTTAGGCTGTTTTCAGCTATCTTGTATGGGTGTGTGGCTATAGTTGGTTACAAATTCCTAAAGTAAATTGAAACTACATAACTGGAGTGAAATCCCTATTGGGGTGAGGGTTACTACACCTAACTTAACCTGGCTGTTGGAAGCAGGTCTGCAAGTTCTTCAATTGCTAAAGGATAACCAAACCAAGTCATGTATTCTCATTTAACTGTGATAATGGAGAAACAAGATCATATTGAGAGTGACCGAAGGGACATGATTCATAAACTGCAATCCAAAGTGCGAACATCTGTTCATCCACTCTATACCAGCACCAGCATTAGCCTATGTTACATTGAGGGCTATTTGAGAATAACCTTTTACACAGTTTCAGTTTTCCTCTCACGTACACTGTGTGTGGAAATGGGGAGGTGGAGTTTGATATAACCTGAGCAGGGTATTTGTCAATGTGAGACTGCAATAGGCCTACTGGTCTATGGAGGGGACCATAGATCTTAAGGTACCCTTACACAAGACATCACGGAATTATGGACATGAGTTAACTGTATAGTGCATCGATTAAAATGACAATTAATCAATCCACCCGTTCCTGAATAATATGAAAGTGAAGCCAGCAGAAACAGTTTCCTGACTATCTACTGTAGACTGTTCTGTTCTACCCACAGTACTGGGGTAAATTGCCTGTGCATGTATATTTTGGATTATATGTATTATTATTATTTATTATTATTACAATTATTATTATTGATACAATACTGTATATAGCCTACTGTTGACCACACTAATCTTGCTCTTTCACCATGCCATGTCCATGCAGTCAGTCCAAGTGCTGGGGGCCTAGTAGCTCTGCATTGTCCATAGCTCTAAGTCTAATGCCTTTGCAAAGGCATTATACATCATAAATAAAGCTTGTCTGACTGTATTCAAATTAAACTATATTGTATTGCCACTAGGGGTCCCCCTCCCCCAGTCTTTTACTATTATATAGAGTTTATTTATTTCTGCTCTCAATCTGTTCGCAAAACAACACTATTGATTCAAACTATACTCTACGATTTGACAACATTCATACAATAATGAAATGAACACAGAACAACAAACAAAGAACAAAACACGATTTGACAGTGGATTGCAATTATATTGCATTATATTTTCAAAATCATTATGAAGTGTCTCAATGTTTTTTTCTTTATTACCAACAAATTAAATGATTAGTAATTTCTATAACATACTATGACATTTCATTTAACCCCTTGCAAAAGCATGGTGGAGCTGCAAGATTTCAGTCCATGATTTTCGATTTACCGGTATTTGTTTCTTCTGCTGTTTGTCTGCGACCATTCTTATAGCATTGGATATAACATCAAAACTAGATTAAGAAAATTCATGTGAAGTACTACATCGTGCTTTGGGTATGAATGTGGCCTTCCCCGTACTTGGGAAGGATTTTATTCATGGGCTATGTATGGATTTGTAACTGAGATAACCTTAATCAAGATCTAGAACTGTATGAATATGTTATTGACAATGATGCCATTCATGGCATGGCAAAGGGCCAGCTTGTACAGAGTGCACAAGTGGATGGTTGATGCATCGAGTTAGGACCAGTAACCAGCCAGACAGAAACAGTGCCAGTCCTCAACAAATATTATATAAGTTATGATTTCAAGGCATATTTACTCTGTAGCTAATCATAGATAATGATTATGTTTGGATGATTTGTGCATTCTACTGCATATTGCCCAGTGGCCATGACGAGACCCATTGACAGTTTACTTAAGTGGTTAAATATATCTGCAGAGTGAGGTCTAGCCAACACCAACTCGGGATTCCTGGATCGCTGCCCTCCACAAATTCCTATCCAACATCAGGTTCTTGAGCTCTAGTCTGCAGTGTTGTTAGCCAAGCTGTCGTGCCGCAGCACGTCTACATAGGTGGTACGCTTCTTTCCCCTCCTGGCTTTGCCCTGGGTTTGGCTCCCATAGAGTCAATTTACTTGCCTCAAGTTCTGGGTGCCTGACACAGTGCCCTGCCAGCCTCATCCTTCTCTCTCTGACTTTGTCCGTGACCCGTGGTAGGTCCCCATAGGCATAGAGGTCCACATTTCTGATGTGGTCCGTCCATGTGACACCTAGTGCCATTCGTAGCATTCTTGTGTAGACTCCATCCAGGGCTTTTTCCTGTTGTACTGTGAGGGTCCATGTCTCGGCCCCATACAGCAGTACTGACTCCACAGTAGCTATGAACAGCCGCCTGCCCGCCTCTTAAGGTCTTCTCCCATGTCTGATTTCCACACTCTCCTCATCCTGTGCAAGGCTTTCCAGGCAAGTGCTCTCCGAACCGTCAGATCTTGTTCAGTTGAGGCAGTCCAGGCCCTGAGGTACTCGCTAAATATATAAATTATTTAGATGTAGCCTACATTAAATATACAGTATATTTAAAAGTAGTATGCCTATAGAGCGTCGCAGTCTCGCCCCCGACGAGAGGCCCGGAAGAGAATTCCCCATTGATTTTTCCCATAGACGTTTCAAAAAGTATTTAAAGACATTTTAAGCCTCGGACAAAGCCAACTCTTGTTGTGACAAATCATGACAATAAACACAATGTTTTTATTTATTTATTGTCATGATTTGTCCCAAGGTTGTCCGAGGCTTACATGTCTTTAAATAAATACTTTTTGAAACGTCTATGGGAAAAATAAATCAGGAATTCTCTTCCCGGGCCTCTCGTCGTCATGAAAGGGGCGGGACTGCGACGCTCTATAAGTGATATTTTCTTTGTTAAAACAAGTTTTCTTTTATTATAACGCAAAGCTTATTATTCTGATAGTAATCATTGCTATAGATTGTTTTATTTTTCTTCTTTTATTTCCAGTAACAGGGATCTCTCTATGGGTGCGTTCGGATATGTGCACCGGGAGTGCACTCACGTATTGGTTTGTATTGGCACAGCATTGGCTCAGTGCCTATATCCGAACGTACCCTAGTCTCCAACGCTTTTATAAAATAAACAAGTTCAGTTTCACAAGCCTTTTCCTGTGAGCCAACATGCACAAGTCCGTCTGCCTGCTAACTAAGCTACTGTAATAAATGGGATGGAAGGATTGATTGGTGTGAGCTATATTGACCATAAGAGGACCAGAATTGTACCCCTTAAGGCTTAAGCCTAGTACATCATAGATTCAAGATTCAAGAGGGTTGTATTTGGCAATAGTACAGGTAAAAACACCTTTAGCAGCAATGGGACATAATACATTTGGGTTAAATAATTGATTGTATGCGTTATAGAATGTGCAGTAAGATCTGTAACAGTGAGGTACACAACCAGCATGCACAAACTGCAATTACGATGATTTGATGTAGGAAATAAATGTCTTTCGATAAAGGCTGTGTCTACTCCCACAGTTCATCATAGTTTTATAAATATATTACATACCTTGGCTATTTTTAGCAAGCCCTGCATCTCCATGGCAACCAAGAAATACCTAATACATTATTTACTAATTTATGCTATCTGGTGGGCTGGTGAATACTTAACCCCTTCCAGCGTGTCTAGTTTACTGCATGACACTACAGTACATGTTAATAAGATGTTTATTAATTTGACATCAAACCCTTCAAACAACCATGTGAATGTTTTTTTGTTAATTGTCATTTATTTACCATACAAGTCAAGGGACTCCTAGTTTTCTAAATGTTTGCAAGTTGAACCTGCTACTGCAATTCCTGTTAAGTTTTAGATTTTTGTATTGTTTTTCTTCAATTCAATTTGTTGCAGATACTATAGCTATAGATAGACCTTTATTAATCCTGTGGGGGAAATTCAATTGACATGGCAGTACAGCATGAAACACAATAGATACAGAAAATGAGATAAAGCTTGGAGTAAATAATACTATAAAATTAGATAAGTGCACTCCTCTGAGTGCAGGCCGGGCAAATTTTGAAAGGCAGTTATAATAATAAATAATAATAATAATAAAACATTATTTGTATAGCACCTTTCATGACATCAAATGCAGCTCAAAGTGCTTTACAGAACAATGGAGAATAAAATAAAAGCAAAGCATAAAAGAAAAGCAAGGCAACGACATTAAAAAACAAGCAGTAATGCAATACAGTGAGGACATGAATAACAAGAAATATAAGATCACTTAAAGGCAATGTTGTAGAAGTGGTTCTTGAGCTGAGCTTTAAAAATGTCTACAGAGGCTGCCTGACGAAGGTACAGTGGGAGCTTGTTCCATGCCGATGGCCCGTAGAAGCAAAAAGCTGCTTCCCCGTATTTTTTAGTTGCCATTTTTTTAGGCAAAGCGAGCAGGCCAGCAGTGGAAGACCTTAGCGGGCGGTTTGGGACATATTTAGGCAAGCAGTCATGTAGGTAGGAAGGTGCGAGACCATTGAGGGCTTTATAGACAAGTAAAATAATTTTAAAATCAATCCTAAAAACAACCGGAAGCCAGTGCAGTGATGCCAAAACTGGAGTAATATGTTCTCTCATCTTAGTTCTAGTTAAAACTCTGGCTGCTGCATTTTGGACAAGTTGTAATCTGTCAGTTGTTTTCTTAGGCAGTCCTGAAAACAAAGGCGTGGATTAGCGTTTTTGCATCGTCCAAGGACACATAGGCTCTGATTCGTGCAATATTTCTAAGGTGAAAAAAGGCAATCTTGGTAACATGATTAATGTGTGAATTAAAATTCAATTCGGAATCAATAATAACCCCCAGGTTCTTTACTGTACTGTTACTGTCTACAGTCAGGTTGCCAAGTCTGCTTAATATTGATTCTTTCTGCTCACTAGAGCCGATTATGAGAACTTCTGTCTTGTCCTCATTTAGCTTGAGAAAGTTCTCACTCATCCAACATTTGATGCTAGACAGACAGGTAAGCAGCGGGTCTAAAGCACAGGGATCATCTGGAGCCACAGATAGATATAATTGGGTATCATCAGCATAGAAATGAAAGTTGACTCCGTGATTGGCAATGAGTTCGCCCAATGGCAGTATGTACAAGGAGAAAAGCAGAGGGCCAAGAATCGAGCCCTGTGGAATACCAGTTATGGACAATTGGAATGGTATATGAGAAATCTGACTGATATATCTTGATCACAACACATGCACCACAAGGTGCACCACTGCACCTTGCTCGGTGGCACAGTGGTAAAGTCACTAAAGTGCCTTTTGGACAAAGGTTGTAGGACACTAACATATGGAATTATGAAACATATGAACTTAGGTTCAACAGTTATAGGCCAAAACGTGACGCAGGCTGTTATAGCGCCAACATGAGGCTGATTTTAAACCTTTGTGGTGGAGGTTCTTCATTGGCCTACTGTGAGTGTGCATACAAAGTTTCAAGGCAATCAAATGCTCATCATTTGACATCTTGTGCCCCTCCCTCAAACTTTGAAAGCTATTAAATCATAGACAAAAAGTGTCAAGCCCATAATGTGGGAAGTTGCACCATCCATGATCCAAGGAATCCAAGGGAGGAAAAAAAGTTTGATTGTATGGCGTACAAAGACCTACAGAGTTTATAGGCCGAAACATGAATGGCCCAGTTATAGCGCCACCATTAGGTTGAAGAGGTTCTTCCTTAACCTACTGGGAGTGTGCGTGCACTGGTCTAACGGGGCCGGAGATTAGCTGGTCGCAGACACACAGACAAACGGACAGGAGCGAAAACAGTCTCCGGCTTGACGAAGACAATACAACCAAAGACTAGGCCTACTGTAAGCAAGTAATAATACACAAGGATTAGGAAAAGACTAACCAGAAATCAGGAGATTTAGCTATACTACATAAATTGTGTAGTATACCTGATGTCCCGATTTGGGCATTTTATATAGCACCTTTCATGACATGAAATGAAGGTCAAAGTGCTTTACAGAGCACTAACCCTTATAACTAAAAGGTATTTTCTACATTTGGCTTTAAAAGCCTGGTCCTTTGATCTTGGGTTAACATTAATATATACATAGGCCTAATTATAAAATATAAAACCAAAAACATTCCTCTCATATGGATTCAATTAGAACCCATTTCTGTTCAAATTTAATTCCATGAAATACGTTAGTGTTTAAAACATTTAATTTAACATTGAATTGCTTAAAATACATTTGCTTGTTTAAAATACTGTATTAAACAATTGTTGAAAGGAAAACATTTGCTTGGAAAAGTGTTTAAAAATAGTGCTGTCATTTGTTTGGCAATGTTTAACCTTTTGTTTCTGTCTTTAAGGTTTACAACCCAACTACATGATTAATGAACCAATCAACAAAATGGAGCCAACAGTTCAAAAGAAACAAAGTTGGAAAATAAAAAGTTGGATTTGAGTTGGAAATCTTGAGTTGTCTCTAGTCCTTTGGAGTTGAACAGGAAATGAACTTTGACAGTGCACAAACAGTGTTTCTTGCTGAAAAGGACAGCTTTTCAAGCTTCAGTTATATTTAAATATCAATTGGGCTTTAATTATGTCAAAACGATGCCTATAGTATAAGCACATTAATTTGCTTCTGTGGAGGTCACATTACATTTCCACTGTTCTTGAAGGTCTATTTGCTACGTACCTAGTTTTTGCATGTAAAAAAGTGGTATTGTGAAGTATGGTAGAAGTTTCTATCTATAAAAGAAATACAGTTCTATCAATTTAGAACTGTCCTGGATCCTGGCCCCATGTATGTATGTATGTAATCTTACACCACTGCCATATGAAGCACAAGTAGTCATTACTCATATGCATGAGTGACGGCTTTCGATGGTGATGTACTGTATATGTCGATCAGTGTCGGGTGGATTAAAGGAAATGCCTCTATGTATATGTAATTTGTAAGTTGATTAGCGGTATACTGTGGTTACTTTCCGTATGCCCCGTTTGATGCGTATGTATCGTGCCAGCATATGACGTCAGAGTATAACTATTAACTGGTATAACTAGCTCTCAATGATGACGTAATAAAGATGTGGATTAAAGGACCCAATGCCAGGGTGTAATTAGTTTCCGATGGTGACTTAAGGACGATATGTTTTAGTGTCGGGAGGATTAAAGGTAATGCTCCTATGTATACATGTATGTAATCTGGCACCACTGCCATATCAGGCACAAGTAGTCATTACTCATACGCATGAGTGACGGCTTTCGATGGTGATTTATATGTTGATCAGTGTCGGGTGGATTAAAGGAAATGCCTCTATGTATATCTAATTTGTAAGTTGATTAGCGGTATTCTGTGGTTACTTTGCGCCCCGTTTGATGCGTATGTATCGTAACAGCATATGACGTCAGGGTATAACTGGTATAACTAGCTCTCAATGATGATGTAATAAAGATGTGGATTAAAGGACCCAATGCCAGGGTGTAATTGGTTTTCGATGGTGACGTTATGACGATATGTTTTAGTGTCGGGAGGATTGAAGGTCATGCCCCAATGAATACGTATGTAATCTGACACCACTGCCATATCAAGCACAAGTATGTCATACGCTGGCACGGCGCATACGCATCAAACATCGCCCTGGACGAAAACTATTACTTGCACACTCTGCAAGTAAAGAGTAAAAGTGTCATATAGAGACTAGCCGATGTCTGTAATATGAAGAACCATTATTCAGATGAATTAAGTTTGTGCAATGAATTTAAAAGGTGAAATACATAACAGTATTTTTGTATGTATTGTATATGACTGCGGTGACACCAGCAATGTCACTTGATGTGTGGTGCTAAAGGATGTCTCACCTGTGCCAGTAGAGATGTGCTGCGAATAGACGGGGCCCAAGGGGACTCTGCCCCATTGCCCTTAAAGGGCTCTGGTATATTATATGTGTGTGTGCGACATGTGCATGCGTGTCCAGAACTAATCTTACAAAACACTGGACTGATCAATGCCAAATGTATTGTGTACTGTACTGTACACTGCCAGTAGGCAAACTTAGTACACATGGGTTGGATTTTCTGTATTTGCTGACTAAATCCATGCGTATGCTTTTGCTTATGATGATTTATCCATGCTCCTGATCAGACTGAATTAATTTCCTTGAAATGTAGACTGCTGATATGTGTAATATTTACTTAAACAATTTAACAATTTATTTTAAATATGTTAATATGTTAACCACATTAACCCTAGCATCCCTAATTTGGCTTAAAGATAAGAAATACTGTGCATCTCAGGATCCACATAGAAATGGCATGGCTTATCCCACTGTGACAGATAGCTGTGATAAATGTCATTCAACCCATATGTTTTATTCATGTCCGCTCTTGCTTATAACCTCTGGAAAAATTACTTCGACACAATGTCCAAAATATTCACAACTGTCGAACAAAGGTTGATAGATCAGCACAGTTCTTGCAAAAGTGGACATAATAGTATGACATCATGTGACATTTACATCGAGTGCAAACGAGTTTAAGTTAGAACAATACCTGTTGAGTGAAAACCACACCAAAGTAGGCTACAGACACGTCATTTGTAATCTTGAATAACACGAGAATCCCAAAGGTCTCTGGCAGATATAAAGGGTTGAAAAGATGCCAGAGCCTATGCAATCTATGTAATGATAAGCGAGTTGTAAGTTGGAAACGAGTGTAAGAATACCACATTTTATAACCCACCCATCTATGTAAAAATTCATTTTAATCTGAAAGTCAAATATCATCTGTAAATTGGATGCTTTTCTAGAAAAGAAATCTTCAGCTGTTACCTGTTATAAGTAATAATGAATGCCATGCCTTTTGCATTGTCTGTCTGTATGTACAGTATTATGTATTGTATTGTATACTGTTTATTGTATACCATTTATGAATCTGTGCTCCATGTGAACATGGTCGTGAGTTAAATCTGTAGCCTAGATCACAAACCATGCCACACTTAGGAAGTGTAGGCCTACAGGAAATATATAATCTTTGAATGCCATTAAAGTGCATCCTTCCTAACCTGTCCTTAACGATACTGCTGAATTGGTCTGAACAACTGAACACTGATTACATTACTTTCAAGAAAACAAAAAAAATAGAACTAAATTAGACCTGCTGTATGAAGCAAGCTGTACCAATAGCCTATTGATCATTCATTGAGGGAGGCTTGTTAGATATTATTTTATATTTATAGGATAGCCTAAAATTTGACAAATTTCATGTTATTAGCCCTACCTGGTTAGTTTAATTTTCACATAGGACAGACAACACAATAGAAAATGATGTGAATTGTGAACCATCAGATTCTGTGACTTACAACTTTCTTCAAACAAATTTAAACATGTAAGAAAGACTTATTTGCCTCTACCCTATACTATTTGAGCTACTATTTGGTGGAACACTAGAGACCGCCAGTGAGCCGTGTCATTTACGTATCTCCGGGCAAACGTGAGTGGCGAGTAAATGCGCCTCCGAGCCGAGGTTGGGTCTGCTGCCTTCTGGCTGTAACAGCATGTTGTTTACCGTGGCGTGGACACGCGTATACACCAACACATGCACGCACGCACGCACGCACACACGCACACACACACACACACACACACACACACACACACACACACACAGTCAAGTTGATCAATCAGTTCCTCATCCGAACTTTTGAAATGAAAAGCTGGATCAAATAGCAAGGCACTTAATCAGACGACACGACACACATTTGGAAGGGGGTAAACAGCATAGTAAGATTCAACGTGGAAAACGGTCTGTTTTGATGCGTGGACTGTGGGGGCGTTTTTAGGGAAACTCGGCTTTCAGCTCAGCTGTGCCCCATCACCTAAATGACGGCTGGCTGTTGTGAATCACTCCAACCTGTCGCATCCAATCCATCACAACAATTAAAACCGAAGCGCGTTGTTCGTTCTCATTTATTTATTCACGTGGTCTACACTGTTCCTACTATTTAAACATTACTCTTGTCAACGTGACCACATTTTCTCTGGATGTGCTTGGTAGTAGTAGCCTGAGCTACGCGCTCCTCCAGTTCCAGACAGCGTCTGGGTCTTAAGGAAGTGATTGGCATATATTATTTACAATTATAGCAATTTCTGACGAGGAATTTTATGAAGTTGTGTTCTGTGTGACAGTGCTGTGTGACTATTCAGACAATATTCAGTCTGAACAGAGCAGTGTGATGGCGATCGGGAACCTTTGGGGAAATGGACAACATTGAAGGCGCACGGATTCACATCTCCAGCTGCGAGGAGTAGGGCTATATACCTAATACCTCCTACCGACTTCTTCACGTCACCCCGCCCGCCTGTCGTCCCTCCCAGCAACCTTTATTGCGACTATATCCATCCCTTTGAGCGGTTGTGAGCTAAATGCATGCACATTGCACACTCCAACAACATCATCTCTACACAGACAGATAGGGAGAGGACCGGACGCACAAGTCAACGCGCGTTCGGGCGCGCCAGCCAGCTGAGCAGAGCACGGCAATAAACGGCAAGAACTACGAATCCAAATTGGAATAAAGAGTGTAACTTAAAAACTCATAGGAAGCACGCGCTTTTTAAATAAATGCACACACGAAAAGAAGAGACATGCATCTGAACAGCGAGGAAGATAACAGCAAAGGTGAGTGGGAGATTTCATACCAATTGTCTTCGGTGAATATAATAAGCAATCAATTTCAATCTATAATCTCGATTTAGTTTACAGCTGTCGCGTTTGGCTGCAAAACGTCCTTGAATGTGATGTGACAATTGGGCTCAAGTAATGATGCTTCATCATGCTTGGGTCATTCCAACACACAATCTGTCATAATTGCTCATTTTACTATTGTCTACAGGCCCATCACTCACCGGTGTTAAAATTGGCGATTTTGTAATAGCATGCGCTCACAAAGGATGGGACATATAAACGTGCTAAATGGTGTGATATTTTGATTTAGTGTGGCGTGGCAGGAGACGGTGCTGTGAACGACACTTGGCACTTGTTGTGCTCTATTGTGGCTCAACAGACGCACGGACGCGGTTTTCGCATGAGGTGACCTGGGTTGAAACGCACAAGGTCATCCATTCTCCCAGCATACCCACGAGGGAGTAGTCGGCCGATGTTGTGTCTTCACGTGTACGAGGTCCGTGCAAGTGTGTTCACGCGCGCCCATTTGTGTTGACGCCGCACCTAATAGCCTAGACATGCCACGATCGGCATCCTCCATAGTGGATGGATCATAGATGGAAAGGAAAGGGGTTGGTGATCGGAGTCGGACGATTGTTGGGAGGGGGAAACTGCTCCACCTAGGAGGCAATAATCTGTTGCTTTTTGTTTTATTGCGTAGCGGGAGGTTGTTGTGCTATCGAATGGTACTGACCAAACACCTGATGCTGGAGGTCTGCCTGAATCATGTCATTATATAAAGTAGCCTTTAAAATGCTACCTGGCGATGTAAGCTATCTATTGTGTTGTGTGTCATGATGCAAAGCATGAGGACAATGTGTCGTGAGTTTTGTGCCCGCGATTCTATGGGCTATATAATCTATAATAGCCTACACATGGATCACAACATTTGCGTGATGCACTTGAACATTTTAGGTTATTGTGGAACAGTAAAGCATAAACTTTTCTAATATTTTCTCCATTGTCTTTAACATCATCATCATTAGGCTATAGCCTATTGTGGATTTGAATGACAGTGAAGTCTGAAACATATAGGCAGCTCTGGTCCATAGCATATAGAACTCATTCTGTAGCCTATGGACCAGAGCGACAGGCGGCAGGCCTAATAACCCATTGGACCGAATCTCAGTCTTAATAGTTCATACCCAAAAATGACTTTACTTCTATCGTTTACTCACCCACCCTGTGATGACTTGAATAGAATGAAGAATTTAAATACTTGATGAATAATTGAGGCCAAGAAATGTCTTCACCAATGCGTTTGTAAAGGTGTCTAGTAACATCTCACAAAGACTGCATCAGTTTCCCCAGGAAATCTGTGACAGCTGATGACAGTTGGCGTACCATTAATAACCTCATGCATGCAGGCAAAATGTACACATTGTGCTTTAAGTAGCATGTGAGGCCGGTGAAACTACCGGTAAGTAAACTAGGGGTTTTTCATGATACTGAACACTCCTTGGTCTAAAAACGTCCATAGCTGTCATAATGTGATGACCTGGAAAAGTGGCTATGACCACCAATGCCCAATTACACTATGTCCTTGGTCCAGTATTTTTACCAGTGTCCACACAATGGAGCAAGGCAGTGAGTGAGGGAAGTGTGAGGGGGAATCATACCACCAGAAACCATACACTGTCATATTCACTGTCTGTAAAGCACAACCATATGGTTAACAGTAACACTACAGTATACACAATGCAAGCCATAAAGGAAATGCACACAAAATCCAGCATGCAGTCATAGTAGCAAACCTGCACTAGACCCCACTACAAGCCTACACCTGTGACCAACCACCTGTACGACTATCAATATGGCCCACCCAGACAATCACATCTGTGTGAAGTGAGGGGTGCTCTTATCAGCATACAACATGCCGTAAATTCTCCATTCATTGTCAATGGGAATTTAATCGTTGTGTGGGACGAAAATAGCCGACTTGCTTGCCCTTATCATTCATCATCATGACGTAACGTTTCGATTTGCTCAGACACATATGACGTAAATTCTCCCTTGTCAAAGGCATTTAATGTTTGTGTTAACTTGTTACAAAATAGCCGATTTGCTCAGACACATATGACGTAAAGTCTCAATTCATTGCCAATGGCATTTAATGTTTGTGTTAGGACAAATCTCTATAGCTGTATATAGGAGTGGCTAGCGTCCCTAAATAAATCATACTTGTGTGAAGTGAGGGGAGCTCTTATCATCATAGGCCTACATCATCATACATCACATTCCGTGCTCAGCCAATCAAATCATCACAAATGTGGTACACACAAAGGGGCATATACAAGCCCTCTTTGTCCTTAATCATATTGGTTTGCACAATAAATAAATCGAAACATTCTCCGCGAATGAAACAAGTGTTGTGATTGGTCGGGAAAATATCGTATCCGGGGGAAATGCATTTGACGGCTGTTCCGGAGGATACAACCGCCGATAGCTTCTCTGCCTTAGGTTGTGACCAGGCTTTTCTTTTCGCAGATAAGTAAGCCTGGGACCGAGGCTAATCCAGACTGAGTAGCGAAGTGACAAAACAATCGCTGAATGCAGCAAATCGGGTTGGAACCCAGGCTACTAAATTGTCTCATGCACGAGTGACGCACATGCTCTGAGCCCTGAGATCCCATTGAACCCCACAGGCATGCCCCCTGGGGCATTCTTCACTCGTTCTGTGGTCTATAACTTTCCCAGTTTGAACCGGAAGTGAATACAAAATATATGTATATGTAATATAAACTCAGCTACAAAAGTTCGCAAACTTAACTGTGGTCCATTATTTCTCCACTTTCATAATAGCAATTGGTATTGTATTTTATATAATCGTTGATTAGTCACCTTTACAACGAGGTATAGATTGTAAAGATCAGGCGTTCGTGGAATGAGCAACACAGCTAAACGTGTGGGTAGCGCCTCCAAAAGATTTGCCAAAATAGCAAGTGCTTGGTATTCAACCCTTGCTTTGAGTTGCTTAGTGTACTCTCCCACCATATTAAGGGGGGAAAAACATTTTTACACTTTATACATTTTACACTCAATGTTATGGAACTCTGTAGTGGGTGGAAGATCCAAAAGCAGCTGAAACTGCAGCTTGGCACCATGTTGGTCAACAAACCTAGCCACATTTTGCTGTGGGATGGCATCCCATTCCAAGTCATCCAACGTGGTTCTGTTGGTCACTCTAGCACGCCCAAGCTGATCCCACAAGTGTTCAAATGGGTTGAGGTCTGGACTCACGGCAGGCCAGTCCATCCTCTCTCCTCCAAAATGCTGTTGGTAGGCTACTCTGTGAGGATCCTGGCTCTGTGGGGGAGAACGTTGTCATCCTGGAGAATGGCGTTAGGTCCCAGATTCTGAAGATATGAGATTGCCACTGGCTCCAGAATCCGATATCTCACTGCATTGATATTGCCGTCAATGATGACAACTTCAAGTCTAGCATGTGAGAGAGATACTGCCCCATACCATGCCACGTGTTGTGGCTGCGTATGGATCTTCCTCCCGCTACAGAGTTCCCTAACACTAAGTGTGAAATTAATAAAGTGTAAAAATGGCCAATACGTGTTTTTTCCCCCTTATTACTGTGGAAGAGTGCCATCATCCAATACACTAAGCAACTCATAGCAAAGGGTTGAATACCAACCATTTGTGGGAGGTGCTACCCACACGTTTAGCTGTGTTGCTCATTCCACGAACGCCCAATCCTTACAATCTATATGTCGTTGTAAAGATGACTAATCAACGATTAAAATGATATAAAATACAATACCAATGGGTATTACTAAAGTGGCGAAATAATGGATCAAAGTTAAGTTTCCGAACTTTTGTTGCTGAGTTTATATCAAGACAGTGATGAAACGAAAATTCTCCTTGTATTCCACTCATCATAGGGTTATTTTCTGTATAAACTACTCCCAGAAATTATGGCAAAAGTGTCACCATACATTATTCCATGTAAATTTTCTCTGATAAGCAATGCCATACTAGAGTATAAAGGTGCAATAATTAAAATCCAACATGATATGTACAGTAGTTTTAAGTTATTAAACCCCAACACAGTCTGAAATACTAAAACGGAAAGTAAAATAGACATTACCGAACAGACCTCCTGGAAACAGGGTCAGGGGGCACCTAATTCAGTTTGCTATTAACATTTAATTTCTCACCACAGTCGGAGGGTTGTCTTTATTTTTTCTTCTGTGAACAGCACATTCGTTGCCCGAATACCTGTTGCAAAAAAAAGCAAAAGCCAAAGTACTAGCCTATCATTCACATTGAAGATGTCACAACAAAGAAACCACCATGACACCTTCAAATTGAATGTTTTGTAAGACTTCAGGGCCAAGTGCTCCATCACACAATCCTAATATGGGCCCTCCAACTCTGCAGGAAGAAATCCAAAACAATACTTCCATTAGAAGCTCTGTCTTAAGGGACATCTCAGTGGTGGACATTAAGAAATACAGTAGACAAGGTCACAGTTCTTGAAGACACCATAACGTTTTGTTGTCTCCAGCAGGTCAGACGGCCAGAGACTGTTTTCGCTTGTGTCCTTCCGTCCATCTTAACCTCACCCAAATTAGTACACCTGACCTAATTATTGTGGTCATGTCATCAAGATGAGCGGTCATTCTCAGATTCATTTCCGATTGACTAATGGTTTTCAATGTTTTCGGGAGGGCCCTGTTTTGCCAGAGATGCCACAAGCACCTGGACTGATAAACTTTGCAATGCATGCACACTCCCAGTATGCCAAGGACGACCCCCCCCCCCCCCCCCCCCAAACAAAATTGTTCTAATGGCCTATTTAGCTCCACCATGAGCACACAAATCGGTACACATTATCTCTGTAGTCATGTGATCAAGACGTATCTATATCTATTTGATTTCTCATATTCCATTCCAATTGGCTGTTTGTTTCCAAAGTTTGCAGGCGTGGCTCGTTTTGCACAAAAAGCCACAAACCATGAGCCCGGCCCATTTGCTGTGAAACTTGTAGTATGAACTTATACACACAAATGCTACCATTAGCAATTGATTGATTGTCCCCCCTCATATCATGAATGTCTGTCTTAACCATTTTTGTACTGTATAAGCTGGAGTGTTTATTTATTTATTTTGCAAGCTGTATATGTGAGATCTGTTATGCCCTCAGATCCCCGTCTACACCCCAAATCCCTAATGGTCTCATTTCCAGATATAGTTTCACAACAAGGGACAAGAGATGAGTCACCATCTGCTACTGTGGGCGTGTGCGTCTGTCCCCTTTTGGGCTGGGGACACCCTTCATTAACTGACTCCGCCAGATTGCGGCAGTATTGAGTTCACAAGTTCCCTCCTCCTGCCTGGATCTGGTCTCTCTCAAGCAGAAACGATAAACCGGAAGCAGCGGGACAAAAATTATGATATCTCCATAATAATTTCGAGTTGTAGTCTTGTTAGGTTGTGTTTACATTTGCACTGTGGCAGCGCTTCAATAAGTCATCAGTATCGCGTTGATCCCGCCACTAGCGGCCGCATATCTCTCCGGTCAGAAATGACCCGGAGTACATCGTCTCTGCCCGAGAGGGACCAGATGGGAGCAGGATGAGGAACTCACTGCTGCCACCAGCTGGCGGAGTCAGATTACCCCTTCTTTATTAATTCTCGTGGTTACATCCTAAGTGAGCCCAGACTGAGCATATTTGTCGGAGTTGATATTTTATTAACTTAATAGCATTATTCAGATTTGTTCTTAACTTAAGCATGGAGAGAGCCACTTATAAAATGTACAGATTTAAGGTTCTACAGATTGTAGATTGCTACAGTATGTTCTATTTACACACACTGTATATCCACACCTATACTTCCAAATTGGGAAGAAGACGTACTAAACAGAATGTCTAGAAATAGTCAGACGAATATGTAGGCCTATGTGTCAGATCAGGGTATGAATATTATGAGGCCCACAGAACAGTCCGGGATTGGACACTTTCTTTCTACGCTGCCAGTGAACTGTCACATTGATTTACCCCACAGAGCCCAATTTGAAAGGAAGGAATCAAGGAAAGTGTGTGCATGTGTATGTATGTACGTGCGTGCATGTACAGTATGTTTGCATGTGTGTGTGTGTGTGTACAGTACAGTTGTGCGTGCGTGCATGTGCACCCCTCAGGGTAGGTGTAAGCTTATACACAAGTGTCTATTCTCTTACATAACTGTAGCTCAGTGGAGATGATGCTCAGTGGAGATGTGCTCAGAGTATCTCATATAAAGCAAGCTAGACTCTGTGCTTAAGTCACTCTTCTAATCATTGTTTCCTCTCTCCTCTCTTTGACCTACTTGTCTTTTTGAGCGGTGTCTCCGCTCCAATACGCAGCTACTGTATGTGTGTCTGTCTGTCTGTCTGTCCCTATGCATGTCTGAGCACGGACATCTGACTGGTCTGGAACTCCCCCCCCCCCCCCCCCCCCCGGGGACCCCCACACGGAGTTGCACCACTTACTTCACACGGGTGTGATTTTTCCTTCTTTGTCGAGTTGTCATCTTGTCGACATGTCGATGTCACAGCAGAGTTATGGAAGGTTTAAAGTCACAGACATTGACAGGCATAAATATGAACACAATAAATGTGCTATACATCCTATACACCGAATGAAAGCCCTGGATGTGTACTTTTACGAGGAAAACAGTACACATTGATCCCATCTACGTTTGTCAGAATGAAATTGGTTATTGAATGCAGCTTGCGCCCACCAGAGAACTAACTTCAGAGAAGACATGGACCTGAACTCAAGATTCACAAAATAAGGCCTATAGCGACATATAAATACTATATACCGTATGAAACAGAAGACTCTGCTTTCATAAGAAAAAAACTTCTACTGTAATAATAATAAAAATCACACCCCTGTGAAGTGAGTGGTGCAACTCTGTCCCATATTCTGTTCTCTACTTATTCAATACAGCTCGCTATATACGGACTGAGGCAGAAAGTCATGTAAACCTCTTTATTACAGTTTGGTCTGTGGTGCCCACATTATCAGTGGCTTTTACTGCTGCAGTAAAAGCCTCCTGCTGGTTGTTCCTTTATGTTTTACTTGTTGTAGAAGCAGCCAATCAAGGAAGAGCAAATGTCTGCTGAAGGTTCGACAGAGTAACAACTACCAGCAGTGTGGGTTGAAATTTAGGACTGGCAAAAACAATGGAGGCCAGTGGAGAAAGATATAAATGGGGGAAAATGTACTGGAGGCAGAGCAGAGGCAACTAGAAAATTCGCAATTAATTTTTTTTGCAGAGTGTGGTTGCCGCAGTGGCTTACATATGCCCCTCCCACTAATATTGCCAGCCAATTACAATTTCAAGTCACACCTTAGATCATGTGTAAGTAATTCGGAGGGGATTTAACCCCCAAAATTCATGTTTTTGCATCAAATGGTTACATTTCTCGCATTTGCGGCGCCCCCTATGGATGAAAATGGAATTGCTTTTAGAACTTGGTTGATTAAACCACCCCGGACATGTGATTCAAATTGGGATGGATTGGACATTCCCTTCGTGATTTATGGCATTCTTTGTGATATAAGCCCCTCCTGCTAACTTCGGACGACGATTACGGCCAAACGATACGCACTATCAAAATTCTGCAGTTCATGTTTTAATTGGATGGGTCCAGAGATCACGTGTACAGATTTTTGTGAGATTTGGAAAAAATCTGTAGGAGGAAAAGCAAAAAGTGTGTTTTGGACAAAATTCAAAATGGCGGAAAATCTATCATGGCGGAAATGGGCGTCCAAAGGAATCGAGGGAAAAAATCATTTTGATTTTACGATCTACGGTTCAAGAGTTATAAGCCAAAACGTAAAGTTATAGCGACACCATGAGGCCGACCGATAAAATTATAAAATTATAAATTAAATAATTTTAGTGATAAGTATGAATTTATCCTCCAAGTTTTGTAACTATAGTGATTACAGTCTCCGAGGAAAAAATACTTGAATGTGAATTTTTGCATTTTCCCATTCATGTCAATGGGGAAATTTAATTCACTAATAAATTCATATCAATTAAACTATACAACATTTCTCTTAGCAAAACACAAGCACACGATTTGTCCGGTCAATTTGAGATATGGCTCAAGTGCGTACAGTCAAAACTGTGGGACTAGTAGTGCGGCAAACTTTGTCTTACTCCAGTAAAATAATACGTAAAGTGTTACAGTTACTAGAGTCTGGTTTAACCACACTAATAAGGGAGGGACAGCAGGAGTCTACAGTGCGCTTTGAGTATTGGTCTCCCTGAAGTGAGTAATTTTGAAGAGGGAACAAGAGAGAGGAAGAGATGCACAGTAGCATTAATCAGTCAGCTCATTGAAGCAACACAGGACTCCAGAGGCTCAACATGGATAAAGTGGTATAACGCTTTATATTGGGGCCCATTATACAGTACGGTAGGTCAGGAGCCCATCTCCTGTTTCCGTGGCATGAGGCAGCTTGATGTGCAAGACAAATCCTCCCACCACAGGCATGACACTACTATGTCGCAGGGACTTAACTCCAAATCTATGCTGAGTGCCAAGCAGGGTGCAGGGAGGTATTGTGTAACATTTGTATAATCATTGGTAGCAAAATAGCAGATCTACAGTACATCAGCGTTTGTAGGTAGGCTATTGTTCCTACTTTCGCGTTTGTAGTGTGATAAAATAGGGCATTAATTGGATGGTGGAAGGCAAACATTTGTGAACCACTTATTGATGTTATACCAATTGTTTATCCTGGACACCACAGTGAAGGCTGACATTGTCCCAAATCACGACATGAGACACACACACACACACACACACACACACACACACATACACACGGTACACACCCCTTCACACAGGAAAGGGAGGGCTCACCACCAACCTGTGTAATGCAGCGACTGCGCACCAACTTAGAGTTTCACCCAAGGGAGGTGGAAAGGGTGTTCAAGAGAACAAACCCCGGTCCCTGACAACATTAGTGGGCAGTGGGCACCAGTGTTGGGTATCGTTACTTTCTAAAATAACTTTGATAGGTTACTGAATTAATGATATAATCCCGTTACGTTACAAGATTACCTTCGGAGAAAAGTAACTTGTTAGATAATTTTTGCGTTAAAAATTAAAACCCACCCTCGAGAGAAAAAAAGGGAAAAAAACAACAGCCTGCCCAGTGTTGTGGAGCTGTTGCATTAACGTTGATCTCCTCCTTTCCCAATGAATCCAAAAATAGTGTGAATACTTCCACAGCCTTACTAAAGGATAAACTATCCATCTTCTCCCAATGTTTGTCAATCTCTGTCGTTGTCAACACACATGTTGACAACGGAATGTAAACGAAGTTGTGTGTGTGTCTGCTGTATCACACCAAAAGTGGTATTTAAAAAAAAAACGAGTGTTGTTGAAAGTTACGGCTATAGACTCATCCGCGGAGCCGTGCCCTGTAGGCCAGCTGTATGCAATCAATGCTGTGGTGTCAAGCTACGCTTAATGTGGCAGCTATGATTGCGCCCAGAGCAGACTGCACAGATTATGGGACATGAAGACAGGGACTTTAAGCAGTTAACCTGGCCAGAGTTGAACTAATTTGACTGAGCTCGGTGTGATGACGCACTTGCTGTGCATCGTGTTAATCGATGCCATACAGGATATTTCAGCCATCCCCACAGGCACACAGAGTGATCCTCTGTCATAACAGGTAGTTTGATCTGATCTCATATCTGGGTGGTGATTGGTGACAACTAGTGATTATACAATACCTGTAAGCAGTTTACACCCCCACCCCCATTCACAAGTTACACGAGTTAATTGATTCTAGAACAGCTTCCCTCCCAATACATGAGTTACATTTCATTTAATTCACGTTTTTAATGTGTTAAGACTTACCGGGTATCCATCAGACAGAGTGGGATAGGTGACGCATTTTAATGACGTCATCGGAAAAACATCCGTTTCACTGGCATGCAAAGTGTTCTGGGAATTTGATCAATGCTCGCAACGGGAGCGTTCCTCCATTCTGTCGTTGTCATCGCCACTTTGGATTGGATTGTCATGAAAAGGAATGATTATGTCGGTGCAGTCATTCTTCAAAGGTTGGTGAAATCCAGGCAGTGAACGTAGCATTGCGATTTAATTAATTCCGCAGTCAAACTGTTAAGTGTAGGTTTCTGGTGCTGTACAGAAATGGTAACCTGACTCTGCCAGATGGTGGCAGTAGTGAGTTCCTCCTCCTGCTTCCCATCTAGTCTCTCTCGGGCAGATACGATATACTCCGATCAAATGCTGATCGGAGCGATATGCGGCCGCTAGAGGCAGGATCAACGTGAGACTGATGACATATTGAAGCTGTGCTACAGCTCAAATGTAAACACAACCTAACAAGACTACAACTCGAACTTATTATGGAGATATCAGATTTTTGTCCCGCTGCTTCGGGTTCATCGTTTCTGCTTGAGAGAGACCAGATGCAGGCAGGAGGAGGGAACTTGTGAACTCAATACTGCCGCAATCTGGCGGAGTCAGGTTACAGAAATGGAGAACTTTGAAGGAAAACATTGTGGTCTCCGTCTGTCCCCTGACAAATGGACGGATGGATTGAAGAATGGATGGATGGGTGGGTGGATGGACGGATGGCTAAATAGAGGAAATGGTCAAGAAAAGGACAATTACACGTCAAGACTGATGGCAGAGGAAACAGGATATTATTGGAATAGATAGCAGCATCCCATCCAGGAACAGATGGAGGGACATATCTACCCACAGACAGGCACCTGCTGCCAATACAAGACTGACAGTGTCCACACACACACACACACACACACACACACACATCCAGAGTCTTGGACTTGTAAAAGTACTGTAAGTGCCCAAAGAGAGTGCGGCAACACTTTCTCTCTCTCTCTTTCTCAATGTTCCACCTTTCTGCCATCACTCTCCATTACCTTCACTTAAATAAAGCAATAAGCCACAAGAGGTCTCAGGTTACCATTATATTTTATAATGGCTGAGAGGTGTAGTGAGACGTGAAGCGGCGTGTCTCCGACCCTTTCAGACACTCGCTCTGGTGGGCGAGCCACACTTCCTTGTTTTTACCTAGGAAAATTAAAGAGGAATGTGCACGGGGTCGTGGCCCGGTCTCCTGCGGGAGGTTTGCACGTGGGTCAGTGACGTGACACCCCAAAAAAAGTGTTTTTTTAAAACCTTTAAATAACAGGAATAAAAATTATTTACTTTTGTTCTACTCACTCTCATCTTTATGGAAACATATTTTGTTTTTAGATATTTTATTGGAATCAGAATTTATTCAGCTTTTTGTTGTACTTGTGCCTAAAATCGTCATATGGTGTGACATGACAATAATTGTTTATAAAATGAAAATGGAGTACAACTTTTTTAAGTTGCTCACTTTATCAAAGTCCTTTATCATAACTAACCTGTGATCCACTATAGTTTTGTGAAAATGTATTAAATCTGTATATTATTTTCGTAATCAACACTCAATGTGAGGCCCATGTTATCGGTCTTTCAATATATTTTGCATTTATTATGACAAAACTTTCTCTAAAATTACACAAATATTTGTGACTCTTCCTTAGACTATTTGCTATGTAATCCATAAACATTAATGGTTTCATCATTAATAAAGGTATGATTTTTTCACTATTTGGAACGTCACACCAAATTATTTAGTGTCACACCGTATGATCATATCTTAATTTTTCAAAGCAAACTGTGTTTTAACCTACTTATTAGTGAGTACTGAACTTTACAGATTGATTAAACAATTACTCAGGAAAAACAGCAACAGGAAAATTGCTTTAACATTGAATAACATGGCAATGACTGAATAAAACGAAATTAAACACAATTTATTGTGGATAGTTGCAGATTTTAGGTGAAAATGTTTAAAACAAATGTTTAAATGGACAAAAGAAACATGGGACTTTGTTATTTATTGCTATATCTGTAGGAAATTACAGTTTGTATCATATGGTGTGACAAAAAAGTCATATGGCGTGACAGGAAAACAGTCACACCATTATGATAAAGTGTCACACCATATTACGTTTTCTGCACTTAACATAACCTTGAGGCTACTAGCTACACATTAGCATGCTAACAACATGCTAGCTATAACAAAGCAACATAGATTTACATGTAATTATGACCAAAAAATCTAATACCTTAAGCTTTTTTAATGAAAAAGGTGTCACACCCACAGACACTTGGAAGAGTCGCATTTGTCAGCGTTCCAACAAGATCGTATTTTATGAAAATGTTAAAATGATAATTCACCACAGACACCTGTCATGCTATTGTAATGCAAGTGCTGAACAGCCTTACTGAAGAAGTACCTCTCTATCTCAATGGGTGTGTAAACAATTGCCTGTTGAAATTTCCCAAAATGGTGTCACACAATATGATTTTGGTTTGGGGGACAAAATATTTTTGATCAGAAATTACTGAAAACATTATGCTTGGACTTTGAAAAGATTAGGCTCACAAATAGACATCTATATTATATTTATGGATTTTTTAAAATAATTTTAGCATTTCTTTCCTTAGTTTTATTTAAGTTCCTACTTTGAGAAACAAGGCCAGGACAGTCGCACCATATGAGTTTTGCTGTGTTTGGTTGACAATTCTGAAGAAATGAGGAATGAAATGTTTTAATCTTGAGTATGTTCACATGGACCATAATGTCCTGCACAATATTCAGAAGGTTTTTGACAAATATATTTCTTATTTATACATGAGTGACACTAAGGACACTCAGGGACACCATGTCACGTCACCCCGTATGCTCAGTGTAAACAGGAACTGCGATGGAGTGTTCCAGCAGAGGTGCTGGAACCACTAAGCGGACACCTTAACCACTAAAAAAACTAAATCCAAAATAATAGTGTTAAATTGAACAGTAATTAAAATTTTACCCATACATTTATAATGGACAATTTACTTTTCGGGCAAGTAGAACATGACCTGTACTTGCCCAACGGGCAAGTGCCTCTGAGACCTTAGTGTCAACCCCTGCTGGGAGGTTGTCCTCAGTGCCGAGAAGCGAGACTGACTTGTGTCATCAGTTATTTTACCTCAGATCCCAGACTTGCTTTCTCAGAAGCAGAAGCTGTGAACATCCAGGTGATCATCTCATGTAAGATTAATCAGGACTTGGCTTCTGTTCAAATAATTTGTAGTCAATACCCTGCATAGTGAACTTCTGTATGTGGAGGACAGTGTTTGGCCAAAGTGTGGACACTGTCACTCTGTCTGAGAGTTTGAGCCGCCTGCGGGTCAATGTCAGCTGCCACTCTTGTGCTGCTATGAGGAGCTTAACTGACAGTCTCAGCTGGCACTACTCATCCACTGTGACTAAAGTGATGGATGTCATGGTGGTTCGATGGACCTGCCGTGGATGCTGTGTTCATAGACATGCTGGTTGTGGCTTCTAGGCAATGACCGCACTGTGCTGAGGATGCACTCCGGTGTCCTCCCGAGGCACAGCCAGCGGACATGGCAGTGTCTCAGAGCCGGCCGGCCCAACATCTGAGCATTTGGCAAGCTTTTTATAGTAATGCGTTTAATGATATAATAATTAATGAACTTTATTTATATTGCACCTTTTTTAAACAAATTTACAAAGTGCTTAACATTTAGTGAGCACCCTCTCTGCCCTTCGACTTTTCCCATCTCTTTCTTATATCTAAGATATTAAGTTTCCTTATATGATGCACATGTACTGTAAGGTTGTGCAATGGCACAACCAGGGTTCATTTTGCCTGGGTCTTCTGGCCTTTATTGATAGTTCAGTGTAGAGAGACAGGAAACGGGAAGAGAGATTCTGAGAATGACTTGCAGGAATCGAACTCAGAACTTGTTAGGCATCAGATCACCCTAACCACTAAGCGGACACCTTAACCACTACTGGCATCCAGTATCTTTACCACATTAAGTCTAGCTTTCCTATTTTTCCAAATGTCACAATTTGTCTTTTTATTTGAAAATATCTGATCACAATAAGCTCACAATGTGTCAAATTGTGACGCATTGGGAGCTTGCAGATCAGCTATTTTTTTATTTTTTTGTACAAAGAAGTATATAGGGCTTAAGCGATACATAATATATTCCCTTCTGTTTGTTTATTTTTGAGGGGTTCCCTCCAATACATGGCTTTTGACAATTACATCGTATGGCAGCCAAGTCTATGGGAGTTTTAATGTTTGTGCATGGCACTTATGATGTAAATAGTTTGCAAGCCAAGTCTATGGACCTTTTATTTGTTTAGGGCACTAAATTATGACGTAAGACGCCATGTGGCCATTTGTTTTGTATCGCATCGCTGAGAAAATGTAGCTGGTTGTTCTGCTAGCTAAAGGCTGTGGGCTGTGTTGTGTGGTCTCGTTCCACTTCCGGAGGCCCCCACCTTCCTGTTTAACCCGGAAGGACAACAAGCTCCATAGAGTGGGCCTGGACGGGCGGCCCCTGGGGCAGTACCAGAATGCTAACACTAGGGGCAGCAAAGGAGTTAAGATGATGACACTGTATCCATTGATCACTGGAAGAAATCTCTTTGTTTTGTAGATAATGTTGGTGTCTTCCACCTCGAACGGCATTTGACCCCACCTACCTTTTTAGAGCCCCAGCGCCCTATACATTTATTTTCCTTTTTTCCACCAGTAACAGTGGTTCACATACACATATCAACCGAATTCAGTTTCAGTCAGACTACTCACAAATAGATTTACCAATATTTATTACAGAATGAGTAACAAGTGTGCATATGATATTTGACTTGGCGTTCGGCTCTGCTGGATTTCTCCCTGCTCGGCACGATTAAGCACCAACATAAAACATTAAGAGCAGGGAGATATACAATAAACCCCCCCCATGGGGAGCATAAATAGTGCCACCGGTGGTGCTGGGGTGGTCGTGGTAGGAGAAAACATCACAAACAACCAGGAACCATGTGCAGAGGAAGGCAGGAAGAGCATGCAGTCTAGTGAGCTTAAGTAGCCCGCACAATTGGTCAGCTGACTGCCATCGTCGAATGAAGTGTGGGACTTGCCCACATAGTAATGCAGCATGTTAACCCCTTTAGTATAGTATGCGCCTTTGAGCATGGCATGAACCCCCTCGAGTATGTCTGAATGAACTAACTCTGCAAGCTACGTCTCATAAAAAAAAATCACACCCGTGTGAACTGAGTGGTGCAATTCCCCCCCCCCCCAAACCCAGCTAGATTTTATACTTTGTCCACCACTGATTCTGTGCCAGTATAACCAACAATTTACTTTTACTAGCAGGGCGGCCAGTTCACCTCTTGGCCTGCACATGTCTACACTACAGTATGTGTCGAGGTGTTCCTGAGAAAGACATCAGCCTTTAATTAACTGCTTAACTGCTCATCATAACCATCTGAGCAGCCATCAGCTGGGTGAAGCTGACTCCCCTTACAATACCAGAACCAGCTAATGCGTTGCAGATTTTGACTAATGCTTAATTCTGCACCCAATCCTTGTGCACTAGGTTTCATATATTATAATTACTATGCTATTGTCATCAGCCAATTGTCCATGTAGTTCTCTCCAGAGGAGTGAGATTTTAAAGGGCATGTGTGCATGTTAACTTAGCACCAGGTTATGTTAACCAGCCTTTACTTCCACTCCAAATGACAGGTAAAGGACTCAACTCCAATGTCCAACTCAAAGTCAAGTTTTATTTTTCAACTTTTTGCACAGTTTCAGTTGCAGTTGCTTTTGTTGACTTGATTGGTTGGTTCATCAATAAGGTTGAAAACCTTCGAAAACAAAGAAACAGGTTTTAACAACAATGCAAAACAATAAACATCTTTTCAAAACAAGTTCTTTTTAAACATGGTTGATTTTAAACATTAAATATATATATAAATAATCAAACGTCTTTTAGACAAAGTGGTTTAACTATAGTGTTTTCACACAATGAATGCCAACATGTAAAGTCTTAAAATTAACTTATAAAGTCGACATTTTAACACAGTCTTAAATTAACTCATAAAGTCGACATTTTAACCCAATTATTAGTCATTTTCAATTAAACATTTCTGAATTGTAACCTTTAATAAATTATTCAAGTTAAGTAAACATTTAGTATTTTAAATTGAATAACTGAAGAAAAATATAGCTGAACTTTAAGCTTGTAGATCAGCTCTAATTGAACAAGGCATTTTAAACCTTTAACATGAATTGTCCACATTTTTAGTAGTCTTTCAAATTCTTAAATAATTTTAACATTTCTAACTTGGTCTCATTTTGTAAAGAGATACTTTTAAACATAAATTAAATCCAACTCTCAAGCAAGTTAATGTGTTCCTTCCCCATTTCAGACTGAAGCAGTTGAAGCTACTAAATACACAAATTAGCCTGATTTTAACCACATTTAGCAGAAGTAGAATAAGCAGTTGAATAAATATAACAGACCATTGGCGTCTTTGGGGTAGAGCTCCTGGGTAGACCTTCAGCTTGCTTGTTTGTTTTTTGTGAGAGTCACCACCACCAGCCTTTAACAGGTGCCTTGGGGGAGAGGGGGAGAGAGGGAGAGAGAGAGGGAGAGAGAGAGGTAATATACATGTGTACGAACATTAGCCCTGGTCCAGTGCTTATAGCGAGTCTCTCACTAACGCACTGTCGGGAAAGCGTCTGCACAGCAGCGCACACAGGTCAAAATTCCACTGCTGTGCGAGGGGTCCAAGTTTACCGAAAATAAACAAAACTACTTCGCTCATCATAAAAGCCTGTCTTGTGTCTATTCTCCAGGCTGGGAAGTGTCTCAGGTCCCCAGCTTCTCTCTAAAATGCACTTTTTTTGTCATGAAATAAAATACATCCCACTGGATTGGCGCAGGCGCAACCACGAAACGTAGTAGTAGAAAAACTACTCTGTCCGGTACAGTACATTACTTTCTTAAAATGGCACAAAGGGCATTTTAGAGAGAAGCTGGGGACCTGAGACACTTCCCAGCCTGGAGAAAAGACTTTCACCAATACAAAACAGGCTTTGTTTCGGTGATGAGCGGAGTAGTTTAGTTTATTTTCTGTGAATTTGGACCCCTCGCACAGCAGTGGAATGTTTACCCGTGTGCGCAGACTGCGAGAGACTATAAGCACTGGACCAGGGCTATACGAACATATGCAGTGAAATGTTTGTGATAGATATAAATTAGAAGACAGAGATAGAGATAGAGATACACTTTATTAGTCTCCCGAGGAAGAAATTTGTCTTAGACAAAGGGCCCGCATGCAAGCGTAGCCCTAGTCCATGTCGCCACAGTGCAGCGCCAAATACATCTTTCTTGCATCATAGAAAAAAAGAGAGAAAACTAGAAAAAGTGCCCTACTGGGCACAGGTCTCCACCAGGATGAGCAGATGTGAAGAATTCCAGGCAAAGGTTTTTCCTTGGCCTCTAGGGAGTTGGCATAGAAAGTTATCCACAGATCCGTGCAGTTAGAGGTAAAAACACTTTTGGGCCAGTTATAGCGCCACCTTGAGGCTGAGTTGAAATTGTTCATGTGGCATTTCGTCCTGGGCCTAGTGGGAATGTGGGTGCACAATTTCACGGAAATCACGCTATGTGTTCATGATTTGCAGCATTTTGTTTGAAACTGAGCACTCCTGTGAATTTTGGAAGCCAATCTTAACCAATCAGGATGGAGTCTGAGAAATCTGAAAGACCGGTTTGGTTGAATGGCTCTAGAGAGACTGTGTACCAATTTGCGTGATGTTTGGACAAAATCTGTAGGTGTACTGTGCAAAAACTTGTTTTGCACAAAGCGGCCTCCTGGTGGCGCTATAACAGGCCGTTCTGGAAAGTTTGGGGCAGAGGTTCATGGTTGGCATCCAGGGAGTGTGTGTGCAAAATTTGGCATCGACCGGGTTAACGGTGGCTGAGATTAGCTGGTCACGGACGGACGGACGGACGGACGGACACACGGACGGACGGACGGAGTGCAAAACATACTCTCCCCATGCCTTCGGCTGGTGGAGACAAAGAGGAAGAAGGATGGGGGGGGGGGGTGGGTAAGAAGACATCACATCACATTTCAAGTAAGATGATAATACTCGGCTCTGCAGGCACGTTTCTACTTTCTGGGTGGTGATGGCGGGACCAATTTGTATATTGTCTAATAAAATATTTAAAACACAGTAAGTGTTTTTGGTAAAGACGGGACCTAAGGGAAGAGTGTGGGTGAGTTTACTGATGGTTTGGTGGACAAGTAATGTTGGTACTGGTCTGGAGCTGCTAGAGAGAGATGGAGAGAGAAAGAGCTGCTGGGTGTAGGACCAGCCTGTGTTTATTTATAAGTAAATGTTCTGAATAATTCAGAGGAAGCATTAAGTGAACATCTTACCAAGCATGGGATGGTCAAAAAACCAAACCCACATTTATTCAGGGGACAATACCACTTGCTGGACCTAAATATATTGTTATGCAATGCCCTGCAAATGGTGTGCCTCAGAAAGTGCAATTGCATTGGATTCCAGTGGGAAACATAGCCTACTTAGTCAATTTACCTTCCAAACAGAGTGATGCAGGTAATAGGCAGTGGTGGGCAGTAAATAAGTACACTTATACTGTACTTAAATCCATTTTTGTGTATTTCTGAGGGGCCTATGTCCAGCTTTTGATGAAGTGCAAACACAAACTTTGTCCATTAAATGCCATTGACAATGAATGGAACATTTTGAGTGAAACATTGCGTAACACAAACATTGATGACGAAGGTGAGGACGCAAATTGTGATTGGCTGGAATGAGATGATGTACAGTATGATGTACAATGATAAGATCACCCCTCACTTCACACAGGTGTGATTTGTTTTACACTACATTTCAATGATAAATATTGCACTTTTGACTCCACTACATATCTTGGGAAAAAGTACATTATGAATTAATCACAAGCTCACATCGCAACGAATACTGTAGCAAACTTTTAGATAGTTATTTTCACTTTTTAAGCGTCGTACAAAGCCAACTCGAGTTGTGACAAATCATGTCAACAAACACTATTTTAAGAAAAACAACAAAAGTGTTGTAACCTGCCGTTTCTTTCTCCTTTCTATTTATTTGTTCGGCCCAAAACATTGTGTTTATTGTCATGATTTGTCACAACTTTGGCGTTGTCCACAGCGTAAACGTCTTTAAATAAATACTTTTTGAAAAGTCTATGAGGAAAATGAACGGAGAATTTATTTTCCGGGTCTCTCGAGGGGCGGGACTGTGACGCTCTATATCTACGTATACATTGACTCAAGTAGTGAGGTTAAGTACTTTGGCCACCACTGTTAATAGGTGAACCCTGTTAGAATTTATTGTACACCAAAAATAAACAGTCAGAATCTGTTCCAGGAGAGAAGGTAATAGTGGCTGGTGCGATGGCCTTCTCTCTATTTGGCCACTGTGTGTGTGTGAGTGTGTGAGTGTGAGTTGCAAGAAGACAAGTTTAATCTTTTTTTGGTTGGCACTCATTCCGGTGCCATACCATTTTGACACCCGGATTTGACTGTTTAGGGCTCAGTGCACCATTGTTTCATTAAGCTCAAACCAAACAACAAAGCTGTGCTTTATTCCAGTCTCTGCTTACTAAAACTAAATATTGCAGTAAAGCTGCAATCTGCCACTTCTGTCTATTCTGATTCTGAAGCACTCATTATAATTATTTAAAAGCGGTCTGCAGTCTTTTTGATGGTGGTACTGTAGTGGGCGGGCTGGGCGATATGACTTCATATCAATTTGAATTTATTTCCAAATTTTGCCTCAATTATGTTAATGAGCCTTTATTCTTTAAAAAGTAAAGAAAGCAGTGTGAGCTTGTACATTGGCTATTTTCACTATTTTTGCACACAACACCATCATTATACAACAAAGTGCATATAGACTAAGTCGATTATAAAAAATCTATTCTAAATATTTTCATGTTGAAATATAAATAAACCTGTTCCTCTATTATTTGATTTACCTAGGTGAAGATGAAGTCGGTTAGAGGTTCTAAATTTCATCTGTTAGTTTGCCCAGCCCTATACTCTGGGAATTGAATGAATTTAAACCACTGTTTGATTCTTCTTCTGTCTGGCTTAGCAACATAATACGTTGCAACTGGTTACATCATCCATTCGGCCTCTGCAGATAAAACCCCAGTGCAAGTTTTGAGTTATCCTGTCTAATGTCAGATTGCTCCCAGTAGAGATATAACTAGAAAAAGTGCCCTTCTGGGCACAGGTCTCCACCAGGAGGATAGGAGAGTGTGTGATGTTTGGCAAAATGTTTAGGAGTAATTTAAACATGTTTGTTTGGGTTTGTGTGTGTGTGTGTGTGTGTGTGTGTGTGTGTGTGTGTGTGTGTGTGTGTGTGTGTGTGTGTGTGTGCTTGCTTGGGAAGCCGTGGATATGCGCGCGCTTGGGAAGCCGTGGATATGCGCGCGCTTGGGAAGCCGTGGATATGCACGGCTTGGGAAGCCGTGGATATGCACGGCTTGGGAAACACTGCCATGTCTTCCTTCTCAGAATGCATTTCTTTCATGTGGATTCCAAGGGATTCGATTTCCCAAAAGTTGCGTAACTGATCTGACAGTGCCTGTTCCTCTCCGACGCTGATGTGCATCACTTCAATGTCCACAACTTCAGTTATGATATTTAGCGTGGTGACTTCTCCTTGCACCAGCCATCCAAATACACTTTCCAGTGCAACTAGTCCTTCATTCAGTCTCTCCTGAACTAGAACTAGAAAAAGTGCCCTTCTGGGCACAGGTCTCCACCAGGATAGGAATGTAGGACATTGCAGCTTGCCTTCATCTGGTGGTTGGATAAAAGGGCAACAAAAGTAAATCAGGATGGAGTCTGAGAAATCTGAAAGACCGGTTTCGTTGAATGGCTCTAGAGAGACTGTGTACCAATTTGCGTGATGTTTGGACAAAATCTGTAGGTGTACTGTGCAAAAACTTGTTTTGCACAAAGCGGCCTCCTGGTGGAAAGTTTGGGGCAGATGTTCATCGTTGGCATCCAGGGAGTGTGTGTGCAAAATTTGGCATCGACCAGGTTAACGGTGGCCGAGATTAGCTGCTCACGGACACACACACACACACGGACGGACGGACGGAGTGCAAAACATACTCTCCCCCCATGCCTTCGGCCTGGTGGAGACAATAACGGTGGCCGAGATTAGCTGCTCACGGACACACACACACACACACACACACACGGACGGACACACGGACGGACGGACGGACGGAGTGCAAAACATACTCTCCCCCCATGCCTTCGGCCTGGTGGAGACGTTCTTCCTTGGCCTCTAGGGAGTTGGCATACAAAGTTATCCACAGATCCGTGCAGTTAGAGGTAAAAAACACTTTTCGGCCAGTTATTGCGCCACCTTGAGGCTGAGTTGAAATTGTTCATGTGGCATTTCTTCCTCGGCCTAGTGGGAATGTGCGTGCACAATTTCACGGAAATCACGCGATGTGTTCATGATTTGCAGCATTTTGTTTGAAACTGAGCACTCCTGTGAACTTTGGAAGCCAATCTTAACCAATCAGGATGGAGTCTGAGAAATCTGAAAGACCCGTTTCGTTGAATGGCTCTAGAGAGACTGTGTACCAATTTGCGCGATGTTTGGACAACATCTGTAGGTGTACTGTGCAAAAACTTGTTTTGCACAAAGCGGCCTCCTGGTGGCGCTATAACAGGCCGTTCTGGAAATTTTGGGGCAGAGGTTCATCGTCCGACGGACGGACGGAGTGCAAAACATACTCTCCCCCCATGCCTTCGGCCTGGTGGAGACAATAAACCTAGTAATGTTGTGATATGGATTACATCACATTAGAGTGGATAAAAACTAAGGGCTAACAAAGAGTGATGTATAGTGTACAACAGTAGTTCTCAACCTGTGAGTCGGGACTCAGGATCCCCAGGAGGGTCCCCACATGATTCACTCACAGCACAGGTATAGTTATTGTGGCCTCCTGGTGGTGCTATAATAGGCCAATGTGAAAAGGGTGCCATTTCTTCTTAGGCCTTTCACGGACGACAGTCAGACACTGCATTCATGATTTGAGGCATTTAGTTACAAAAATGTGTTTTGAAAAAATAGTAAAAGAAATAGTTTTGAAAAAATAGTGTTCGTCAGCCATGTGTTTGCTTGTAGATCAGCTTATTTTGGAAAGCGAGTCTCTCTTCCAAATATTTTTATTTCCTGGTTGCTTAATTATCTCACAAACGCATTTAAAAGCACTAAAGGCTGTCTGTTTTTTCTTTTCTTTACTGTAGTTAATGTTGTTCGACACTACCCTTTCATTTCATCTCTTGGCTGTTATGTCAGACACTTAATGTAATAGATGTAATAGAATAAGATAAGCCAAAAGGGAAAGGAACAGGGAAACTTTTTGACTGTCAAGTTTTTGACGGGCAATGCCTTAGACCTTCTTTTTGCTCTTCCTGAACCCCCCTCGATCCATCTTCAACCGCTTATCTGTAGTCGTGTTGTGGGGGCAACAGCTCCACCAGAGTGCTCCAGACTTCCCTCTCTAGAGCAACATTAGTGACTTCCTCCTGGGGGATCCCAAGACATCCCAAGGCCATGTAGTCGATTATTATTTACTCCAACTGCGCCTTGGTCTGCCCCCGGTGACCGGGTCTCCTCCCAGTGGGACGTGCCTCGAGGACCTCCCTAGGGAGACACCCAAGAGGCATCCTAACCAGATGCCCGAACCTTCTTTCCAGGCAAAGAAGCAGCGAATGTACTATTTTCGGCTGTACAGCCTGTAAATAAGATAAGAGAGACCCTACGGTTGTGCCGTTTGTAAATGAGCTAAGAGAGACCGTGTGTGTGTGTGTGTGTGTGTGTGTGTGTGTGTGTGTGTGTGTGTGTGTGTGTGTGTGTGTGTGTGTGTGTGGAACAAGCTTCACATTTTTCTTTCTTGCCTTGATCTCCTAGCACCCCCCCCCCTTTGAAAAATATCACAATGAGAGCTATGCATAAAACAAATTTCACCCACCTTTTTACTTATGATGTGACAATAAAGATGATTCAGATTAAAATTATTTTGTATCATTACATTCCTAATTTCCACTGTCTTTTAATTATTGTGATACATTACTGACTGGGTGTGTGAACAAAATGAGTTGTTGCTTGCAGACAGTTAGCTTGTCAATCTGTTCTCGTCCGGAATCAAAATTGCGTCATACAACATAAATGTGGCTTTAGCACCTCCACAATAATTTGTTTCCTTTATCCTGTAAGAACATATCCAACAGCATGCTGTCAAGGCTAACTGATTGTGCATTATTTGAGCGACCTCTGCTACCTCAGGGTCTACTTCTATTGCTTCAGCCTTCTTTCATCATTATCTCTCTCTCTCTCTCTCTCTCTCTCTCTCTCTCTCTCTCTCTCTATTCCAATATTTTCTCTCTCTCTCTATTCCAATATTTTCTCGCTATCTATTCTCTGCCCTTTGGCCCATGCTCAAATCTTCAAGGACAGCTTGGTGAGTCACCTTGCATGTTTGAGTAATTATACACGCCTACAGGCATGCACACGGAGACAAACACAGCAAGGAACAGCTTGTTTGCTCATAAAGAAAATATACAGTTTATTAGGGAAACAATGTTTTAAAGGTTGATCACTATTATATTTTGATTGTGCTTCTCCAACTGCACAAAAGGCTTTTACAATACAACAAGCACATAATCTGTGATCAAATCAACAGCTCTCGGTTTGCAGTTGGACATTTTGGGACCGACAGAGCTCATGCAGTTTATACAAGCTGCATGATTGCAGCTACAAACATCCAGACCTAAATCATTGAATAAGTCCTAATTAGAAGTCCAAAATACAACACCACCCACTCATACCAACAAAAACACATCATGATCTCCTTTCTAAAGCAATAATTGTGTGTGTGTGTGTGTGTGTGTGTGTGTGTGTGTGTGTGTGTGTGTGTGTGTGTGTGTCATTGAATTACAGTGCAATAGGCTATAAATTAGGGTAAATTTGACACTATTCATCATCACTTGTTTTAAGTAGCCCAATAAGGAGAAAGCCCTCTAAGCAGTAGGTTGAAGTGAAACTGGGGGTATATGGAGCCATTGTGTGTGCTGTCTAAACCAGTGTGACTTCCCTGTGTACTGCATATCGCTATAGAACAGGGGTTCTCAACCCGTGGGTCGCAACCCCTCTGGGGGGGTCGCCAAATTATTTTGGGGGGTCCCCAAATTATGTTCAACTAAATGGCTGGAAAATGGAAATTAAGAGTTTGCATAGTACACATAGAGTACATGCATAAACTCTCCTTAATGATTATATCTTTATTGATTATATATTTATGATGTATTTTCTCCGTTATTGTAGCAGCCAATTTGTATTGGTGGTGGGGAGGGGGGCGGGGCGGGGGTTGCGAGACACAGCCAAAGCATTTTCGGGGGTCTCCAGCAAAAAACATTGAGAACCCCTGCTATAGACTATATACAGTATATCATATTTATTTATATCACATTTATTTTCAATTAACTCTTATTATTATTTCATTATTGCAATATGAGACTTTTTACAACGTCGCAGTCCCGCCCTCTTTCAGAACGACGAGGGCCCAGGAAATAATTCCCCATTCATTTTCCCCATAGACGTTTCAAAAAGTATTTATTTAACGATGTTTACACCGCGGACAAAGCCAACTCTTGTTGTGACAAATCTTGACAATAAAGTGTTGTGCCCTGCCTTTTTTTGAGTGGTGCAACCACTCCAAGGAACAGCAATGTCCGTGTTCACCTATGTGTTGGTTCACCTATGTGTTCATGAGCACCAGACTATGACTACCAGTAGGGGCGCTGTTGTGCAGAAACAGAGAGAGAGATATTATTAGTGCTGCACTGTTGCCTGCTAATGAGAGAGAGAGAGAGGGAGGGGGAATTAAAAAACTTCTGTGCACTGTGCCTACACATGTTGTGACCGCAAGTCGCAACATGTGTAGGCACAATGCAAGGAATAAATGCATTCGCCATGTATCCGAAGGAAGTCTGATCCAATCATTTTTAGATTTCTCCAGTTTAATCCTGAGTTTAAGTTTTGTTGTGTTCAAGATCTGATTTTAGGCATGTTTATGCCTCCAGGAAAATCCGTGTTGAGGTTCTTAATCCACTGTTTTTCATTAAAACGTCTTTGTCCTACTGTCCAGTTGGGATTGTGTTGAAGTCCAGCGCATTTTAGAGCTTCAATGCCGTGAGCCATGAAATGTTGCACAAACCTTGTGGTTGTCTTTTTTCCATTGTTAATATTGTATCTGTGTTGTCCCAGCCTTGTACCTATTGTTTTACCCGTTTCTCCGACATATTGTAAACCACATTTTTCACATGTGATTAAGTAAATGCAGTTGCTGGTTCTGGTTGTTATTTGTTGTTTAATCTCTAACACGCGTTTTGTAGTTCTATTTTTGACTAATTGTTTGGGTTTGAAGTATTCTGGTCCCTGGCGTGCTGGTGTGTTTTCTTTTAGCTTGCTGTGTACTAGATAATCTTTAAGGTTTTTGTTTTTTCTGTAGGCCGATATAATTTTATAATGTTTTAGAAGATCATCCGTTCGGTTCTCAAAATTCCTTTTTATTCTGTTGTTGGCTAGTGTGCTCTGTGTTGAATAACTGGTTATCAGGGCCAATTTAGGGCCTGGATCCCGCACTCTTATTTCTAAGAAGGTATTTTGGGCTTTCCGGAGGAATGTCCTAGTGTATCCTCTTAGTCTGAGGGCCTTAAATAGTGTTTTACAAGCTATTTTGAAATCACTTCTTTGCGTGCAAATCCTATGGAATCTTAGTAGTTGTGATTTGACTATCCCTGTGTAGGAGTGTGTCGGGTGGAATGACGTTTTGTGTAATAGGGCGTGGGTGTCTGTTTCTTTAAAAAATACTTTTAAGTCTAGTTTCCCATTTGTGTTAAAGTTTGGGCCCTTGAAGATTGTTACATCAAGAAAGTCAATCCTTTCAGTGTGTGTCACAAATTTTATCGTTATGGATCTATGATGGCTATTTAGAACATCAATAAATTCCTGGAATTCTTCTTTGCTATGTTCCCATATTCCAAATATATCATCCAGAAACCTATAGTAATGTGTCGGTTTAAGTCTGCATTTTTCTAGTGCTCCCATATGCTCATGTAAATGTTTGCATAAGATGGTGCAAATCGCCTTCCCATGGCCGTCCCTTTGATTTGTAAATAAAACTTGTTAAAGGAAAAATCATTCTGGATTAGATTTAAGTCTAGTAATTGGAGTAATTCCTCCTCTGGTCGATTTGTGTCTGGGTATTTACTAAAGACTTCTTTAACTGCTAGTAGGCCTGCTTCTGTCTCAATGTTTGTGTAGAGGCTGTCTATATCTATCGAAAACAGAAAGGCCTCCTTTCCTACTATAATAGCTTTAATTTTGTCCACAAAATCGTAAGTGTCTTTTATAAAACTGGGGTGTTTTATCGACAGTGGGTTCAGGAAATATTCAATAAACTCTGCTGTCTGATAAGTCTCACTGCCACAATCCGACACAATTGGTCTCCCGGGTGGAATTTCATATGGTATTGTCCATGAATCCGGGCTTTTTGGTAAAAGATAAAATATCCTAGCTCGTGGGCTGTCCTGTCCTATTAAATATTTTTGTTGTTTGGCATTTATGTGCTTTTTTTCCCTCGGTCTGTTTACGATGGCTTTGGCCTTTGCAGCTGTCTCTATGTAAATTGGTTGGTCTAATTGCCTATAATGATCCTGATTGCTGCTAATGAGAGAGAGAGAGAGAGAGAGAGGGGGGGAGAGAGGGGAGTTGCAACACTCAGTTCACACGGGTGTGATTTTTTTCTTTGAGCACGAAAATAGCGGCACTGTTGCGCAGCCTAACACACACACACACACACACACACACACACACACACACACACACACACACACACACACACACTATACATTAACTGATGATTTGTGGTGTTACAGTAAGTTGCAGTCAGTGCAGTAGAGGGACCCCCAGGGAACTCTGTCATTTCTCAATCATTTCGGACGCCAGAACCGGCCCGCCTCCCTGGGCACGTTTCTGGTGGTCTGGATGTTCCGGGGACCCCCACACGGTAACTCTTGTCATTTCTCGACCGTTTCTGATGCGGGGCGTATTCCGAGGAGATATTTCAAAATAGAAAGCGGGTAAGGGCTGTCATTGAGGGATTTATTACAGTAACAGACGTCCAGGAAATTCAAGACTCAATGATTCTTTATTGTTGCATCCCTCAAGAGTAACGAGAGTAAAATGATTTGGTTTTTTTGTCAAAGCAACCATTTATAGCACCAACATGAGGCCAATTAATGAAATATCTTTCTTGGCCTGGAAGTGTGAAAGTCTCTCAGAAAGAGAGTAATTACAGCTTGAAAGAGCTTTGGACTTAGCACAACCCTTTCAAGAGAATCCATGTACAGTACATGTCAAGCAAGTAGAACCAAAACAGGACCACAGTACTGCTGTAATTTGGTCCTAAAGCCATAAGTAAGCAGTAAGCACCACCAGGGGCCTTGCCTACAGATATGACGTGTATACTTTCTAAAATGTCCTCTGTTGTTATTGTGTGTGTCAAGTACTAGAGGATGTTTATGTTCAGTTGGTTCACAGCTAAATGTCTCTTTCTTCTCACTCTGATTCAGATTTATACGGTCTCATAGAATTCTCTAAAAGTATTATTTATATCAGTCGTACGTATAGGCCTACTTGCTGTTGGTCCTATACTGCAGGGCTAGCACATCTTGCTGTTTGATGTAATTGGTAAGCATATGATACAACCCAGTCTCATCAGCTTCAAAAAAGCACTGTTGAGCCGTAAGACTGTATCAGGTCGATTAACCAGTTCCAATAATATTACATATCATATTACAGTTTTTAGAGCTGGGGGCGTGTGGTAGGCTATGTCATATTGCAATTTTGGGCATGTTAAGAAGCGCTTTCGACACCCCGTGGATTGCGCAAAAACGGCCTTGAATTAGTCATGGGTGTGTTTAAGGCGTGTTTGAGACGTACCCAATCAACATGTCCGTACTATTCTCTTTACCAGTCAGCTGATGTCACGGAAACCGCACTTTAGGGATGTGGTATTACATTTCTTCAGGCTGGCACCATAGAAGACATGACATGACTTTGTCACATTTGGGTTAATTATTCCTATTGCACTGCATGCTGTCACCTTTATGCCTCAAAATAATTTGTTTCTATTGAAAAACAGCAGTAAAATAACGTGTATTATATTTTATTTCATTCAAGTCATGATGAAGGAATGAGTTGAATGTTGCTGCTTAATGCTGTGCCTGTGGCCCCGATGTTATATGGTCTTCGCTCGTAGCATTTTATTGAAGAAGACTTGAATCGGGTGTGATACAGCATATGAAAGCAAACTTCCCAAGGATTATGGAGATGTTTTTATTTATTTTGAAGGTTGAGAAATGAAAGAATTATGGCCGTTTCTAATCTCAACATTTTACAAAAGAAAGACGCAAAAAAAGGCTGTTGCCATGTCTCATAGAAACAAGTAAATAGGTCTATAAAAATAAGCGCATATAACAGGGGTCTGCAACCTATTTTAATTGAAGTGCCATGTTTTTATTTTCTAGATAGTGAGTCTGCCATATCCAGATTAATTTTAATGACACATTAAAATAAAAAAACATATTTTGATTGTCCACAAATATAAAGTTCTTCCTTATTTTTAAATATGTCCTTGCACATTGTTATAATGATCATTATATATATCCCCCTGCAGTCAGAGTTCATAGTTTTAATGAATGAATGTGATGCATTGTGAGCTGGTATAGATCTGCTATTTTCAAAAGTAATCTTGGAATTTTTTTATTTAATTTTTGGATTAGCCGTCCTTAGTTGGGCAAATGCATTCATCTGGGGATCCTTGACATGGGAATGTGCTGTGTGAGGATCACTGGTTTAAACAACATTAGGAGAAAAGCCCAAATAACCACTTTAGAAACAAGAAAAGCAACCACAAAATAGTACAACTACCAATATTTACAAGCAACTTTACAGAAAAAGAAGCCGCTTATAATAAACAGACATGGCAACACTCTACCAGCCTCCCAGAGCCGCTCAAGTGTAAAATCAAACAGTGCTTGTTGCGTTTATGAGGTGGTCAGACCCACGTCTAATCGTTATGCGCTGAGTGTCTTTAGGTCAAGGGGCTTAATAGCAAATTGCGCAAAGCGAAAATAATTAACATATGGACACTCCCACAATGCAAAAATATTCAGGAACGCCGTATGCCATATTGTGTGTGCGTTCAACACGGGCCGAGTGCGTTCAACACGGGCCGATATGCCTTTCATAATACGAATGTGCGCAGAGCGAGGCCAATTTATGTATTACCACATGGTAAAAGGCACCTTCAAAATCTAGGCCTCAATCTCCACACTTCTGGTATAATAAGATTCAAATGTGTGGCCCTTCAGCTGAAATCCTGCTTCTAGACACTGCAGATGTTTTGAATTAATTGAGCCGAGTTGATGATACTGTGGGATTTTATGGTTACAATGAAGGTACACATTATACAGTATACACAGTCTGTCATCGATCATTCTGATGGCCTTGGTGCAGTCAGCCATCTGTCAGATAGAGAGTCCCTCTATCTGACAGATGATGGCCGACTGTCAGTCCCTGACACTCCAGGCCTTACAGGCCTGATAGTAGAACTTACAGACTGGGGTTTAAATAATAACACATTCCCATTCTAAGGGTGCGTTGCGAGCACTGGTGTGCTCTCTTGTCGTTCGTTTATTCAGTGCACTCGCTGCGTTGTCGTTCGAAAATCTAGTGCGCTGCTCACCAGGTGTGCCGAGTGCCCGCACTGAGCGACCCTGAAGCTGGGGTTGTCCGGTGTGAATGCATCACAGCTGTGGCCGTTCGTAAATAAGGCACACTGAACACGCTCTGTGACGTCACCGCCGACCACACTCAACAAACTGACCACATTCCCGCTGCGCATTTCCGAACGCACCCTAAGAAAAATTGTTCAGACAATACGGAACCAATATGGGAGCTAGCTTTGTTCCTGAATAATGCTTGCCTCTATTTGGGACTTTTAATTAATTGCTCTAGGGACAACATTAAAATGTATTGTAGATTTATTTATGGTTTTCTTCTTCACAGTGGATTTGATGGATTTCCAAATTTCCATAATTATCTTAATAACTATGAGAACATTACATTATCTATTGAACACCCCAAATTGAGCAACCACTTCCTAGACATGATTTATAAATGGGATGATATATATTTTCCTCTGCCGTAGATTACATTTTTGTCCAAAACTCAAATTTGTAGTCACGTGATCAATATGTGTCTGTCTGATTCTTGTATAAGCCAGACAAGCCAGTCGCAGCAGCTGATTAACCTGATATTTAGCATGCACAATCTTGCACAATCCCACTAGGCCAAGAGAGAACTGCCACACCAAACATTTAAAATCTGCCTCATATATATGACTCTGCCTATATCTCTTGAACCGTAGGTCATACAATGACTTATTTCCCTCCTGATTCCTTGGACCATGGTGCCACTTTTGCTAATACTGAGTCCCACAGATTATTCCCAAAACTCACACAAACCGGTGCACATAATCTCTGGAATCATGTGATCAAGACTTTTCAGTCAAATGTTTCATATTCCAATTGGCTATGATTGACTTCCAAGATTTGCGGGCCCTGGGTAACCAATCTGGCCTGGCTGAGATCTGCGTGCAGACGAGCACACTTTTCTCCTATAGGTCAAGGAAGTATTCCTTTTAAAAGGAAATATAATAGTTTTCAGGCCTTTTTTGTAAACTTGCTTATTGTTGATCTTATGGCGGGTGTTAATTTACCTCATGGCAACTATTTGTCTATATAAGAAATAACAACTTTCCACTATACTCTTCCCAGCAAGGTTGGCTCCAGTGAGGAAGATAATGCTGGTTAAAGACGTACCAGTAATTTTCTTGTTATGAAGGTTTGTGGTGATATGCTCTAGTCTTAATTCATTTTAACCACATCATTGGCTTGGTGAAAGTGCTGAAGTAACCCCAAGGGCTTCATTTCCTTTTTTCTGTTGCCATCTTTGTCATTGACTTTTTCGCTAGCGTGTTTGCTGTTTTTTTTGTCTTGCTGGTCTGTCTCAGTGACAAATATTTACTGCACCACGTGACCAACATGGTACTGTTTTTTGTTTTTAAAGGTAATGAGCAGTTGGTACAGCTGGTGTGTGTGTGTGTGTGTGTGTGTGTGTGTGTGTGTGTGTGTATATCAGTATGAATATACACACACACACACACACACACACACACACACACACACACACACACACACACACACACACACACACACTGCATAACAGACAGTAACAATGGCACGACATGGTATTATGGCTGTAGGTGGGCACATTGAAAAGAGATTAATACCCCTACACATACAACAAAAGGATACATATCTAATTAAATATAAGATAATAATTGGAAATGAAAGGACAAACAACAACAGAAAACAGAAACACCCCAAAACAATAACGGAAACCCCTGAGATCAGACATGAGGCAAAAATTGAGAAAACATCTGTGAGCCATTGGGAGGCCACTCACGGTTGCAGAATTATGAAAGATGATAGTTTTGAGGATCTGGAGTAATTTGGAGTGAAAGTATTGTAGAAATTGTATTAAAAACATTGATCCAATAGTTTTGAATTATGGGACACAACATAATGCCAACATGGTACGGTAACATTATAGATTCAGATTCAGACGATCTGGTAGGAAAACAATGATGGCTATAGGGAACAGGAGACTGTGCAGGACTGAGTGACTTGGCTGGACTGAGAGTGGGAAAGCATCGCTGAGTTGATAAGTTGAAGTACACCTGGAGATACAACATTTATTGGTTACTATACACTGTCAGTTGAGGTGTACTTCAGTCCTAACCATCCCACAACTTTAAAATGCTTTTTCTAAACCATAATCATCAGATCATTTAACTATCCTTTATTTTTTAGGGTTGCCCAGCTCATATATATACGCCCAAGACAAATTTCCCCTCGTGGGACAATAAAGTAAATCTCATCTCATCTCATCTCATACGCGCCAAGAAGCGGAAAGAAGACACCTAGTCTAGGCATCTCTTGCTGGTGGATGGAAATGGGCTCTCACGCGGCTTCTACTTGCAGCGTCGGCTAAGCGTTTCTTTTTTTAAGTTAAGTTAAGTTAAGTTTTTAAAGTTAAGTGTCATTTCCATCCACCAGCTGTTTAAAAACCTGGAAGAGACGCCTGAGCTAGGTGTTTCTTGCGGCTTAAGTGTGCTTACACCCATTGTCTGTTTGTGTGAACACAAACACGATCATTTGATTGGCTGATCACCCCATAGTGATGATTTGATTGGCTGAGCAAAGTACATATTGAGGATAAAAGGGCAGAAAGTGGAGACGCCAAAAGTGATTCACCGAATGACATTTGTGATGATTTGATTGGCTGAGCACAGAATGTGATGTTGACTATAGAAGTTCGGCCCTCATCTCTAGGACCTCCCGGCGCAAATGGGAAGAAGGAAATAGCGGGAGTGTGATCATCTTTTTTTTACTTAAAAAGCAAACATCGCAGCTCCATAATACTGGTAGTAATAAGTGTGTTTGTCAAGTTTTACGGACCCTCCACGCAACTCGTCCCCATTTTTCCTCCCGGAAGGAAAAACGGAGATGCGTCCGAATTCCTGTGGTGAATTGTGTCTGTCTGTCTGTCTGTCTTTCATAGTTAATGACCATCTAGTGGTGGCTTAGTGTGGCGCAGGCAGTGTTGGGGAGTATTAAGCTACATGTAGCTGAGCTACGTAGCTGAGCTACATTTTGCTGTAGCTTGTGGTATTTTAGCTACATTCATATTTGTGTACCTCGTCAAGTAGCTCAGCTACCTTTTGGGTCATTTTTTGTAGCTTAGCTACTGAAGTTACAAGCTACAATTTTGGGCAATAACATGAAAGAAATATATAAATTTTGACCATTGGTTGCTGTGTTAATTCTTGTACTAGAACCCCCTTTGAAAAATCAAGGACTGTTCCTTTTTCTGATTGCTTTGAGGGCATATCAGCACTTGACAGCTGCCTCTAATTGGCCTCTGATTGGCCCTGGTATCACAGGGTGGGAGGGGTCTCCCAGGGGGGAGCAGGGGTCTCCTAGAGGGGAGGAGGGGTCTCCCAGAGGGGAGCAGGGGGAGCAGGGGTCTCCTAGAGGGGAGGAGGGGTCTCCCAGAGGGGAGCAGGGGGAGCAGGGGTCTCCCAGAGGGGAGGAGGGGTCTCCCAGAGGGGAGCAGGGGGAGCAGGGGTCTCCCAGAGGGGAGGAGGGGTCTCCCAGAGGGGAGCAGGGGGAGGAGGGGTCTCCCAGAGGGGAGCAGGGTGGGGGGGTCTCCCAGAGGGGAGCAGGGTGGGGGGGTCTCCCAGAGGGGAGCAGGGTGAGGAGGGGTCTCCCAGAGGGGAGCAGGGTGGGAGGAGGGGTCTCCCAGAGGGGAGCAGGGGGAGGAGGGGTCTCCCAGAGGGGAGCAGGGTGAGGAGGGGTCTCCCAGAGGGGAGCAGGGTGAGGAGGGGTCTCCCAGAGGGGAGCAGGGTGAGGATGGGTCTCCCAGAGGGGAGCAGGGGGAGGAGGGGTCTCCCAGAGGGGAGCAGGGGGAGGAGGGGTCTCCCCGAGGGGAGCAGGGTGGGAGGGGTCTCCCAGAGGGGAGGAGGGGTCTCCCAGAGGGGAGGGGTCTCCCAGAGGGGAGGAGGGGTCTCCCGCATGTACATTCTCAATTTAACGCTGAAAAATAAAAAGTAGCTGAGCTACTTTGAGCTACTTTTTCCATGTAGCTGTAGCTTTACAAGCTACATCTCTCCGGTGGTAGCTATGTAGCTTGATCAAGCTACTGCCATGGTGAGCTACTTGTAGCTTTACAAGCTACGCTTTCAAAGTAACTTGCCCAACACTGGGCGCAGGCCGCAATACATTAGAAGCCAATAGGCCGTGTTGGGACCCATGAAAAAGTGCTTAGAAAATGAGTTTCGTTCCCATGTCATGGAACTACTCATTCAATGCAAAAACGAAAATCTTGTGCTGCTGTTTTTGGCAACACAAAATCTTTCTCAAATTTCAAATGCATATACTTAACATCTGAAACAAGTATTGGTGCCTTTAGTTTACTCATATGTGAATTTAGATCATGAAATGTAGCATATTTGTTAAAGAATATGCTTCAACTTAAGTGTTTTCCACACAGTACAATGAAACCTACACAGTAAATTGTGCCAAAAGCTTATGTTTCATACATAGAAAATGTCTCAACCTACTGTGTAATGAAAGGTAGAAAAGAAAATCGGGGCACCTTGGACCAAAATGGCAGAAAATCTATCCAAATGTTACCACGCCCCCTAAATTGGAATAATGCAAAAAATGCACAAGACTAAAAATTAAAGTACTAGAGGTCAGAATGATTACAACATAATTGTATGAAACATTTATTTATTTACAAGTACCGCAAGTGTGTCACAGTATCTGTCATTTGTACATCCACCCCCCCCCCCCTGCCAAGGAAATATATGAAAATACACCATACAAATGCATCACAATAAAACCTTCTGTTGGCTGTGTAAGTAGTCTGTGCTGTTCTTCTGTTTCCTTTGACACATTTTCACAGTCCTGGAAGTGACATAAATCAGTGCAAGACAGTTTTGCAGACATACATGAACATCTTTCAGTCTCACATTTGCTTTTTTTTTCTTTTTACAATTACAGTGGACTACCTGCAACACACTATCAGGGGCAGGATTTCTAGTCATCCATGTTACTGTTAACTCCCCATCCTCCATGCCCCATCCACTGCCAATGGGTGAAGGAGCACACATCCTACTAGTCAGAGAACGTCTCATCACTGCTGCTTGGTAGCATCACTTGTTGGGGGAATGGACAGTTCTGGCAAAGCTGATGATGCCGTACAGAATGATTTGTACCTTGCATCATTCACGTTTTTGGCAGATGATTGGCCATACAGGTGGCACACATATTTGCGTTGAAAGTTGACTGGTCAAGGTTAAAACTGCTGCCAAGATGAACCTGCTTGGCTTACCTCGGTTGACTCAGTTGTTGTCATGTCTGATGGATGAGGTAGCCTGTCTAACAGTGTATCTGCTGATAATGTTTCAACAAAAACCAGTTCGGAGAAGTCTCTGAGTATCACTAAGTGACTGTTTTGCAGGAGGTGGTAAACTTGGTGACACAAAATTGAACAACAACATGAAAGTCTCTACATTTGGTAGTCCTGTGAAGAATTTCATTTTGCTGTCATCAAATTCTGAAGGATCAAGAGTACGATGTTTCAACTCACTTTCTAATTTGTTGACTTTATCCCTAAGTGATTGACATTCAGCATTTAAAGATTTAATCTGTTCATGTAATGAGGCAATGTCATTTTGTGTTTCCTCTGTCTGGACCCCAATGCCTGGGACTTCAACAACAGTGTGTACCTCTGCTGTACTTCGATCAGTGATGGAGGTGAAACCAAATAACCTTGGCACATAGTCAGGATGTAGAGGATCATCACTCTTTTCCCCTTAAATAACAAAAACAACAAAAACATTTACTAGAAATATGATATTAATTTGTTTACATATATGGGGTGTTTTCACATAATTATGTCCTGTTTCAGACATCAGCCTCAAAACAAACTCATCCGGGACGGGGCTGCCAAATCATTGTGAGATTATTTTTTTACATTAACCACTGGAACAATAGCATCCCTATTCTGGAGGGAACATTTGCAGAAAATAGCAGATCTACAAGCTCACAACATTGTGAGCTTGTAGACCGGCTATTTTGGCAGATAAGTTTGGTGTAGAGCAGGGGTAGGCAGCTTTAACCACGGGTGCCAAGGGTGACCACTGGCACACACTGGCAATGCCAGTGTCTCACTCTAATGCCAGTCTGGCATTAGAGTGAGAGAGGATTAGCCTGCATGTCTGTAACTGAGTGTACAAATGGAACCATTGGACCCCAAATGGACCCTTCTTAGGCCTTAAGCCTACAGGTCTGTGAGAGTGGAACCAAATGGACCTTACAGGTCTGTAACTCTGAGAGATGGAACCAAATGGACCCTTACAGCCTGAGTGTACAAATGGACACATGCAGGTCTGTAACTCTGACACTATGGGTCCATTTGGTTCCATTTGTACACTCTCAGAGTAAGTTACAGACCTTAAGGATCCATTTGTGCAATAACAATCAAAAGTTATGTGGGTCCTTGAAAAAAAAAAAAAAGTTTGATATTAAACCACTGTAGTGGTTATCAGTGGACTCTTAATGTGTCATATAAATCAGTGTCATACGATATTCTGAGGAAAACCATGGAGACTTAACATTCAGTAACTGGGTGTGTTGATCAATAAGAACATTAACATCAAGTCTTTCCACGGACTCACGTAACATGTTGATGAGTAATTACTCCTGACCAGATCTCTTTCAGGGGAACGGACTATGTTAATCCACTTCTTGGTCCACAAGAAGAGAACTCCGTTAGGTTCGTTTAAAACGGGACATTGTGTGAAAAGGCCCTTTTACATTGAACGTATGGTTTTACAAAAAAAGTAACATACCTGACACAAAGTGAAAGTGGCACCCGCAAATCCATGGATTCCAGTAGCCCTGAAACATGACTACATCGGCGAAGTGCAGCGATCCATTTACTTCTTTTTTCTTTACATTTCGGCAGTCTGTAAAAGGATATCTCCGAGTTCTTTTTTAATCTGTTTGTACAGTCAATCGCACAACAGCTCTTTCCCATTTTCCCAGTTTAGAGTGAATGAAAACAGCGTCGCAACAGTGAGTTGCTAGGTTGCTATGGACAACAAAAAGTTCTTCCGCATACGATGACGTCACACACATACTCAAGGGAATAAAGCGGCTACGCGATTGGTCCACGTGACCAAAACCACACCACTCCCCTTGCACATATTATTACGCCTTGTAAGAAATAGTCCCGTCTTCGACCACGGATTATAAAAATACTGCAGCTTGGCACGAGTAGAACTTTTTTATTTGGACTTTCTACCTATAAATCTCTTTTATGGAGAAAGAATTGTGTAGTCCCACTTCCGTGGGAACGGAACTGAACGAAAAAGGACCTCACAATACGGCCTACAATGAGCCTGGCGTTTTGTTATGATTGTGGGGGTTTTCTTGGATTGACTGCTTCAGTCTTATATGCTGGTGTCACATGAGGAGGAGGAAGGAAATGACGGCGATGCTGGGAGCTATTTTAAATGCACAGGGAAGATGGTGAAAGGGAGTTGGTGGCAGTTCAATGAGCAGTGGTCCGCGAGTGCCGTTGAGGCCTAGCACCCGTCGTGGCATGAGGCGATAGCATTGGAACAACGCGTAGGGTAAGTCTGTGACGTCACTGACGTGTGAGTGCAGTGGGTAGAACAACGGGTTAGGCATGACGTAGCTATGGACTTTGGGTTCTGAACCGTATGTGCCCTCAAAGTTTTCACTTGTAATAAAGGAGGATAAGAGCGCCCCTCACTTCACACAAGTGTGATCTTTTTTAATATAAAGTACAGTACATGCCTACACATAAACATTCGGAAGTGCAGGGGAAATTGCCCTGGAATGTTCCGCTGTCAATTGTGGCCTCATAATCACCTCCTTTAGTAGCTACTTTGTAGGCAATTCTAGCTTTCATCAACACTACACTTACTGCCCACAAATAATTACAAAGAGCTGTGGGTTTCAAATTACCCGCTCAGCACATCAGAAACTACAGTAAACCACTAATAATCTGTGGAGGGGCGTTCTTATCATACAATCATCACATTCCGGCCAATCACAATAGGCCTCACTTTTTGAGGGGCGTTTTAATGTCTGTCTTTAGTCAAAAGTTTGACAATAAAGGGAAAATTCAGGTCATAATGTGTCGTTTACGTCATATTGTCTCTTTATTGTTAATGGCGTTTAATGTTTGTGTTTGCACCATTTGTTTTACATTCACCATTACATCACCTAATCAACATGAGTTAGACTTTAATATATCAGCGCCCCTCAGGTGTGATTTTTATCCTCAATACGTACATTGCTCAGCCAATCAAATCATCGCTATTTGGTGCTCATCAAATCATCAGTATGGGTACACACAAACGCACAAAGCTGGGCATAGGAGGGGCAGTTATCAGCTTGCCCCGCTTTGCCAGAGTTATTGCGAGGGTGAAACAGACTCGCTCTAACCCTCTCTAACCCTCTCTCTCTCTCTCTCTCGCTCGCTCACTGATCAAGCTCTGGTCTGCCCTCACACACAACCTCCCTCCCCCTCCATCCCCTCTTCCCCTTCTCTCTTCCTCTCGCTGATCAATCTCTGGTCTGACGTCACCCACAACAGAAACCCCTGCCTAACAATCGTGGTGCCTAACATTGCCGGTTTGGGCTGATGTCCATATACAGTATGGGATTATATTATATTGTTTTTTTTTTGTTTTTTTAAGTAAATTTTATTCAAAGAGTTGGATCATGTTCAGTTTACACATAAAGAGAATACGACTCTTCGTTTTTTTACATTTTCTCCCACAACTCCCCTCCCAGTCCTCCCCACCCACCCACCATCTTACCCCACGAGGCCAGACATACAAACAACATACAAACACAGGTATAATAAAATAAAATAAAACAATAATTTGAGTACAAAGCAATACACACAACATACAGTATATACAGGTATAAAACCAATGGGTGATAGATAAGATACTAAGAGACAAAGAAAGGGATCACATGGTTATGGTTAATAACAACTACAATGGGGGGTAAAATTAACAATAATATAAACAGGTGAATAAAAATAAAACAAAGTAATTTAAATAAAAATTATATATATATATATATATATATATATATATATATATATATATAAAATAAATAAAAATAAAGGATTATATTGTTGTCCATATATGGCCATATTTGTCCGGACACGTTCATTCACGTGCATCTACACTTCTACAGCATACAGTACGTAAAGTGTCTTGAGACAACTTGTTGTGAACGCATGTCCTGCTCAGTTTATAATATTTCTTTCCAGAGTCCTGTCCCTTATGTAACATGAGCCAATTTGATGCATAATGTGATATTGTGATAATGTCAAGTGTCAGACCCAGCATAGAGGACATGTGCAAGTAGTATTGTGATTTGTGACCCAGCAGTACAAACAGTTTGTAAATGTAAGTACAGTATTGCTTGTAAGTAATGCTTTGTGACCTAACATTGAGTTTTCACTTTGTCAATGACTTGGATTTTGAGGTACAGACAGCATGTTGTACCAATGATGAAAATTATTCCCAGATTCGTACACATGCCACATGTATTGATTTCCTGCTTATTTTGGGAATAGCTTCTTTGACTCTTTCAGAGTTTCCCAACTCTTACAGTCTCCATGTTTAAATGCTGCATGGTGTTGTCAGTCAACCACTGAACATACGACAGAAATGTCCATGTGAAATCAAAACAATTGTGTCTAACATATAACAAAGGACAATATTTGGTGTATGATTCGTCTTGATATAATTATAAATATAAATATAATAAATATGTCCATTATTGAATATTTGGAACCTAACCATGTGGTGTCATGCTTGTAGAACGCAGTACCAAGCCATGATACCAAAATAATTGTGACGTGCATGCACATACGCAACGGTGCAAAAAATCTGTTTTACAAAAGTCGGCCTCCTGGTGGCGCTTTGACGTAAATTGCACACTGTGTTAATGATTTGAGGCATTTTGTTCCAAAACGGACTGATTTAACTGAAAAATCAGTTAAATCAGTCTTTGAGCAGTGGATTACATACAAAGTCAAAGCAAAGACGAGAAGTTGCGCGAACAGACGAGGCGCGACCTGTCGCGGCACAAATGGGGCTAACCGAGGTGAATACATATATTCAGGTCTGAACGCAGCTTTAGCCAGTAAGTGTAGCCTATGCCTACTCCTTGTGAGCATGCACAAGGACCTGAGATCAAATCAGACTCCTATCTTGTCTCGCATGTCTCTTCTCTCTCTGCAGCTTTTAATTTTTTATTCCCTGAGTCTGCTATATTCAGTGCACCCCCACTAAACCCCTACCCACAAATGTACCCTACAGTATGTACGCTTTTTGTACTTCTTCGTCTTGTATCTATGTCTTGCTGCAAAACCAATTGCCCTCCGGGGACAATTGCTGAAGTTGATGTCTCTGCCCTTGGTTCCCTGTCTTGCTATACTCTCCTATCTAAAATAAACTATAAAAATGCAGAAAGAATAACTTTAATGGGCGTAAACTAAAGCAGTGGATTGCCACACTCTCTTTCCATAACCTCTCTGTCAAGTAGACAGTACACTTTCTTAAGATGACTGGCAGGTCCTTAGGCGGTTTGATCTTTTCTTCCCCTTCAATGTTTCTATTTCTCTGTCTCTTGTCCTGACACTGACTGTCTCACATTGTCTCTCATGTACATCTGTCATCACCATAGAAGCACAAGAGAATATCATTGCTCATTGTACGACTCAAGGCAAGCAACCAGATTCATGGATTGACACAAAGATAATCAAAGAGACAACAAGACAATGCCTCTAGTTTGAGGGTGGTAACAGTGCAGTTGATGGTTTGGCTAGTTTGACACACAGCAGTGATACTGGCACAGTTGGTACTAACATTAAAAAGATTGGTCTAATGAAAAAGGGCATTAACACACCACCAGAACACAGGTTTTCTTTGTGCATTTTATGTGCGTCATTAACAAAGTTGCACATTGTCTGGGGTATTTTGCCAACGCACCCAAATCAGTCAATACTCTCTGCACTGGACTGCATCAGTTTACTACCATCAAACTAGACCTTACACCGAATTCAAACAAGCAGTTGTAGTGATTTGTGCAAGAGGGGATTTTTCTTAATAGAAGCCACATAGTCGGAATGGCTGTGTGTCGGAATGCCACTCTATCCCCAGGTTTGTCAAAGCCACACAGTCAGGCCTCAAGAGACTCTCTAATCTCTGAACCTAAACAGAAGGGCCAAAGGATGTGAGTCAATTTTGGGGTTAGGTTTAACGGAATCCCTTGTCATGAGCACTCATCATCCATCATGCTGTAGGGCAGGGTTAACACTGTTCTGAGGAATAATGAAGTCATAACATGCTCACCAGGGACACTGAAGTGAGACAGAGCTCAGTACAGCCACATGAACTAGATGATTACCCTAGCCCTGGGATTATTAAGCCCAGCATGTGTCCATGGTGTGGCAGGATTCACATCATGTTACATTAAAAAGTATGCATGTGTATGTTTTCCCATTATGCAAATTACTTTTGCGTCCTTCACAACTGCCTGATGGCATTTGGGCATTTATCCACACATGCCTTTTTAAATCCACCTATAATCGGACAGGGTGTCATTCTTTCAAAATCAAACCTTGAATGGTTCGATTTTTAAAGAATGACACCCCGTCCGATTATGCCTTCTTTTCCCACAAGGTATCTGAATTAATGGGCTGGGAAAGCAGTGTTATACTTACCCTACTTTCCTGCTGTGTTAAATGTGATTAACCACAGACGGACTGAATGGTTTGAAAATGCCAGTCACACTGCTTCAGGGCACAAGGTAGCAAAAGCAGTGCTGTTGTTGCTATGCTACCATAGGGACGGTAAAAGGGATCAGCAATAACAAGGACCAAAGTTCAGTTGCTCTGTTGCTTTGTTCTTGTTTAACACTAGAATTTCGCGGCCGCTTTGCGGCCGCTCATCCCAGAGTTACGTTGCCGCGCACTATGGGAAGAAGGAAATTGCGAGAGTTGACTCCACATGAAGTAACGGATGGGTTATTAGTTATTATTATGTGTCCTTATTAGTGTAGTGTAGTCATCACGTTATGGCTCATACACACTGCCCGGTATTTGCTCCGATTATGCTGTCGGGGAGCAGGAACAATTATATTGGGCAGCTGATCCAGAGGAGGGCGTGGAGGAGTGGGGTGATGTGGAACTTTTGAAGGGGTGTTTCTGGTTCCAGAGATTGTCATGGTTGAGCCTGTAGAAAAGGAGACACAGATAAGGGATGAATCAACCACAAAATGTGAGAGTTAATGTTAACAGTGAATAGTAAAAGAAGCTGCAGTTTTGGTCAGTAGAGCCTGCATAATGGGAGAAACATGTCCACCAGGGCAGACGTGAAACAAAGGATAGTGATTTGTTTGATCATAATCATCTTCAGGTTAGCAGCAGTTTTATATTATTCAGAAATGACATATGTAGAAATGACATATGTAGCAATGCAACAGCCTTACCTCAATGGGGATTGTAGGGCCAGGAAGCACAGCGTGAAGCAAGGCTTGAAAAACCACATTGGTAGTATGTTGTTCCGGCTGTCCTTTCTGCTTTATGGCATAGGTGAGAGCTTCTGGGTTACCTGTCCTTGAGCTGGCAACATGAAGCTGTCCGTGAGTGAAGACAGGGGACGAAAGCCAGACCCCCACTCTTGTAAGTGTCTGTCCTTGGGATTTGTTGATGGTGGAGGCAAAAGCGGTGCAGACTGGAAACTGCCGTCTGGCCCACTCAAAGTAGGAATGTTGAGGATCAGCTATGAACTTGATTCTAGGGATCAGGACTTCCTTTTGTGTGGCTGCAATTTTGCACAGCAGCAGTTTGTTGTTGAGGGTTCTCAGGAAAAACAGTTTGGTGCCATTGCAGAGTCCGTCTTTGGGGCTGATGTTGCGGAGTAGCATCAAGGGCATTCCAGGCTTGAGGGTGATGACGTGCCTGGGAAATCCACTGGGGCAGAGGGTGTTGTGATATTCCACGTTGAACCGCATTCTGTCTTGGTAGTTCTCCAGGGTATCAGCACTGCTCAGGTTGGTTGACAGACCTGGTATCCAGGTTTCCATTAGGTCGTTGATGGTGTCCACGTCCTTGTTGGTAGGGGCAAGCACTGATCGGCCATCCAGCCAGCCGGTAGTAGTGAAGTTGTTGGGCATATTGGGAAATATTGTTTCGCAAAACATTTTCATGGAGCACTCCTCTGCTGTGTGGTCATTCTCTGTGTTGCTTTGAATGTGGAAATACATGTCATCTGGGATGGGGATGAAGTTGTTTTCATCGTTGGCTGTACCATCACCAATGCTGAGAGTCCATTGGTCAAAGTCCTTCAGGTGTTGGTTTTCACTGGCCCTGACCCGCATGTTCTCTGTGAGGCTGGAGACTTGGAAGTGTTGCCAGAGGCCTGAGTTATTGAGGCAGCTGTTGACGATTTGGGCAGGATTAGCCCCTTGAACCACTGGAAGACACTGGCGGAAGTCGCCGGCCAAGATGAGGATTTTCCCACCAAATGGACAGTCTGGCTTGTTCATCAGGTCTCTCAGAGTGTAGTCAAGTCCCTCCAGCAGGAAGCGGTGCAGCATGGTTGCTTCATCAATGAGCAGGAGGCGTGCCCGTCGCACCAGCCTGGCTAGGCTGCTTTGAGCTGTGATGTGGAGTTGTGTGTTCTGTTGGGTGGAGAGGTGCTTTCATCCGTGAATGGAATGTTCTCCCTAGGTGTAGGAGTTGTGCAGCAATGCCAGTAGTTGCCATGGCAAGGGCAATACAGCCACCGGGTTCCAGACTGCGCACAGCGTCCGGCAGTGTATTGAGCAGGAAGGTCTTACCACAACCGCCACGTGCTGATATGAAGAGTTGTAAGCTGGCCTGTTGCTGGACTGCCGTCATGACAGTGTCGTAAATCTGTTGTTGAGCAGCAGTGAATTGTGGAATGGTTGCCTGTACGTTGGCTTTCAGCTGGGCCACATCATAGTCCAGCTCCTCACGGATAAGCGTCTCTTCGATATTGACCAGCCCATGGACAGTGGCCTTTTCCTCATCTGTCATTTTATCCAGGAGGAAGTCTTGGAGGTCATGTTCATGTGACTGGAGGCGGACTTGCAGATCCAGTCTCACCATGGTTTTGAGTTGCTGGTCAGTGAAGGCCGTTGCACTCTGCTCTGCTCTCCGCTTGAAGTCATCTGTCCAGTCTGGCCAGAAGTCATTAAACAGGCTTGCAGGGCCAAGCTCCCTGCACACTGCCTGGTAGGTGTCAAGGCGGCTGCCGTTGACTGAGTAGAGGTCCTCAAAACTTATTTTCCCTTTGGAGTGGTCACTGTGGAGGAGCAGTCTCAGGTAGAACACATCTCCAGCTAGGGGGCTGATGGTGTGGACACGGCCAATGGAGAAAGCATCGTTTTTTCTGAGTTGCCACTTGTTGTTTTTGTAGGTGTATTTGTGAGGCATGTCAACATAGCGCTGCATGTTTGTAGGGTTGTAATCTGGACCCTTGGCTGCCTTCTGTTGAGCATTCAGTTTGACGAAAGCAGTCAACTCTGTCTGTCTGCCCTGCTCCACCACATTCTCCTCATCACCCTCGGTGAAAACGACGTATTGCTCGTGTTCCAGATGCAAGCGGAGGACTTGAACAGGAGGCTTGTTGGCGGATATGGGGAATGCGAAGAGTTTCCAGCTGGCCTCACTCGACCCAACAGAACGCATGTCTTCATAGTCACTAATCTCATCACGGGCAGCCTGGGTGCCCTCCACTTCAACACAAACCATTGCACGGTCCGGCCCCTTGGTCACATATTTGTAGAGATATTTGGCAGCAAGTGCAGAGATGCATACTTCTACATTGATGTGGCAGTTGTATCGGAGGCTGAGGTAGGGGTTGTAAGGCACTACCCAAGTTGGCTTTCTTCTCCATGCAGGGACTGTTGGGATGCTCTTGTCCACAGGGACCGTGGATCATGTTAGTAAGTACAATGTCCCACAGTGGCTGGCGCTTTGCTTTTTCTTGGGCAGAGATCCCATTTTCAACGGGGTCAGGGGGAAGTTCTGCATAGACAATTTGATCCACTTGGGCTGGTGTGTTGGGTTTGTCCTGCTGTGCAAGAATGAGGAGGATGTGCGTGTGTGGCAAACCTCTTTTTTGAAATTCTGTGACCCTGAGGTTGCCAATGGCTTGGCCAAATATTTGTTTTGTGAAGAGGTCATGCATGATCTGATCTTTCTTTAGTTTGAATACCCGGGCCACCAGGTCAGGTCGGTCTTGGGGTGTCTGGCCAGGGGTGAGGGCAGCTACGATCTCTGGCCAGTGAGGATTGCAGGTGACCGTGATGAAAAGGTCTGGCTTTCGCATGTGGCGGACTATGGCCATAGCGTCCTGGAACGGAAACTGCCCATAGATCCGAAGTCCCGTTAGTCCGAACATGCACTGCTCCCGTGCTTGCGGTTAGGTTTAGGTTTGCTCCCGTGCTTGCGGTTAGGTTTAGGTTAGGGTTAGAGATAGGGATAGTAATTTCGGAACAATGAACCTTCTGACTAATGACACGGCACCCCTGGAACTTGCTGTGGTACCAGCGTGGACTGCCATGGAAAGAGCTAGCAAGGATGACTCTACCCACAGCATGTTCCTGCTCATTGTGGGGGACAGAGTGAGATGGAGCACTCCGTTCTCGTCTCCGCACAGCCACAACCTGTTGTAGTTGTTTGTAGCTGTCAGCCCGTAATGTCTTCTGGTTAATGCGTTGCCAATTCAGCCTCTGGTTCTCGCATGTTATCCAGGCACTGAGGATCCATTCTTGGAACAGTCTGCCTGCCTGGAAAAGGTAGTCGCTTGCAGTGTGACGAATGTTCACTGTGATAGGCAAAGAACTCACGGGCTGTGAGCCTTTTTTCATCGTCCACATGCTTGAGAGCACAGTGCCAGCCAGATGTCCCATCAATGAAGAGGAGGGTGAAGTGGAGGGGCATGGCATTGGGATGGCGGTCTGATATGATTTTCAGACCTCCACCACGTAAGTTGATGACCAGATCATGTGCCTGTTCGTTGGTGACAATGCGAAGTTCTTGGAGATTGGAGGGGGCATTGTAAACACCGGAATGTCCTCCCTGTGGCCTGGCTTCAGCACTTATGACAATAGTGCCTCGCTGTAGTTGTTCTTCTGGGGTTTCAAGGATTTGCTTGAAATCTTAATTGGACAAATATATTGTGCAGGTGAATAACTTGCTGCACAGTGTGTAGCAGCTTTGCCATTGTTCCCTTGTCAGCAGTGGATGTTCTGGCGGGGAGAGTCATGTTTGCAAATCTGGTGGTGATTTCCAGACTTGGGTCGAGGACATAAAGTTGGGCAAAGACAGCACCAGCACCAGGTTCTGGTTGGAGTGGCCCGATGCGCTGGATTACCTTGCCTTGGAAAATGATAGTGGGAGTGAAGCGTGTGAATGTTTTCTCTTTGACAACAATACTGGAGAGGCAGACAGCGTTGTTGATGACACGGCTGTGTTTCCGAAACAGTTTTGCCTGAGGGTTATCGTCAAACCACAGATCATTGATGGCCTGTGGGGGCCTAGGGAAGGCTGATAGGTGAACCTTTCCATTCAAGCAGCAGATAGGTCTCATTTTTTAATGTGAATGCGTCACAGTGGTCACACACACAGTTGAGCTGGCCAATACTCTGTGGTGTGTCGGAGAGTTGGTTGATAGTTAGTTGGCCGCTGAGAATCTGTGCAGTGCAAGTTGCAATTTTGGCAGCAACTTGTCGTTGTCGTCTTGCTGGCTGATGGGAACTGCCTGTGAAGGTAGATGGAAAGTATGGTGTGAAGTTCATTTCATGAGAGTCATGCAAAAAGTAGAATGTGGTCAGTATGTGAATGTGATGTTTTTGTTGAGGCAGGCAATGGAAATGTGTGGAGGCATTAAATTGAACTGTGTGTATGTGTAGTGGGACAATGTGATTCCGGTGAAAGTGTAGATGTGAGTGTAGTGTGTTAGTTACCTGTGGTTTCTGCTGTGGCCATTGGCTGTGTTGTAGCCATGTGCTGCTGTTTGTCCAGCTTATGCTGAGCTGAGAAATTAAGATGGAAGTGTATGTTACTATATATTGTTATCGACATGTTATGCAGAGATATGTAGTTAGATGTCTCTGTACAGTGTGTCAGATTGTTGGGTACCAATCAGTAAGGTTATATGAATAACAGAAGTCAGTACCTCTGGCCTCAGCCACGATAGTATGAGTCATGTTGAGCACAGGGTGCAAGTGTAGTGTACCCAATTAATGTAGCTTATATGATGAAGATACTGCAGATTAACATATCTGAGGCCTTACCTCTGGTCCGTCTCATTCTGTCACGTGTTTTCTCTCGCCTGCGCTGAGCTGGGTCTGGATGTCAGTAGTGTGTGTGGACACAGAGGTACAAAATGTTATCGACATGTTATGCAGAGATATGTAGATAGATGTCTCTATACAGTGTGTCAGGATGCTGGGTACCAATCAGTAAGGTTATATGAATAACAGAAGTCAGTACCTCTGGCTTCAGCCACGTCCAATGAAGGTGTTGTGGCCATTTGTGGAGGAGTGCTGCCCTGGTGTTGAGCTGTGAAGTGATGTATAGAGATATAGTATGAGTCATGTTGAGCACAGGGTGTGAGTGTAATGTAGATGTGAGTGTAGTGCGTTGGTTACCTGTGGTTTCTGCTGTGGCCATTGGCTGTGTTGTAGCCATGTGCTGCTGTTTGACCAGCTTAAGCTGAGCTGAGAAATTAAGATGGGAGTGTATGTTACTATATATTGTTATCGACATGTTATGCAGAGATATGTAGTTAGATGTCTCTGTACAGTGTGTCAGATTGTTGGGTACCAATCAGTAAGCTTATATGAATAACAGAAGTCAGTACCTCTGGCCTCAGCCATGTCCGATGAAGGTGTTGTGGCCATTTGTGGAGGAGTGCTGCCCTGGTGTTGAGCTGTGAAGTGACGTATAGAGATATAGTATGAGTCATGTTGAGTACAGGGTGTGAGTGTAGTGTACCCAATTATGTAGGTTATATGATGAAGATACTGCAGTATCTGTGGAGAAAGAAACAGCAGTGTATAGCATTGTGCAATGTGCTGTTCAAAGTGTATTTGGAGCAAGTGTACCTGATACATCTTGTGCTGCAGCGGCTGTTGGCGTGTGAGGGTCCATGTAGTAATTCAGCTGCTTGCTTGATGCATGTGTTTGCATGAAGCTGTTGGAGATTGTTGTTTTGCAGAGTATGTGAGTGTAGTGGACACAATGCATTAAGGGTAAATTTGAGTGCAGCATAGCAGCCCTTATTTTCAGCATTGACAATATTTTTGCCATGATGCTATTAATAATAGCCTAATTTGTAACAGTCCAATTGTTACCAGCCCTTATTTCTATAGTTATAATGATATTAATAATAGCATTAGCAGCTGTTATTTTCAGCATTGACATTGTAAATACAGAATTGTGTAAATGAAATGGTGTGGTGTACTATGAAATCATATAGCATATTCATAACTACTTGGTTAGTCATAATTGTACATAGAACATACTTCTGCAAGCCATTTCTCCAGTGTCACCACAGTGCCTTAAACTAAAGTCTATTTGCATATCAATTGTTCCACAGGCAGGAAGCTATGGCTGAGAGACAGTGCTTCCAAATTCTTGGGGAGGGATCTTTTATCTGATATTATCTTTAGGGTCTGGTTATATTATTGTAAATTGTGGTTCCAATATACATCATCTGTTTGAACATCTTCAGGCTGCTTTCAAAATAGACCACCTGGGGCTTTGGCCTTCTTGTTTTAGCTGATTAGTGACAGAGCCACTTATGTAGGGTAGGAGGCTACAGTTTTTGTCTTTCCATTTATAATTTGAATTGTGTAAATGCTATTGCATGACCTGAAAATGAAAAAGCATTTCTCTTCAGTAAACTGGACCTGCAACTACAATCTACTCCAGTGTGTTGTCTGTTATTATTATAATAAAGAACCCAACTCACAAACTAAATGCTATTGCATGACCTGAAAATGAAAAAGCATTTCTCTTCAGTAAACTGGACCTGCAACTACAATCTACTCCAGTGTGTTGTCTGTTATTATTATAATAAAGAACCCAACTCACAAACTATAACACTCTCGCCCCCAAAGCATGTCTCTCTCTTCTCTCTTTCTCTCGCCCCCTCCCCCTATTTGTCCGTGTCGAATTCCAATGGCTATTACTTTGCATAACAACAAACAGGCAAACATGCACCTCCACCAAAGAATAGTTAATCCAAAGCAAACTTTTTAGTTTCGCTAGTGTGCAGTGAAAATGAAACTCATACAGTATTTAACAATAGGGACCATAAAATAAGGTAAGCCCCGCCCGCTCGCTCAGCTGCCTGATAGTTGTTTATTAGACGATTGATTTAAACATTGTTTAGTAAAAGTTGATGTTAATAGTATGATTTAGTAGCAGGGAGGGTGAATGAGTGACCGGCGTGTCCTCCACCTCCAGAATGTAAACATTGACATGTGCATGATGTGCGCACCCACGGGAAAAGGAATAAAAAGAAATGTCCTAAACGTTCTGGGTACATATTAAGCACTGTTGCAGGACGCCCAACAGCAACGTTTCACCATGGCGTTATTATAATAATAATAATGTTTGTGATATGAATGCTTCTATTCCTCTTCGGAAAAATGGCGAATAACACGGTCCTCAATGGAGGTTCGCTCATGTTTGTCCTGCTTAACAACGGTATCGAGGCAGCTGAGCCCACATTCAAAACATATCTTCCATCTGGATCTCAAAAACAAATGTCACTGATTTATAATAATTTATAAAAACTTGGAGGGGAGGTTCATGTAGCGCTCCTTCCCCTACTAGTGAATAAGGGCAGGGCCCTGAGTTCCTATAGTTATGGTTTTAAAATACGTAATACGTTTAGATTAATTTACCTCTTGTGTTTCAGGTGTACGCCGGTAAGTATTAGCAATTAAGTTAATTCACAGTCCCTGTCTACTGTAAATAACCAACACTGTTTTCTTCCTCCAGGTAATTAGAACGCCAAGTATCTTAATTCCCAGATCAACAGATAAGTATACTTCCACTAATATTGTTACCAAGAAATAGATGTCCAGTCAGCTAAGTATAATTAAATAATAATATTTACTTAGACAAACAAATAAACGGACAATAACATACAAATAGTTCTTTCAAAATGCAAACACAAATGAAACTAAAAAATCACAACCCTAGTTGTAAACCTTTAAGGTCAGACATAATAATAATCACACCAACCAGAAAAATACCTGTGGTATAATACTAACTAGTGTAAAACAATGTACTTTTACAATTAAGCCCTATACCAAAACCCTGTTTTTAGAATCCTATTTTAATACTAATTTAAACCCTAATTTAAACCCTAATTTAAATCCTATATAGACTTTTTAAATGTAATTTAAATCCTATTTTAATGTAACCTCACTACACCCTTAAGATTTAAATATGAAATGACAAAGAACCTTGTTTAGACTAATATAATATTAACCCGGTGGATTACCTTAAATAAAAGAAAAACACTTTGTTCAACGAACTTTAGATTTCAACCACAATAAACAATGGATCAAAAGACTGGTAAAACTGAAATGTGGGCCCACAACCTTTCACACCTTACACCCTGACGATAAGGAATTAAACACTAATAACCCCTGTTGCAGGCCTGTAGATGCTCGGGTACGTGGTGGCCTAAAACGGAATGGCCCCTTCACTCTCCTGAGCCAGGAAAATAAAAAGGTACCTTTCGTTCGTGTGACGAGTGTCTGTGGGTGATGCAATAGTTCAGAGCTCCTCTCCAGCAGCAGACCGGTCCCGACGTCCCAACAAAGAACAGCAGAAGAATGTCCTCAGAGCATGCAGGCAGGCAGCTCACCGCAGAAACATCTCTCCTCCTGTCCCGACGTTAGCAGAGACTTGAAGGCTGACGGTCTCTAGCCCAAACACCGTCTCTCTGAGCTAGTGAGACGTGCGGCTAAAAAAGTCACTTGCCCTCGCTGATTTAGCAAGCACTGATAATCACTTCACACGCAGCATATCACGGTATAAAACGTTGTGTAGACGTTCAGTCCGAGTCCACACGTGATTACTGCAGCTTCACTGTAGTTGTCGAGCAGACACACACAGAAACTACAGCTAAATACTATTTTACATCATAAAGTTCAAACTTTAGATCACACAGCAAAAACGGACGCAGCCTCTGTGCTCCGCTCTCCTTCTCTCTCTCCTTGATTAGAAATCACAGGCACCTGTACACTCACTGACTCCGGCTCTCTGAAACTACCCAATTCCCCACATCTACCAATCACACTAGGCAAGTTATAATTGACACAATAATGACATCATCATTAATTTAGCTTTGACCAAAATACACAGACCCATAGAAAATAAAAGCACCAGTCAATGTTACAAAATAAAACACAGTTCCACCAGGTTAATACCCACTATATAAATATCCACCGGGTTACATTCATAATAATTACAAATTGTATAGGCCTATACTGTACTTTATATAGCACCTTTCAAAAAAATATATATATCATGGAAAAGTTGGTTTCCATTCAAAAAGTTTAACTTTCATAGATTATAGATTCAGTGCACAAAACGTAAATTATTTCAATTCAAGTATTTATTTGTTTATCTTTACACAATTTTGGCTTCCAGCTCATAAAACCCACTAAAACAGAATTTCAAAAAAGTTGAATACTGTGAAGAAATCTCCTCCTCATTTTTTTAAATCTGAATGCCACATTAAGAAATTAGTATCACATCAAATCAATCAAAATATGGTACTTTCAAAGGTATCAGGTACAGTCGCCCCTAAACCATCTTGCCCCTCGATTTTTCCACTGACCTCACGCCGACTGCTCGGTCCGACGGTTCTTGTATTAATTTTGTTTTACTGAGAATAAGGTTAGAAATACGTTTAGGATTAGGCATAGTTTTACTGGGGTTAAGTTTAGGTATAGGGTTAGTTTTCTTCACAGAGGTGTTCATAAAGGTGTCTACTATCACAGAAAAATTTGTTCCAAGCCAATTCCCTTGGGACACAAATGATAAATGCAGGACATTTTAAAATTGGCCAATATCAGCTTGTGAGGTGTGTAAATAGGTTTTTGTTGGGGTGCTGAATCTGTTCCAGGCATTACCTTTCAGTAAAAATGACTTCCTGGCCATAAAATTGGCTGCTTTTGTATGTCCCAGACATGGCAGACATGCGTAATAACTAATATGTTACCTTTGTCACCAAGCTTCCATCCATTCTCCAGTATGTACTGGAGTATGAATGGAAGCTGCCAATCTCTGGTCTGGATATTAGCTCGGAGAGAGTGCTGTGCTGCTGCTCCTGTTGTTGGGGGCAGTTTTTCAGTTTTGATACTCCCAGTAGCGCCCTGCTTTTTTACCACAATACGGACATTACAATGCAGACGAAAAAATAAAAGACAAAACGAGTAGCCTGCTTGATGAAGATGTCAAATCTCCAGTCCCCAAAACTTTCGTGCGATTTCCGATTTCCCATGGAACATGAACTTGAAGAGTTCACAGCTGGCTGTTGGCTATAGCCCTCTCCACTTTGTCAGTCTTGCAGAACTACTACCGTTACTGGGAGTATCAAACCAGAAAAACTGCCCCCAACAACAGGAGCCACAGCACAGCACTCTCTATGTGTTGATATCTTGATATCGTAGAGCCATATTCTGTTTATTTATTTGTATTAATGAACTGAAATATGGCACATTCATTTCCCCCTTATTTTACAGTTAATCAAACAAAGTTTCCCAAGGGAGTTGGCTTGGAACAATCTTTTCTGTGATAGTAGACACCTTTATGAACACATCTGTGAAGAAAGCTAGTGGTAAGCATATTTTTCCAGATTAACTTAAGCTAATTTTCCCTTATTATCGGGAGTTATGGAAGCCCAGGTTTCCTTAAGAAAGGAGAGTTTACCAACACCTGCACTGGAAATTGCACCCCAAATCAATATGACTGACACATGACTGGAGATTTCACACTGGACCTCAAGCTGCTTGGATTCTGTTCTTAACCCGTCTTCCTCGAGTCTAAACCCTTGGACCTTCATTCCCAAACGAAATGCACACTTTCTGATAGCAAGCATCAGGGTTAAGAACAGAATCCAAGCAGCTTGAGGTCCAGTGTGAAATATCCAGTCATGTGTCAGTCATATTGATTTGGGGGGCAATGTCCAGTGCAGGTGTTGGTAAACTCTCCTTTCTTATATCCAAGGTCACAGTCTACCGGTTTTAGAGGACTTCATGATTCCTTCTGCTGAGGATCTGTATGGAGATGCAGATTTCATCTTCCAGCAGGACCTGGCCCCTGTCCATACCGCCAGAAGCACCACAACCTGGTTTGATGCCCATGCCATCACAGTGCTTGACTGGCCATCCAACAAAAACAAAAAACAAAGAAGAGCTGATAGCAAGCATCAAGGAAAACAGGGCCTCCATAACTCCCGAGCAATGCCACAGGCTGATTGTCTCAATGCCACGGCGTATCGAGGCAGTGATGAAGGCAAAGGGAGGCCATGAGGCCGACCGATTAATTAATATATACATACAGGTATGTATATTAATTAATCGGTCGGCCTCATGGTGGCGCTATAACAGCCCACTCGTTTTGGCCTATAACTCTTGAAACGAAGGTCGTAAAATAAAAAAATCCCTGGATTCTTTGGCTCATGCCGCACCTGCCCATGTGCGTCAGGATCGAATATCCGCCACTTAGAATTTTCTTCAAAACACCTACAGATTTTGTCCAAATCTCACAGAAATCGGTACACATTATCTCTGGACCTATCCGATTAACACACTACTGCGCAGCCTTCCAGGCCAGAGGGTGGTGCTAGTGCCAGCAAAATCCCCCAAATAATCTTAGAAACGGGTCAGTTCCGCCCGCGTGTTTTGTTTTGCTATGGTAAGCCTAGGGAACGGACGGACCATCATCCCCATATCAGCATATCATACCATGTTGATTAGCGCGGGTTGGATTAACAATTAATTAGCTATTAACATGGCATGTTATGCAATTCTGAGCATAAATAAGACTATGGGGCGGCAGTGGCTCAGGGGTAGAGTGACCGGATGGGAACAGCAAGGTTCCCAGTTCGAACCCGGGCTCCCCCAGAGTGTCCTTGAGCAAGACTCTGAACCCCTAATTGCTCCTGATGTGCAGGTTGGTGCCTTGCATGGTTTCCTCCGGCATCGGTGTGGGAATGGGTGGGAATGGGTGAATGTAATGCACTCTCTGTAAAGCGCCTTGGATAAAAAAATGCACCATTTATATATTTTTAAATCTTTTAATTTTTTTTATAAAATCTTGTGTTTCTCGTGCATGGCCCAAGTGACCTTAATACCGTTCCTCGAGATCTCTCGTGGAAAGCACGGATTGGGTTAAAACACCACAGAATTGTGATAGTCCGTATCGTTCGGCCCCCAGAGTGGGAGGGGCCTATTTTACAAAAAATGCCACAAATCACGAACGGAATGCCATCCCAAATCTTAAGCACATGTCACAGTATCATACGTTTGCTGGAGCTACATTGTTACTTGGACTCTCAATCAGAATCAGAATTATTTTAATGAGTGATATACAGTAGGTCTACTCGAAATTAAATGTTGCCCAAGTGGTGCACGGACAGTGATATGATCCCAAACTCTGGGCCGTGGGGACACGGGCCGGGTAGTGTTATCACTGCAAAGAGCTGTAATTTTTACACTAGGCGAGTAAATGTAAAAAAAAAGTAACCATGTTTAATTTTGACGATGTGTTGTCGTGGGTGTTGCAGCCGTCGAATATTTGTCTTTTTGATATGTTACACTACAAGATGAAAAGACCAACGTTCATTTTTCGGGAGTTCATTATCGCGTCTGGCACAGGAATTTTGTCAGGGACCCGTGACAAATTGGGCTAAAATCGGGCTTAAAATCACACAGTGCGTACAGGCCTTTAGTGAAATAAGATTTATTTATTTCATTGTCCATTTTGTTGGGTTTCATCTCATCAACATCTGTTTGTGAGCTATAATGACTCCTCAGACTATTCAGCCAGAGGCCACCTTGTCACTCATAATAAACCTCTGGATCCTCTCTTTACAAACAACAGATCACAATCCATGCAAAAACACACATGTATGCATGCACGCATGCATGCACACACACACACACACACACACACACACACACACACACACACACACACACACTGATCTTGCCCTGATGACCACTACTTGAACCCTAGTTTCCCTTTTCTTGGTGCTCGCAACGTGCCGCAACATGACGTGTTGTGATTTTGCAGACTGGCTTTTTGCTGAGAAGATATTTAGATACTGTATGTAGAGCGTAAATAGGAGAGAGACAGCTAAATCTTTTCAAGGCGGAGACGTAAGTCCCGACCTATTATCTTCCGTTGTGGCTTATTATTGAGTAGGTCGTGGCTTAAATATTAATTCGTCCCGACGGTTTAATAATTTGCCCCAACGTTTATTTTCGTCGGGGCTATTTATGAATGCGTCGCCGTTCGCGACGTATTTTATAATAGGTCGCGGCGGTTTGATAATAATTCGCCTCGACGGTTTATTTTTCGTCGGCGTATTACAACTCGTCGTGCCGTATTAATTAATACGTCGAAAGGGTGCATGCTGCCTTTCCCCGTGGAGAACCTGCAGGGCAGCAGGCCTTTTTACGCGCGCATCGTGCCCGGCGATCGGCGCACCACCCGGTCCAGTTCAGTGGAGGGATGGCCCGACCCTCGTCCGTGAACCCCTGGGGGGGTGGGGGGGTCCCTGGGGGACCCTTGGGGGATCACGGAGGTCCGCATAGGAGCGACGAGAGTGAGTGAGTGTGTGTGTGTGTGTGTGTGTGTGTGTGTGTGTGTGTGTGTGTGTGTGTGTGTGTGTGTGTGTGTGTGTGTGTGTGTGTGTGTGTGTGTGTGTGTGTGTGTGTGTGTGTGTGTGTGTGTGTGTGTGTGTGTGTGTGTGTGTGTTAGAGACCTGCAAGCCCGTACCGACGGGGCCCGGCTCACGTGCCGTTATATTAATTTTCCGATGTGAATTTCACCCAGACTGGACTTGCTTCAGCAGCGCGGCAGCATGCTCCATACATAGTGACGTGACAATAACCCCTCCGCAGTGTCCGCACACACACAAGCCACAAGGCAAGCACACTAAAATCTGGTCAAAACTATAAAGACTTTGAAACAACGTGTTTTACATTCTATCTCTCTCGCTCCGCGCCTATAAACTCTCGTCCTCTCTCTCTCCTAATTATTGTGCAGCGCAGCTGTACACACACACACACACACCGAGTACTAAGTAAGTAGCCTATAGGCTACGGCTCTAAAAACATTAAATACTGCGGGAGCATTATTAGCACACTAAACAAAGTTTGATTTGTACATTGCAGAAAATGCAGATACTGTACATAACGTAAGTGTTCTTATTATTGTCCGTCTACTCTGGGTTTTATAATGCAGCGTGAGTCCGCGATAGCCGATCTGCAAGCTCACAATGCGTTGCGCTGATTGACAGTGCACGTGCAGCAGCTACTGTATAAAATTATATTTAAGTAGGCTACTTTTTAGTGTGATGTCTGTGTGTTATTGACTTCTTGTTCCTTAATGTGGGTTTATCAGAGCGATATAGTGCAGCTGTGAGTAGCTGCTGCTGCTGCGTCCGTGCACCAATAGAGCGAGTTAAATGTGTGTGTTAAATGTGGTCATTTAAATGTAGGCCTATTATATATACACGCACCATACAAGCACCTATATTATATAATATGTGTTATCGCATACAAATGGGCAATCAACATATAACAGCACCCCCCACCAGCAGATGTATATAAACATGGAATTGCGCTATGATATTAAAATGGACTGAGCTGTGATTGCGCCGTACTGCGCCGGCCGGTGGCCACTGGCCTATTATGCCTATAAATGCATATCATGCCTGTTGGTGAAATATAAACATCTAAAATGGTTCAGTAATAATTTGCATAAGTTAACGAAAAACATCTAATACTATTTTAAATTGGTCTAGTAAAGTTAGTAACTAATCAGAAGCAGCAACCATTTTGTTTCAAACAACTGAACTAGACCAATAAAATAGGCTAGTATATGTTTTTCGTTAATAATAATACATGCTAATTATTATTGAACGGTAAGTACGCTGGTATGTACGCTATGGTACACTATAAGCTTGTATATCTGTTTATTTTAAGCATGCGCCGCTGCATTGTCAGAATCTCGTGTGTGTGTGTGTGTGTGTGCACACATGTGTCACACATGTGTGCTATATATGTTATAGCTCTAGAGACGCAGAGACAGAGACATATTTATTTAAAATCATCCTGGCACGTAGGCCTATAGACAACGGCGTCAACTCCGCGGGTGCGCAAGAGCCGAAGCACCCGCTGGCAAAATAATAAGCCAATAATAATAAGTTGCGGGGCGGGTTGTCATGCACTCTAGGGCAATACATGACAAAAAGGGAGTCCACACACAAGGCAAACCTTTTATATTATATTTATTATTCTAAGTTAAAATAAGTAAGCAATAATCAAATAAACTGGTATGAGATGTGACAATGTCAGTAATCAGTCATGTATGCAGTGTATGGATGTATGGAGTGTGCTGTGTGTGAGTGTTGTAAAAGGTGTGCAACTGCTTGAAAGGAAGGCAAGATGGCTGGCTTGAGAGCATGGAAGGAGAGGCCCTTATATACTCTCCCAGACCACACCCCACTCAGGTGTACACAGTTGGCCTGACGGCCTGCTCCACTCTGCCCTAATCACCCAGGCTGCCAGATAGCCTACTGAGCAGAGGCAGAGGGGGCAGGGCCGTCACACCCCCCTCCATAAGAATGTGGTTCCACCACATTATCTACAGAAAACAAACCACAAATTAGCAAACAATAATATAACAAACACTTGCCCTAATAAAATCAATTAGCCACCTCGTCATCTTTAACTTTATAACAATGCAACAAGGCTTACCAAACAAATGTACACCTGTATGCTATAACCATAAATACCTGCCTCCCCACTTTGCCACACCATCCTGCCCCCAGCCTCAGCAACCTAGTGCACAGGAGAGATTTAAGAGAGCCGGAGACAGGATAGTCTATTGAGGAAAACAAGAAACAAGATATGTAAGCAAAACAGGTTACACATTATTCTAGGGTAACCTTTAATATGTTGAACATCCCAATTGTAGCTACAAAAAAAAACCATTACATCGGCATCTGATTAGGTATCACAAAACATGTCAGTATACTACTGAAAAATGAGTGCAAGAGTCAGTGCAAGTGGTTTCCATGACTGAAATACATACAGCCAACTGGGTTTGACATTTTCAGTGACTGAAGCAATTTAAATCTACTAGGCAAGGCTGGCAAGCTACCATGTATCTGGAATTCAGGATCTAGGACCAATAATTTATGGGCCATCCAAATGAATTTGGACTTAAGCCTATATGCCATGCTTAGTCCGTGGACCAAAGTGTCCTCCTTGCCCTCAACAGGACATCAAAGGAGGCACACACCAACAAAGTGTGCTTTTTTCCAATCAAAGGCAACACACCACAGCCAAATGACAAACTGAATCCAACCCCCAGCGCATGCAACCTGAAAAGCACCGCCTGGGTCACCCACAACACATGCAACCTGAAAAGCATTGTTTGGGCCATTTTGTCATTGAACATTTTATTCATATGTTCCCAATAAATCCCTGAATTCCCCAAATGCTCACCAGTCCAGTTTTAAACTTATGGAAGACGTTTGTCAGACACTTAAATTGCATAGCCATGTTCAAAATACACAACCCAGTCATAAAACTTGCACCACTCTTATTCCCCCATTCACCAGCACTCCCAGAATCCTCCATGTTAGCCTGTATGATACTCTTCATTCTCTTACAAATGCTTGGGTACTGAATAAAATCTTGTTCAACAATTCAATAGACGGTGACTTAAACTTTGTACAATGGCAGTAATTTGTATTATGCAGATTACCAAGTAATTGGGGCTATGAGGTACAAGGCAAGTGTGGGGCAGTAAGGCAATTTAAGCAAAAAAGTGGAACAAACCCCACACTAATCTACCTAATGATCCTATATACTACCTACATGACTTCATCCTACGGTCGGCCACTGAGCATGAGGATTTCTCCCCTCCAGCCACCCATTGTGACCCTCAGAATCCGCCGCTACACAAAAACCACACTACGGGTAAAATAAAGAACAAAACAAAAAAACTGATACCCTATCGGCACCAGTCTCTTGGGGTTTGTTCACACAAAAAACATACCCCAACCTACCCCTGTAACCCGCAAGTCCCAACACTTACCTCTGGGGCCAAATGCTGCTCTAATTCCAGCTCCTAAAAGGAATTCAAAACCAAAACCAAACTTGTGTGTGCAACTCCCAACAAAACAAGGTACAAACCAATTTCAATCAAAAAACTAATTTTGTTTTACAATCAAACTGACCTTAAGGACTAGCCCCCATTTGTCATGCACTCTAGGGCAATACATGACAAAAAGGGAGTCCACACACAAGGCAAACCTTTTATATTATATTTATTATTCTAAGTTAAAATAAGTAAGCAATAATCAAATAAACTGGTATGAGATGTGACAATGTCAGTAATCAGTCATGTATGCAGTGTATGGATGTATGGAGTGTGCTGTGTGTGAGTGTTGTAAAAGGTGTGCAACTGCTTGAAAGGAAGGTAAGATGGCTGGCTTGAGAGCATGGAAGGAGAGGCCCTTATATACTCTCCCAGACCACACCCCACTCAGGTGTACACAGTTGGCCTGACGGCCTGCTCCACTCTGCCCTAATCACCCAGGCTGCCAGATAGCCTACTGAGCAGAGGCAGAGGGGGCAGGGTCGTCACAGGTGCCTTCAAATATATAGGCTACTCTAAGGTGGGCACCCACTGTCGTTATAGGAACCTTCTGCCCTTGCCTATAGAGCCAATGAACGGAGCGCATTTCTCTCTCTCTCTCTCTCTCTCTCTCTCTCTCCATCTGCCGTGCACATGCAAAAAGCGCAGGTATCCAACAATGATAAACTGGTTCGCTTATATCCGTGCAGTATAACATCAAAGTCCAGTAGGCCTATAGTCCATTTATCGACGATCCAGCAGCACAGTAGCATACAGTAGGCCTATTAATCATCATCAATGAACATGTGTCAGCCGCTGTTGTCAAACTGCCCCCCCCCCCCCTATCTGTCTATCTGCATGCGCTACGACGCACAGAACGCAATGCGAGAACTCACTCTTTTAGGCCTATACTCTGTCTGAGTGCGATTTACTTTAATAAAGGTTGTACTTGTAGCCTGTATTATCCGCCTAAGGCGAGTCATTGAGACACAGACAGACAGACAGACAGATAGACAGACAGACCTGTCAATGCGCTATACGAGCGCGGTGAGCTTTGATGATCGGCTAAATTAATATAGCCTTGTATATAAATTCATATGTCCTTGTAGGTTATCTATTGTGTTGGCCAGGGACCCCCCCCCCCCCCAGAAGGACGATCGTAATCACATTGCCTTGCGCTGTGCGTAAAATAGTCTTTTATATGAGGCTATACGCAGCTTCTACGCAAAGGGACCCCCCCCCCAAGGGTCCACATGGGGTGGGGGGGGGAGGCACACGGATAGGAGCACAAGCGCTCAGACTGTATATTTGCAAGAATATAGTTGCACACATGGCTACACACACACACACACACACACACACTCACTCACTCACTCACTCACTCACTCACTCACTCACTCACTCTCGTCGCTCCTATGTGGACCTCCGTGGACCCCCCCACCCCCCCAGGGGTTCACGGACGAGGGTCGGGCCATCCCTCCACGGAACGGGACCGGGTGGTGCGCCGATCGCCGGGCACGATGCGCGGGTAAAAAGGCCTGCTGCCCTGCAGGTTCTCCACGGGGAAAGGCAGCATGCACCCTTTCGACGTATTAATTAATACGGCACGACGAGTTGTAATACGCAGACGAAAAATAAACCGTTGAGGCAAATTATTATCAAACCGCCGCGACCTATTATAAAATACGTCGCGAACGGTGACGCATTCATAAATAGCCCCGACGAAAATAAACGTTGGGGCGAATTATTAAACCGTCGGGACGAATTAATATTTAAGCCACGACCTACTCAATAATAAGCGCTCATTGTGTCTCATTTCAAAATTCCCAGTGTATAACAATATTTTGAAAATAGCAGATTTTTACATAAATGTAGTTGAGTAAAAGTACAATATTTGAACCTGAGATGTAGTGGAGTAGAAGTACTGAAGTAAAGTACCTCAAAATTGTGCTTAAGTACAGTACTTAAAGGAGAATTCCATGCTAGAAGGCTTCTTTGTAGTTGTTACGTCCCCACCAAAGAGGTCCAGGTGTTTTTTTGTGCTATTTTCTCTACCATAAGCGATAAGCCCTCCATCTTCTCCATCTCTTTGGTCAGAGCATCCTTTGCATGCTTGACGCTGTCTGCAGTTGTGAAGTATCTGAAATTACAATGAGAGAATAAGTGTCCACTCCAAAACAAACAACCTCTTTATTTTATTCTGTCCAGGAGGGGGCACTCTTCATTTTCTTTTGAAAATAGCTGATCTACAAGCTCACAAAGAGCACTATTTTCAACAGATTACCTTTGGGGGAAAAAAACATAATGGGGGTTGCTGGCAAACTATTATATTATGTGTGCACTGTGCAATTAAGATTAAAAATGCCATTACAATGTGTTAAATAAATAATATAGTTTACATACAGATTTGGACTATTACATGATTGTTGGACAATGGACATACCTGTCTTTGAAACGTGCATCCAAGAGTGTGGCAACTGCATACAGGGGCTCCTTTTCGATGTGTGCAAATCTCTTGTTGACAGCCTCTAGGAGGATGGTCTTCATCAGGTTGCAAAGCGACCACGATTTTCTCCAGCAAAGCCCATTGGCTGACTGTAAGGTTCACTGGCAGGTCGTGGTCAGCTCCATATGAAGAAATGGATCTCTTCTGCTCCAACATACTCTCGACCATATAGAACGTACTGTTCCACCTTGTTGTCACGTCTTGTTGCAGGTGTTTTGTTTTCATTCCGAGGTCTGACTGGACCGCTTCCAAACGTGATGTCGCCAGTGGCGAGTGTTTGAAATGCCCAATTATTTTTCTTGCATTAGAAAGCGCATCTTTAACACTTCTCTGTGATAGCACTGCCTCGTTCACCACGAGTTGCAACGAGTGTGCAAAACATCCCAAACTCGCCACCTTCATCTCCTGCTCCATTGCTTTCTTCATGTTGGTTGCGTTATCGCGTAGAATAACGTGAAGTTTAGCCCTGGTGATGTTCCACTTTGCAAGCATCTCTTCTATTTTTTGGGCAATGGTTTTGCCAGTATGTGACCCACCGAATTCACTAGCGTGTAGAACTACACTTTTAAGCTCAAATGTCGAGCTGTCCACCCAGTGTGCTGTTAAACTTATCATAGACAATGGGCTCACACCCGAGCTCCAAATATCGGTTGTGAAGCTTAAGAACTGTGCGTTGTTTATCTTCTCTTTAACACACTTCATCACGGTAGCATGCAGCCTAGGGAGGGCTTTTTCTGTTATATAATGTTGACTTACTGTACCGTGGCTCCAAATGTTCGATTAAACGGCGAAAGCCAATGTTTTCAACGACTTGAAGGGGCTGGTCATCTAGAACAATGAATTCCACAAGTTTATCTGTTATTTGTGTTGCTTTTGGGCTGTCTATGGGCAGCTTCTCCCGTCGTTGAAATGACAATAACAAACTCTGTTGTACTCCTGGGTCATCATTGTTTTTCTAACTTTCTTCGAGGTATACGGCGTGATTTACTGGATGCAAAGTTTGAGCAAATAGTAAACATAATTTTACAATTACAGAATTGTGGTTATAATTTGACTGACGCAAGAAAACATCCAACAGCTTATTTGAAACTGGATGGGTGGCAGTGGCAACTCGACTGTCACACAGACACCTGGGCATTTACACTACAGTATGGAACAAGTGAATGCTCACAAGCACAAAAGTGTGCATACAGTGTTTGTACTGTTGGACTACACACAGCTGATCCATACCTGCAATACCGTCATGCCCAATTTATACAGTATAGTCTAGTTGTGTGCCAGTGTTGCACATCAAAAGTAGATGATCTACAAGCTACAATCTGAACCATAGATCACCAACGCCTACTTCCCCACACACAACATACCTGCAAGTGATGCTTGAGCCTCTAAACGTAATTGTCTCCACCAGGCCGAAGGCATGTGGGGAGAGTATGTTTTGCACTCCGTCCGTCCGTTTGTGTGTCCGTCCGTCCGTCCGTCCGTCCGTCCGTGTGTGTGTCCGTGAACAGCTAATCTCGGCCACCGTTAACCCGGTCGATGCCATATTTTGCACACACACTCCCTGGATGCCAACCATGAACCTCTGCCCCAAACATTCCAGAACGGCCTGTTATAGCGCCACCAGGAGGCCGCTTTGTGCAAAACAAGTTTTTGCACAGTACACCTACAGATTTTGTCCAAACATCACGCAAATTGGTACACAGTCTCTCTAGAGCCATTCAACGAAACGGGTCTTTCAGATTGATCAGACTCCATCCTGATTGGTTAAGATTGGCTTCCAAAGTTCACAGGAGTGCTCAGTTTCAAACAAAATGCTGCAAATCATGAACACATCGCGTGAATTCCGTGAAATTGTGCACCCACATTCCCACTAGGCCGAGGACGAAATGCCACATGAACAATTTCAACTCAGCCTCAAGGTGGCGCTATAACTGGCCGAAAAGTGTTTTTACCTCTAACTGCACGGATCTGTGGATAACCTGGTGGAGACCTGTGCCCGGAAGGGCACTTTTTCTAGTTTATTTTGTTTTCTGTGCCCCCTGGTCAACATATCCGCCTGGGTGACAGCAGACTGCTGGGCGCTTTGGCATGGGGGTCAGATCAACATATGGAATTAATTCTGTACTGGCCGTATATGGTATACCATACCATTCTTTTGGTATGGTATTTACTTTATTACTTTACTTTATTGAATAAACGTTTCGATCTTTGTCAGGTCAGTATTATATGGTCATTATATGGGGGCGTGACCAACCAAACAACTGACGGGAAATGTTATGTACGATTTCATAGTAAATGTGATGTGCGGTTGCAATAATAATTTGAGTCTGTGAATGACCAGACATTATGAAGTTATACAATTATTTATAATGTGTTATTATTATTGTGATATGACTAGTATCTAGTATTGACTGATTATAACTCAAACGATAATGTTTTATAATCTTATTTGAATGTATTATAAATATATGGGCTTCCTAAGAATGTTACTCAATTACTTTGAGTTGAATAATAAGGGACTAGTTATGGGAGTATGGGTTATGATTAGGATATGATAAGCATTGATACTGTGCACTGAAATCACCTCTTCACCTTTCTCTGATTTCCTGTCTATATGGATGTCTGTTTTCCTCCCATGGGTCACCACCATTCTGGAGCTGCCGGCTCCGCCAACCAGGGGTCACCTCCCTTGATGGCAACTCTCAACCTGCTGTATCAATCTGAGCTGCTTCTCTGGAGGTCTCCTGTGACTAATAGCACTTGCACTGTGTCAGCCCTGGTGCCAACAGTGGGGGCAGTGAGCTGCACTGCTGGTGCCAACACTGAGGGCTGAGTGAGCTGAACATGCAGATAAGCACAGCAGGTGCAAGAGAGGAGGGAGGGAAAAGGGAGGAGATGTTTGACGGAGAGAGATATTAGATAATGAATCATGAGCACTCGGGGGGAGCAGTTAGGGGTCTGTCTTGTCCAAACTGTATACCTTATTTAATCACCTGACACCTGTATATAACTTCTAGGGCACAACATTGTCAAACCTCCTCCAAAAAGTTGTGTTCGCTTACGTAGCCTTTGTTTTGTGTTGTTAATGAATGCTTCAGTGTGTCATGAAGCCGAATAAATCACAAATAAATCTGCACATATAAGCAATTAGGCGCGATGGGTTACTCACTTTGAACACACATAATTAGACAACAATAAGAAATTGTTATTTTTATACAAATTCCAGCCCAGAAGAGATCTTGTACTGCGTGTAAAGTATTATTATTCATCACCTACACTACTACTGTAATTAGATTTTGAATGTGTGGGCTCTGCTGTCATATATAACAGCATCAGTGTGGGGTAATAATCATAATCACATATCGTCTCTGTCGGGTGGAAACCTCATAAAATGATGTCCAAAACTATTACTTTTAAGGAATCGAATTCAAGTATCAAAAGTAGCAGATCCACAAGCTTGTGGATGTTCTACTTTTTTGTGACACTGTAGTATGATCAAGTAGGGCGTTAGTTTACGAAAAAACACAAAGTTAAAATAGGCAGATAAGAGGTTTCTGCCAGACAGCAGCGATATACTGGTGCGACAATCTCAGTAGACTTAGGGAGTGAGAGAGGGGTTTGGATGTAAAGAGCAAGAGTGTTTTATGGAGGCTATTTTTCAGATGAGTAGTTTTAATCAGCTCTGTATTAAATTATGTAATTACCCAAAGATTGAAAATAATGTATTGATAGATACATTGTAAGGAAGGAGATAAAAATAACAATTAAAGGGGTAGAGGTAAAGAGCAGAGATAATGGATGATGCAAAAAACGGATGGTGAGTAACGGCTGCTACATTTGTGATTGCAATTTATAGTACTGTAAAGACTGATTCTTGTAATCTATCCTCATAACAATCAGTGGTGCATGATGACAGTCATTAAGCCCTGAGACTGTTCGCTTTTCCTCTTCCCATGTTTAAAATAAATTGTATGATAATGACACGAGAAACGAGCAAGAGAAGAGACACAGATGTTGGCAGATGTTGACCTTATTGATGAAGTCAAGGGTAGTCTGTCAAAGAGAATTTTACTTTTATGTTTTACAGCATTGTTACATCTGAAAGCAGCATCTTGATGCAAGATGTTTATCAAAACGTAGAAAAGCAAAAGCAGTAACTGTCAATAGAGGATATCAATGATCTTTCAAATTCCATTATGTAGTTGGAATTTCTGCTGGCATATAGGCTAAACAATATTTTACAACATGTTTACTATATGGTCTAATAATCCATTGGTTTTCAAACTTTTTAATTATCTTCTGAACTGTCACACTCTTGCCCAAGTGTGCCATGCCTGGGTCGCCCCCCTGACTTTGCCCCTCTGTTGACTCCCTTGCCCTGGCTGATTGTGAGACCTGTGCTTCTAAACTGAAGAGACTTTGGTTAATGTGTATGGAGGTATATTAGGGACTCTGTTATTGGTTAGGTTGCTCGATTATAATGTTGTGTTTCCCGAGATTGTGAGTTTATGTTATATTGCCCTGGGAGGGTTTTCTGAGTTAAATAAAAGATTGCTTGAGTGCAAGTCGTTGCCTGGATTATTCTGCATAAGGGTCCAAATACTGAGGTGTTCCTGACATGGACAAACACCTGTAATCAGATTAATCTATACACCTTGTAGCCTAATGGACAATATTTGTATGGCTAAATTATTCATCATACATTCTTTTTTCTCCTCTGCTGCTGCTTGGTAAGATAAAACCCATTTATCCTTGAGGTATTCCAATTATAGCTGTGCATCTCCATTCTCCACTCAATCTGACCCAGCCCCTCTGCTATCAGTCTAAAAGGCTCATCATTCTGGTTTGTTTTTTTTGATTGAATTGATTGAAATATGTATTAACAGTTTGCAGAATTACAGTACATTTCAAGCACAAACTCAATACAAAGACTGTTAACTGTGAGTGGACGACCCAATTAAGCATTACACTTGTTTACAAGAGGGTCCACCATGTTCAATTCATCAAAACATTTAGAGACGTATGTTCAGATTTATAGTTCGCTACGATTTCTTTGTTAGTTTTAACATTAACCGTGCCATCTAGCCCCTCTGAAAGGATTACAGCTTCACAATGGGTCTAATGTCTCTACTCAAATCTCAGGCCATTCGCAACCTAAATAACATAACTCATTTGTATTTTATATATATTTATTATTGATTTCATAAGCATACATTTGACACAACGAGTTTAGCCTTTAGATCGGGATAGTGATTATAGCCCTTGTTCAGGCCTTTGATTAGTTAGTAACCATTTGTAGATTAGTAACCAGATTAGATTAGAAAACCTATAAAAGACAATACACATAATATATTCGTCAAATACAGGTTTACATCACAACACATAGATCATTATTCATTATATTGCATGAATTCATATTTACCATTGGTCTTATGTGAGGCTGCTTAGCTGTGCAGTGTAATACACAGGGTTTGTTCTTCGTGCATAGTGTACACGAGGTTGGTGGATTCTTCTTGGTTGGTTTACAGAATCTGACCCACGGGGACACAGGCTAGTTCATATGAACCTCTGCCTTGGGCATCAGCCTTTCCTGTGATTGGCTGTTTGTGCCAGGCCCTCAGCCATTGGTTAGCTTACTGGCTGTTTGTCACCCCCAGGCAATGGAACCAGGAAGTGAGTTGAGCACACATGTGGTCACCGTGTGCTCAACATGCGCTGGCTATGTGGAGACAGTGAAGATGCCCTTATCAGACCCCCTCCTGCTGTCAGTTAGCCTGTGAGAGAGCTGGTATTTATGGCTGGTATCCTTATCAGATTCCCTCCTGCGAGGGTTGGGACAGGACATACTCCTCTAGTCTTTGTATGACTATACTTCACTATTATAAGCAGTTCAACACATGACATTACTGCTTTACAATAATTACATTGGTGGATTATTACAACTTGTTAGTCGGTTTAGTAACAGTTGATGTACTGACTTCCCTTTGAGAGAGAGAAGTGACTCACTTCACACCTCTATGTTAACCCAGCAGTCAGCTCTGGCCACAGATCACAATGTTTGTATCGGCACATTTTGCAGTGCACATCTTAATCCAACGCTGACCATAATCAGCGCCACACCTCCCACCAAAACCTATTCATAAACTTATGGAGTGGTTTTCTCTCATAACGTCATAAAGGGTTCGGATTACTAAACCTTGTCAAAGGGAGCGGGTATTAATAAATAGTTAGGAAACTATAATACTTAAAGCTATCAATCTGGGACCGTTAAACAAACGCCATCCGGGTTAAACCTTGTCAAAGGGAGCGGGTATTAAAATAGTTAGGAAACTATAAATACTTAAAGCTATCTCAATCTGGGACCGTTAAACAAACGCCATCCGGGTTAAACTCTTTGTCAAAGCTAAAAAACTATAAAACCGTGTTGATAAATCCATTAAAATACTAAAATCCCAAAGATTCAGGCCAATCAAACACCACCAGCCAGTGGAGAACGGGGGACCGTCAGCTGGGGTGGGGGTCAAACCCTGATAGGTGAAGTAAAATGGCTGATTTATTAATCGACGAGTTAAAAGTTAAAAGCAAATTAGACCAATCAATATTCGATGAATTAGCGTCTAAGTGTCTAGTGCTGGATACAAACGCCAAAAAGGCAACCGCATTTGTGAACCTCAAAATAGCCTATGAAAATGTGGTAGTAACCCGGATGGCGTTTGTTTAACGGTCCCAGATTTAGATAGCTTTAAGTATTTATAGTTTCCTAACTATTAAATACCCGCTCCCTTATTTGTTACAATCAATTCGTGTTCAGCATTTAATCTAGTCCTGTGTGCTGGACCCCCTGTGGTTTACATGCATGTTCCTGCTTAGGCCTGCAATTAACATATTTGGGGACTTTTATTGCCTACCCCTCCCTCTGCTGTGTTCAGCTTGAGAGAGTGCCTGTTAACCATCACTGCCCATCCCCCGCTTATAGCTGGGTATGGTGTTCCAATGATGGAGGCTTTGAGGACAATTTACCTACCCCTCCCCCTGCTTTCTGCCTGACAGAATAAGTCAGGAGTGCCTGTTGCCACACTGCCCGTCCCCCGCTCTTAGCTAGCTAGGGGTGGTGTTCCAGTATGGAGGCTTTTGAGGACTAGGCTACTGCTAGTTTTAGCAGTTAGCTTTGGCGGCCATCTTTATCCTTGTTGAAAGCAAGAATTAACATGGGCCTAATGCTTCTTTGCTCCTAGCTACAGCAATCCACCCCGGATCAATGACCGTTAGCTTGCTTCGAACCAGAGGCTAATAGTCTTTGATTTTGGAGTAGTTACCGAAACCCAGAGCACAGAATCATTAGTCCGCCTGTTTGTTAGTTATAATGACTTTCAGCTCAGTTCTTTAACGCCCTATCTAAGTTAGCTGGCTCTCTGTCCGGAGCTCTGTGCGAAACATTAGATTTCTAGCTGTACTGTTTTTGCTGTTTAGTCCTATCTGTAGATTTAGCTCCAGGCCAATTTACCAACTATGCTTTGAGACTTTGCGTCTAGCTGTGATATTTCTACATTATAACTTTTTGTTTGTTTACAGTCAACCGTAATTATGATAATAATTACTATCTATGGTTTTCTACTGTTATGGAGTTTTACAATGAACCGTAGTTATGATAATAACTACACTCCATGGTTTTTTACTCCTATGGAGTTTTGTTACAGTCGACCGTAATTATGATAATAATTACGCCGCTGGTTTTTTACTGTTCAGATTTATAGTTCGCTACGATTTCTTTGTTAGTTTTAACATTAACCGTGCCATCTAGCCCCTCTGAAAGGATTACAGCTTCACAATGGGTCTAATGTCTCTACTCAAATCTCAGGCCATTCGCAACCTAAATAACATAACTCATTTGTATTTTATATATATTTATTATTGATTTCATAAGCATACATTTGACACAACGAGTTTAGCCTTTAGATCGGGATAGTGATTATAGCCCTTGTTCAGGCCTTTGATTAGTTAGTAACCATTTGTAGATTAGTAACCAGATTAGATTAGAAAACCTATAAAAGACAATACACATAATATATTCGTCAAATACAGGTTTACATCACAACACATAGATCATTATTCATTATATTGCATGAATTCATATTTACCATTGGTCTTATGTGAGGCTGCTTAGCTGTGCAGTGTAATACACAGGGTTTGTTCTTCGTGCATAGTGTACACGAGGTTGGTGGATTCTTCTTGGTTGGTTTACAGAATCTGACCCACGGGGACACAGGCTAGTTCATATGAACCTCTGCCTTGGGCATCAGCCTTTCCTGTGATTGGCTGTTTGTGCCAGGCCCTCAGCCATTGGTTAGCTTACTGGCTGTTTGTCACCCCCAGGCAATGGAACCAGGAAGTGAGTTGAGCACACATGTGGTCACCGTGTGCTCAACATGCGCTGGCTATGTGGAGACAGTGAAGATGCCCTTATCAGACCCCCTCCTGCTGTCAGTTAGCCTGTGAGAGAGCTGGTATTTATGGCTGGTATCCTTATCAGATTCCCTCCTGCGAGGGTTGGGACAGGACATACTCCTCTAGTCTTTGTATGACTATACTTCACTATTATAAGCAGTTCAACACATGACATTACTGCTTTACAATAATTACATTGGTGGATTATTACAACTTGTTAGTCGGTTTAGTAACAGTTGATGTACTGACTTCCCTTTGAGAGAGAGAAGTGACTCACTTCACACCTCTATGTTAACCCAGCAGTCAGCTCTGGCCACAGATCACAATGTTTGTATCGGCACATTTTGCAGTGCACATCTTAATCCAACGCTGACCATAATCAGCGCCACAACGTACAAATAGACACTTCTATATAGTCAAAGAACAGGAATTCAGATGTCTGAAAAACATTGAACATAGTACAACTTCGGCAAGCACACTGCCTTTAGTAATTAAACACTTAATTAAACCCTTTAAGATTAATTGTACGATGAAGAGCGGAAATAGCTGATCTACAAGCTCATGTCGCATCATGCCAAGTTGTGAGCTTGTAGATATGCTATTTTTGGACATTTTTGAAAGTTTTCACCTACAGTATAAACTATAATGACGCCCCAAAATTAGGACGGCAGCTTGAAAGTAACCTCACCTGTGCCTCAAAAAGTTCATTTTAATTCAATTCTATTCTATGTTTAATTCTATATCAATACAGCCCCCCCCTCCCCCCCCGCCGCCACACGAGGGGAGCCGCAACTCTCTCTCAGCTAACAAAAATAAAATTGACTGTGACACTGTCATAACAGGAAAAAGATATGTAAGACAAGAGCCATCTGGTTCAGTGATGCCAGATAAGGGTAGATGTGGCTGACGAACATCTAATATGAATATCAGCACCACGATCACCTGAGCTTGAATGGCTTTTTGAGTGCAGCAGTGATGAGCAGCGATCATTATCACTGCTCATCTCCTCCCCTGAGTTCAAAATGAGGATTGTTCTGACGGACACAAAGAGTCGCCTCTTAAAACCACTTAGACCGACGTATACTTTGTTGACCAGAGTCCCTATAGCCCCCCCCCCCTCCCCCCCCCCCCACACACACACACACACACACACACACACACACATGTTGAGAACCATTGCTTTTATACTAGACTAAATATATTAGCTGAAAATAGCCGATCTGCAATCTGACCTTGTAGATCTGCTATTTTAGCAGAATGTTTGCCCCAGAATAGTGACACTAGGGGATACAATTATTATTTTGTATTACCATTATTATTATTTGACTATATAAACGTGATAAAATCAATGTTCATCAAGACCTGGAGAGGGAGAGGGTCAGATAGCAGATTTATACAGGTTGAAGAGGCCCAGGCACATGAAAAGATGTGAGAAGAAGTGGAGGTGGAATAGGATGTCTTTACTAATCCACTCCTGTTCATTGGCCCTGATAAATATACAAGTAATACAAAAAAAAAGACGGAAGAAAAGGGAAAAGGAGGGACAGGTGGAGAGGATATTGAGAAGAAACTTACAATAAATTAATTGTGCAGAAGGAGTCAGGACAAGACGAGACAGAACACTGAAGAGAATATTCACATTCTGTGAATGTAATTTTCATTTTTTTTATTTGATAGCCTTGCTGCCCTGGCGTTTGGCCTTTATGCCCTGAAACAATTTGCAATACCAAGGAGAAGTGGCCTTGGTGAAATTCCAGGCCCAGTCTTGTTCTTTTATAAGTCTCTTGGAACACAATTTACAACACCAAGGCGAAGTGGCCTTGGTGAAATGGTGAAATTCCAGGCCTGACTCTTGTTCTATGTGTCTTGTGGATTATTATTACAGAGCCTTGATACATGAAGGGAATATGCACTGTGCATATACAGTACAGTAACGCAATTTCAATTTGTGCAATGTTTTCCCCTGTTCTGAGATAAATTGGTCTGCCTGTTGCATATTACCAGCCATAACAGAGTGGAGAAGGAAAAGACACATCACAAACCCATAAATCCCCTCTTCCCATTAAGATATATTCACCCAGGCATCAGCCTGAGGCCTGAGCTGTAGGCATCGGCTGATAAAGCTGCGCTCGAGGTTGGATTCAGAGGGCAATGTTTATCACATACTCACGTCTTATATTCACAAAGAAAATAGCATTTGATCAATACTTTAATTTAATAAATACTTCAACATTAGTGTCAGTGCGAGGAACTGAATGGCAAACAAAACCTCATAATGATTACACCAGGCGGCTGGCGGGTATCGTCCTTGTTGGTACAGTATGCAACCAATCTGTCAGCCATCAAATGTCTCTGTTTTCTGCCTTGTGTTTTTGGTTCCTTTGTGCCAAGATGTACTCTAGTGTACCTCATCTAGTGTACTCTTAGTGTCTCCTCATCTGTGAACTCTGCCAAACAGCAACCGTGTTTAGTGGTGCAGATTCTCATCCATGTTTGTCATGCGGATTACCTTCAGCAGCCATATTAATTGTGGTGACAGCTCAAGATATTTTGTTTTACAATGTAGTTTTTAACCTATTTATTAACTGTCTTTGGTTAATAACTTTGAGTTTCAATTATTGTCTCCACCGGGGGGGGGTGTGTGTGTGTGTGGGGGGGGGGGGGGGGTCCACAGCTAATCTCCGGCACCGTTGGCCCGGTCGATGCCAAACTGTGTACACTACACACACTCCTTGGATGACAATGACGAACCTCTGCCTGAATTATTCCGGCCTGTTATAACGAAATGTGATTTTGGCAAATCACATTTCTGTACATTACTCGCACACATTTTATCCATACATCAAATGCAAATCAGTATACACTATCTCCATAGTCATGTGATCAACACGGATCTGTCCGCTTTCCCATATTCCATCCTAATTGGCTAAGTTTGCCTGCCAAAGTTTGCAAGATTGGTTCATTTTGAACAAAATTACTCAAATCTTGAAGACAGCGTGCGATTTCTGTGAAATTATGCACGCCCATTCCGTCATCATGGTGGCGCCATACCAAGCCAATTCATGTTTTCACCTATAACTACACCGATCTGTCCAACTTTGTATGCGCACTACTAAACATTATGAATACACTGTTACGTGTATTGTTACTGTTATGGGCAGCAGTGGCTCAGGGGTAGAGTGACCGGATGGGAACTGAAAGGTTCCCAGTTCGAACCCGGGCTCCTCCGAGTTAGTGTCGAAGTGTCCTTGAGCAAGACTCTGAACCCCTAATTGCTCCTGATGTGCAGGTTGGTGCCTTGCATGGTTTCCTCCGGCATCGGTGTGTGAATGTGTGTGTGAATGGGTGAATGTAATGCACAATCTTTGTAAAGCGCCTTGGATAAAGGCGCTATATAAATGCACCATTTACCATTTTATATATTTATTTTTATTAGCCTGTTATACCACCACCAGACGACAGATTATTGCAACAACAAAAAAAGAAGAAGAAAATAACAGTTTATAGTTTATAATTGCAGAGAGGGGCAGTTTTTCTAGTCTCATTTTATTATTGAGTACTGTTAAATAATCTCTCTCTCTCTCTCTCTCTCTCTCTCAGGCTCAGTGTCTTTCACAAAAAAAGAAGAAGAAAATAACAGTTTATAGTTTATAATTGCAGAGAGGGGCAGTTTTTCTAGTCTCATTTTATTATTGAGTACTGTTAAATAATCTCTCTCTCTCTCTCTCTCTCTCTCTCAGGCTCAGTGTCTTTCACAAAAAAAGAAGAAGAAAATAACAGTTTATAGTTTATAATTGCAGAGAGGGGCAGTTTTTCTAGTCTCATTTTATTATTGAGTACTGTTAAATAATCTCTCTCTCTCTCTCTCTCTCTCTCTCTCTCAGGCTCAGTGTCTTTCAGTGTATTCCTGGTGTCTGTTGCGTTCACAGTATGTGCCGTTTGGCTCGTGGCTCTGTGTGGTATCTGCACCTGGTGTCAACGTAAATTGGTAAGTTACCCTGCTTGTCACATTACAAATAAAACAAAATAAATTTTCTGGAAACTGTACATTTTCAGCAGAGATATATACTTGAATATATGAACTTGAACTTGAATATATACCGAATGATTAGGACACATACCACATGCACGCAAAAAGCCTTCTGCGTTTCCCAGGTTCAACTCCCGGCTTGCTGGAATGTTTGCTGACTCTCTGTCCATCTTTCCTGTTTCTCTTTCACTGCCGAAATGCCAGAAAATGTAAAAAGAAAAAAAAAGAGAGTCATGTTCCCTCAGTCTCGCTCTCCATGCATATTTTTCATATCACAATTAATGTATGTTCTGAACACCTTCCCTCACGTGGCTTCCACCTTTGCCCGAAGATAAAACTTTTCACCTTCATCTTCCTCTGTGAAATACTTTTCAAGAAAATAAGCCGTGTTTTTCTGAAGTTGGCAGTGCATGCATACGCCATCAGGATTCTTCTGCTGCTTATTGGTGATTCTGCAGTGTGTGATGAACACAATTCACAACATTGTATTGTGATGAACACAATACACTGGGATGCATTGGAGGCAGGGAGATGTTGTTTGTGTGACCATGACTGCAAACATGGCCAGAATCCTCCAGTACGTTATGTATGCTGTGCCCTGCATTGTGGCGTGCCTGTTTGCTGCCAGGCTTCAGTCCCATGCTAATTAATCATCTACTGATGCACAACACTACATACATACTGCATGGTTCCTGCATGAGCAACTGAGTACTGAGAGCAACTTATACATTTGATGTATGCCATCCTTTTTCTGAAAATACCTGCTGCTTCTTTCTGCACACATTATTCCCTTTTATCCCTAATCTGTCTGTCCTTGAGTCAGTTTATCTATCTCTTTCTCTCTCGGGTCCTCTCCTTCTGACTCTTCCCACTCGTTACCAGGGTTCAGAATACAGAGGAGCTACAGGGAACTCGGCTCCCCTGAAAGAGACATGAGCCCTCCCAGAATGCATCACTTGAGTACTTAATGTACAGTAGGACTTACTTTAAAATAGCTCTAAAATAACTATCATTCTTGGTGCCACTCATTTTTGTTCACACATAGGAAGTGTACGTACACTCCCTATATATTTACATTCCTGTAATAAATAACATGCTAATAGTAAGCACTTGCATGTTTATTCATTTTACACATGGAAATTTCCGACCATTTGTATCTGATAAACGCAATGGTGCTGTGGTCATCATGCGTGCAGCCACATTGTTTTTCAAGTGAATGTATTCTGGTGTTTGAGGCTGTGGGCATGCTAATAAATAATTATCATGGGATGCAACCTAGGTCTGGAGGACAAATATAAGAGTGAATAATGTTTCTGTTTCTTTGTTGTCACAAGCTAAATATCCTCTGTATGTATTTAAATGCATATAGTAGGTATAGTCACATTCCCAGCAAAGGCGAAATCCAAAAGATTTTGGTCGGTAGTCCTACGGGTCGGTCGGTAGTCCGACACGTTGGTCGGTAAGTCCGACGGTCGGTCGGTAGTCCGACGGGTCGGCAGTAACTCGATAAGTTTGACGGTAGTCTGTCGATAAGTTTGACGGTAGGTCAGTCGGCCATTTCTCAACCGTTTTGGATGGGGGTGGGCTTGTTGTACCTCTGCATGGTAACTGCATGTGTGCGCCCAGTACACTCCCACCCAAGAAAATAGGATATGCACTCTCTATTTGCATTTGAGGAGTCAGTGGTACACAGCACTTAGTAAAGCCTTGGCTTTGACACAATATTATGGAATAGTGGACATACATGATGTAAAGCTTGTGTCTATGTAATGTAAGCCAACACTCCTCACTCACAGGTAGTACAGGTCAGCACAGGTCAGGTCAGGTAGGTTATCGTGGCCTCCCGGTGGCGCTATGGGGCTAGGCCAATGTGAAAAGGGTGCCAATTCTTCTTATGCCTTTGATGGCAATTGGAATTTGGAATTTGTTTGCAAAAATCCATTTGCTGGTGTTTCTCTAGCCTGGCAGGCCAATGTGAAAAGGGTGGGATGTATTCCTCAGCCTACTAGGTATATGTGTGCAAAATTGCATGCTGCGTTCATTGTAGGCACTTTGTTCAAAACGGGCCAATCCTGCAAATTTCTCTCTATCCGCAAGTAATAAACATTTTCCGTGAATTACACATTTAGGAGCTTCCACTGTGCGTAAACGTTATCTTGCGGCCACACAACCCACTATTCCTGGTGGCACTATAAAAGCCAGATCTATGTGAAAAATGCAGGTCAAAGGTTTTTCCTTGGCTTCTAGGGAAAATGTAAATCGCCACCTTGAGGCCGATTTGAACATTTTCAAGTGGCATTTCGTCCTCGGCCTTGTGGGAATGTGTGTGCAAAATGTCATGTAAATCGCTGGGCGGAGACAATAAAGATGAAATATGCATGCTCATCATTGTGGGCACAGTCAGAATAATCTTACTAAATGCGGTAGCAAATCCATTAACCTATGGTTTATTTTGTTCACCCTCATTATGTATGTGATTCTGTTTATCTCACTCCATGTTTATACAGCACAGCATGCATTTGTCCATTTTCTGTTTTATCTCCATCTCTAATCCTTGTGAGAATGTCACTGACCTTTCGCAACGTCATACCCCTCACTCAGGTGAACCAGTCAGGTGATCAAGTCTCAGTCAAGTCTCTTACGTCCCAGTTGTTACCCTCGATTAGTCCAATTAGGGAAAGACCAGGGCCACAGAATCTGTTGCTCCGGAACTACTGGGAGGTAGATCTCCTGTCCGGGCCCCTCCTACGTCTCACCACGTCCACTCCGACTCCTGCTCTCACCAGGTCCAGGACCGGTGCGTTACCAGACTCCCAGCACATGACACTTCATTCAGGAGCGGTGGATTCTTGAGCCGCAATGGTTCTGCAGGCTCCATTTGGGCAACGGTGGTGCTGCAGGCTCCGCTTGCGGCTTGAGTGGCCCTCCTAATGGCCTCTAGTCATCAGATCGTTATGTATTTCACACTACAGGAGTATATATATTTTTTAATCGTCTGTCATATTATCTTTGTGGCTTTCACACTAAACGATTGATCGCTGACTAGGGATCACACACTGCAAGAGTTCACCAAGATGCGATCCAGAGTAGACCCAATACATATAGGCTACATAATTTGTTTTTTTGAGCGCTTTTATCGGCGCTGGAGGCAAATATCGGGCAGTGTGTACAAGCCATAAAGGCCTCACCGTGGGTTTGTTGTGCTTCCTCCTCACGGAAGACACAGGCTGGGGCGCCAACCTATACTGCTCCCGGGTGCCGTCTACAATCTACATTCCGGATGTCACCCGTCTCTCCGGTGATCACCAGACTATTCCTGGTTGTCACGTAATCTATTCCTATATGAATATGAGTCACTATAAATCCCAAGGTCATCTGGGTTTCGGGTCTCGCATCATACCCCCTTACGATGTACTTGCACAGTCACACGCACCCCACACAGAGAGGGAGATAAAGATAAAGAGGGCGCAGCACCTACTGTACAGTATTACATGCATGCATGTGCATACATAAGGACAGACGCAGCGTTCAGGTAAAGCCCATGTAATGTGACAAGACAACATGCCAACATACAGTACCCCACTCATCTATAAAGGTACACGTGCACCGGACACAGAGGGGCAGAGAGCGGAAGAGAGAAAGCACAATGACATTACTCATCACATAAAATAGTATTATTGGGGCGTCTCCTGGTCCTTGCTGTGTGGAAGAACATTATATAATTTTGTTACATGCGATAATACAGTATAATTTCAGCCATCTAATGCTGTAACAAAGGCATTTATTTCACCACTCTGTAACTGCTTTGTCTCCGTTACTCAAGCAATGCTGCTTTCATATAGGCTGGGCAATATTATCACACTGTAGTAATCATATGGGTTTAATCCTGTAGATTCTATATCAGTGGAATTAATAATTATGAAATAATTAATCAGAAATCTGAATTATGAGTTTTCAAAATGAATCTGAATTTTAAAAGGGGCACCATTGAAATGAGTTTAGGAATAAGCACAAGATTAATTTGTATTTAACCCTTAACTTTAAACCACTATTTAAATAATTGAAAAAAAGAAGGTAAGAGATCTTTCCTATAGCCTTTCACTTCACATGTTCATTAGAGTATCCAATCCAATGCTTGTTGTGATGTTGATAGCTGGAACTGATGGCTTAATTGTGCTTTTTTTTTTTTTTTTAAGATATTTTTTTTGCGGCTTACGCCTTTTATTGATTTTTGAAGGGACAGACAGTAGGCTGACAGGAAACGGGAGAGAGATGGGGGGATGACATGCAGTAAAGGCCGTGTCGGGTCCGGGAGTCGAACCCGCGGCACACTGCGACTGGATTACCAGTCCGGTGCCCAGACCGTTACGCTACGGCCTGGGCCCTTAATTGTGCTTTTATACCATCCTTTAATCTAAACACCTAATCTAAAAATCACACCCGTGTGAAGTAAGTGGTGCAACTCCGTGTGGGGGTCCCCGGGTCCCCGGGGGGTCCCCGGAACTTCCAGACCAGCAGGAATGCGCCCAGGGGCCCTGCGTACTTAGCGGTCGAGAAATGACAGAGTTACTGTGTGGGCGTCCCCGGGGGTCACCGGGGGGTCCCCGGAACATCCAGACCCCCAGGAACACGCCCAGGGGGCCGGTTCCGGCGAGCCACCCCGCGTCCAAAACGGTTGAGAAATGACAGTTACCATGTGGGGGTCCCCAGGGGGTTACTGTACTGTACTGTACTGTACTGTACTGTACTGTACTGTACTGTACTGTACTGTACTGTACTGTACTGTACTGTACTGTACTGTACTGTACTGTACTGTACTGATACACTTGAAATCATCATATATACAGTGAATATGTATGTGTGTGTTAGGCTGCACAACAGTGACACCAACAAAATGCAATTTCCGTGCTCAGACACACCCAGCCAGCCACCCAGCCAGGCACACACAAAGCTACTTAAGGAAGTGGTTGCATCACTTAAAAAACACATTATCAACACATACAGTATGCCTATGCCTAGTACAGATTCAGATTAATGCAATCCTGTCATGATGACATACCCAGGCATTTTACTAACACAATGTCTTATGGTCTTACTATAAGTGCATGCTTTAAGCATGATATAATATATCAACATACAAGCTTTTTGGGTTGATGCAATGCCAAACATCATCCCTGCCAATGTCACATGCTGCCTCTCATGCCAGCCAGCCTGGTGGAGATATACCTCTGTGTTGTGCCCCTTCCTAATCAAGAAGCACATTTTCCAGTTAAGCTCAGATTCTTATGTCCTTTTTGCTCTGTTGTTCAACCTCACCTCATGTTTCCTCTATTCATCCAAATCGTATGATGGAATTTCATCAGCATAGTACAACGCTGACGAAGGCTATACGCCGAAACGCGTATGTTGTGCTGTCTGCTCTGCAGCATACTGTGCGAATTATAAAAGAATAAAAAGTACCTTAAACCAAATGACCGTGAGTGCTGGTATTCTCTCCTTAGAGACTTTCTTGTAAAGTTAACTTTTCTCGACGCGCACCCGGTGAGAAACTAAGACGGATTGGAGTCGTGCGGGCGTCCTTGCTTCATGGAATTTCAACTAAACAACACAATCATCTGTAAAGCCGATGGCCAACATGGAAATATAATTATTGATTGATTGTATTTGCAAACATGTACTGTTGCAGATATTTAACTAATAACCTGCGACTCATCATAGCATCATTCAGCGAGTGATTGTGTGGCCTGGATTCAGAAGCCCTCTGATGGATGGACTATAGCGAGAACAGCATTTGTTCATGCAAAGATGATGATAATGAAGATGAAGACATCGGTAGCTGGTCTGATGCCATTGACTGTTTCTGTGGTCGAGGAGGAGGAGGAGGAGGACAACGACAACGAGGCAAGGGAGGAGTTGGTGAAATGGGAGCGCAGAATGCAGAGGAAGGAATTTGGACATGAGGATGGAGAGAGAGAGAGAGAGAGAGAGACAGACAGACAGACAGACAAAGAAAGGGTGTTGAGTACCTCTGTGTGACAGACATGAGGACACCAGGACTCTGGAGGGAAAGGTTGGCAGCAATGCCCTCCCGTCTGAGTGATGAGATTCCAATGTCTCACTAATGCTCTCCTCTGATCTCCCCCCTTGCTTCTTTCTCTCTCATCATTCTGCTTTTCTTTCTCCATTGCACATACTGTAGTGTCTCAACTCCCACACTGACTGTAATCTAGTAGCGGCCTCTCTTTTCAATTCTGTTTCACACGGTACACCATCTCCATCTTCTTGTCATTCCTCACATTTCTCTCCATCAACATGCGCACAAAAGTTTTTTAAACTTGTTTTTTCTCTTTCTGTAATCCTGTGACGAACAGCCTCTCATTTTCGTACCTGCTCTTCCCTTCTGGCGTCATTCTTGAAGGTTTTATGAGCTGCACCTGATTGCACATTCATTACTACTTGCAATGTTGTCACTTTGAGTCCCTGTAATTTGGAAACGACAGTTTCAACCCCTTGTTGTTTTGGTTTGTAGCACTTTGCTTTGCAAAGTAAAAAACTAAAACAAAGTGGTTGTCAGTGTGATCAACCTCAGAAAAGCTCAGAAAAGCATTCTTCAGTCCGTTTCAAAAGCACATCGCTTTTGAATGCGAAGAAAAAGCTACTTGCAGAGAAAGGAAAAGTGACACCAGCTTTAATTTGTGTACCTCCATGTCTCTGCAGGAGTTTGATAAGCAGTGTTGTGACAGCTCCAATTAAATTGTGAATAAAGTTGCTTTATCTCTCTGCATATTACATGTATGTTATTTGAGTAGGCTATTTAATAGACCTGTGGTTAGCAACAGAATAATTATGATATTATGTCTGATACATGTGTTTGCTGTATAGCTGAGTGCAAAGCTGTGCCTTGTGGCCTCCATCCAAAGTATCACTCACTTCTTTGTGCTTAGAATAATGTAATATAATGTAAAATATTCATCATATTTATGATGATTTATTAGGATGAGAATGTCACTTGTTAAAATGTTTTATTTTTGATGTACCTCAATGACTCTTTCTCTGTTTCTGTCTCCTCTCTCTCTCTCTCTCTCTCTCTCCCCACACCCCCTCTATTTCTCACAAGGGGAAGAGGAATAAGCCTGGGGTGGAGCCTGCCAGCTCTCCAGAATCTGTGAGAGGCAGAGGGGAAAACAAAGCCATCAAGTAGGTGTCAGACTGGGTAGTATTGGGTGTTTTGGAGGGCACATGCACCGTACAATTCTGAGTGCTAATTTAACTTGGACAAATGTTTGCAAATGTTGTTACAATATATGCTACCATATATGGACCATTAAGGGTTCATATATGGTTACATTTGGACACTCACAGTTCATACATTGATACCTCATATAGGCTACTGTACAATACATCAACAAAGCTCATGTACCATTAACTTTATGTTATGAAGTGCTGAAGAAAGATGCTTCGAAGACAGTGTTGCATGTATCTATTTACATATTTATTGTCTATCAAACATCAGTGGGACGTCAGTGGAATTCGTTTTGAAATGAATAGAATTCCAGGGAATTGCCAGGGAAATATAATTGCCTTGTCTATTTATATAAATGCCTTGAAAATCCAATGGGGAAACCTGCACAGGTTGGGCAGGTGAATTGTGAGCAAATGAAAACCCAGTCAAAGACCTTTATTATTTATTTATTGCCGGGGTCACTAACAAATGGCACACAAAAGAGAGGTAGGATTCGAGGAAAGGAAAAGCAGATATTTCAAATTTATACCTCTTTCCTGTCTCTTTCCTCTCCCTGCCAAAAGAAGCAGGTGACAGCATGGTGGTGTATTTGGCCATCAAACACACAGTGTGTGGCATTAATTTAACAGGATTTTACTGTGTATTTAACCATTTTCTTGGCATACATATTGTCATATTACTGTCAGACATTCAAGACAGCCAAGCTATTTCAAAAGTACTCTTAAAGAGAATAATGCTTGCTGTAGTATCACTTTACCTTTCCCTCTTTGCTCCCTCTGGGTGGATACATACAGCTACTGTCTCTCCTATACAGTAATATTCTCAGTGTTCATTTATCCATTTGTAACTGAGTGTGATACTCTCAGAGTTAAATGTACACTGAGGATTTTACTGTGCATCTGCAGTGGATGTAATGTACATTTTCTGAACTGATGGTTTTGTGTGGTGAACCGTGTTTGATAGTTGCCATGTTATTAATATACCATGCAACCAGACTGCCCAGAGCCTTATAATGGACAGTCCATCCTATTCTCTCTCTTTTTTTGCCCCCGTGTTGGATATTACATTTTCTTGCATTGTTTTTCATGGCTTTTACACAGCGTCCATCTATTTAACCAACTCCAACGGGCTCCAGTCTTTTCTCTTTGTCTCCGCTCTCTGCACGGGTGCGCGCGCGTGTGCGTGTGTGCGTGCGGAGTGACAGCCCCGCCCCCTCAGTATTCATTTCAATGGAAGTTGAAAAACCATCAAAGGAGTTGAGCTCGCCCCCCTAGTGGTCTGTTTGCAATGAATCTAAATATCTAATATTAGATTAGGGTTGAAACCCCAAATAGGACCTTCCTTTTTAGCAAGGCATTTGCCTAGTTTTAGGATTCCCTGTGTGCTTCTTTTAAAACTTTTAGCTGTTTGGTAATCACAGAATGTTTTAATTGTTTTATTCTTATTTTTCCTTTAATTATTTCTGCTTGTAGCACTTTGAGATTTGTTTCAAATGTAAAGTAAATAAATAAAATGTATTATTATTATTATTATTATATAATTGATAGAAGGCTTTTGGATTCTGTTATTATTGGGTATGCGTATGCTAAATAACATACTAATACACTCTGGAAATGGGCCATGGACACCATGTTGAAAATGATGCTTTTCCAGAACTTAGATTTTCCTAAATTGTTAGTATGTTATTTAGCATACACATACCCATTAGTAACATACCGGTAATCTATTGAAAAATCTCTCATATCAATTATTTGGGGTTTCAATACAGTCTTATCTAATATTGGATTCATTGCAAACAGACCACTAGGGGGAGAGCAGAACTAGTTTGCGATGGAAAACCTTATGCCCATACCTAACACCATGCCAAAAATCCAAAACTTGTCACCAAGTGCATAATTGTTATGATTTTTTACATATTACATTTTTGAGTGGTGCAACCACTCCAAGGAACAGCAATGTCCGTGTTCACCCACCTTTGTGGCCATGAGCACGAGAATGACTATTAGTACCAGTAGGGGCGCTGTTTTCCAGAAACAGAGAGAGAGATAGTGCTGCACGTGCTGCACCGTTGCCTGCTAATGAGAGAGAGAGAGAGAGAGAGAGAGAGAGAGAGAGAGAGGAGTTGCACCACTCAGTTCACACGGGTGTGATTTTTAATATGCTATTTAGCATACCCAATAGTAATATAATCCATTGAGATTTTATTCTATCATTTATTTGGGGTTTCAACCACATACTATTAATATTGTTTTTTGAAAACCTTATGTGCACGATTTTGACGAATTCCCTCCCAGCTACAGAAAAATCGTCCATTCATTATTTATTTTTTTGGGGAAAAAAAAGTTTGATAGTATGATATACTACATAAGTACATATAATAAATACCCTTTGTTTAGCAGTTTTCTTTCTTCGCAGAATCAAAGGGGTTATGACCATGATTCACTATAGGATCTTGGATGGCTTGATTCTAGGACTAAAATAATTGGGATATGGGATATTGCATGACGAATATAAATGGTATCTCATCCTTTCTGTTTAGGTTGACACAAAAGCATCTGCCAAATTTGGTAATTTAAGCTTTGTTAAGATTTTCAGGTTTATGCTATTTATAAATATTCCTCTCTCCATGACATCAAGAGATCTCTGACAATAACTTTTTGATACAGTGATAATTGCAGTTCTGACTCCTACACATGAACCATGTTGCTCTGCTCTGACTTTTGACCAGTTCTGTACTGCTCTTATGCCTAATTTACACATGGTTGTGTGCTGTGTCGTGCACCGAATATAGATCATCTATGAGCTTACAATGTGTCGAAGCACAGCGCATTGTCAGCTTGTAGATCCGTTATTATCGGTGCGTGACTCCTGCACGCAACTAGTATACATCCCACATTGTCTGTATCACCTCTCTCACTTACCTATCTTACCTCTCTCTCTCTGTCCGGCCACAGTGATCTAGACGGAGACTTTTGGAATAACAATGACAGCAGAAACGTGCAGCAGAGATGGAGCTCCTACCCACCCAAGGAGTTCCTCTTAAACATGTCTCCCTATGCTCCCTACGGAGACCCTCGCCTCACGCCCAAGTGAGTCTCGGTCATGGCTGGTAAGGGACCCCTCTCTCTTGGCAGGGCTGTAATGAAGAGGGGCTTGAGCTCTATGCGTCTCTCCCGGCTTTCTAACCACACACCTTTTCTGGTTGACATGCTAGCATTATACAATTATTCTTTATTGCACCCAAAGTTAGCCATACAATGCCAAAAATGGAAGCTCATCAATGTCCAGGGACAATTTGTGGTTATTTACAAATCTGTGGAAAAATAAGGATGACCGAGTGAGCAACTGCAAAGTTGAGCCAAAAAAGCCAAAGTTCGACGTCAGTGTACAACGATGATATAAGATAATTCTTACATCATCTAGGAAACACAGATTTCAAATGTAATCAGTGTTATCATTCTACAGTGAGTAGTTGGACAATTTGTTAATTAACAATTTACTCACTTGACCTTGACCGTTTACCACCAAATTATATAAAAAATTATTTAAAGTCAGATACTGAGTTAGATCTAATTATATCAAGTATTATGGCCTTGTTTTGAGATTTGATGATGATACAGAGCCATTGTGGAAAAAATGACATACGTACACTACACTACACACATACAGTACACTACTGTAGACAGAGACAGACAGCCTCATTGCTATAGTTTTTTACTTCACAACACAGCTAATCATCATTCTGGGAAGAAAGTATCTCTTTTGTAACACAATCCAGTTCACATAATATTGTCGTATTGCAAACATCTGTTTTCATCCTAGATGAACTCTACTGACAGGTGTAATTTGTGTCTAGTATGCAGTGCCGGCCACGCAAGACCTAACAGAGGTGTACAGAACATTCTCAGTGATGTTTAGATCTTTATGACAGCCCTAATCTGACTTTTGCAGACAGTAATTGTGCCCATTATCCAACAGATCTCTTCTACCTATAAAAGCAAGCCTTTCCTCTGCTGCTTTTTCTTGTTAAAGAAAACCTGTTCGGTAAACAATTGTGGAATTGAAAACTGCTCCCAAAATATGAAATGTTAATTGTAAGATTCCAACAGGAACCAATCATATTTTGATGATTAAATTTTAGAATCATCCTAATGGACAGTGCAATACAATTGTCAGTAAGCATCATGAGTCATGACTCAAACACTCATAGAACTGATAACTGATAACATTTTGGTTGATATTCTCCCACTGTGTGTAGTGGCTATACCAGTGATAAGGTCGGATAGCCCCATTCCCTACAGCCCTGCCAGCTTGATCAAGCCCTCTAACCTGTAAGGTCTCACCTGCAGCCCATGGAGCGTTACCATGGAGACGGACAACCCTCAGCAGAACCCTTTCACCCGCTAACCCTCTCCCGATCTTCTACCCAACACAATTAACCATCATGTGTGCCCCAACCTCGGTGCTTTCCACTTTGTAAGGCTTGTCACAGAGGGTTGACCGTTGGTTATTTATTGTTGCTGTTTTGTCTGGGGACGGGGGGGGACGGGGGTGTGGTTAGGGTGTCGTCTTGTTGTGGTTGTTTGAAAGTGAACGTAAAGGAGTTGCTTTTTGTGTTCTTTTCTCTCACACCCTTCCCTCCACTCACTTTGAGTTTCTGTGGTTATTTGACACTGCCACCCATGGTACTGTGCTCGCTATAAGGCATCCTTATAGTTCTCATTAGTCTGGTCTACAGAGCCATGTACAGTACATTGCCTGAAGACTAAATGATGGAAGAATATACAGTATTGTCAGTTTTTATGTTGTCGTTGGTTGGCGTGATTAGGATCCATTCTCTTAGATACCATGGTTTTCAATCTTATATTGTATTGCAATTCTATTTTATTGCTTACTTTGGAAATGAGAATGCTGTGATAGTGCCAATTACAATAACACCACTAACACTATTATGCCAGAGCAGCCTACTGTAGATCCACCTGCATGGAGCCAGCAGAGATCTCTCAGATAAGCACGGAGACCAGCTACTTTTTTAGAGAGAAACCCCACAAGTGATCCTCTTTCCTGCACCACATCCGAAGTCTGAATGTCTATGTGGATTTGTCATTAAGAATTACTGTCCTGTCCGTTGTCTTGTCTCGTCGGTCTTCACTGAACGAAGTGCCTCTCTAATGAAGTTACAATGCTGTCTGCCCTCATCTCTGTGATGCGAGGTTTAGGTTAGCTAAGCTTGGGTGGCCTAGGTCACGTGGTCGAAGAGTAAAGTATGTATCAAAAAGATTAACTGTGTGCCGTCTAAAAATCTAAAGCATTTAACACTTTTTCTGGAAACATTTGAATCATAATCATATTTGTTTTCACTCTAAGCCGCAGGGTCTTAACTGTCAGATGATAAATGTAATGGTGTTTTATTAACGGCATCTGCATTTATTTATTTTTTACCACACGAAACAGACAAATCCATTATCAAAAGCAAAAACGAATAAGAACAAATTTATAAAATACAGAAAGCACATAACAGAAAACGGTAAAGGATATGTCTCAGTTTCCCATACACAGCACCATGGGTTACAGGCAGTGATGTACAGTGTTTACAATGTCTACGATCAAGAGAAGCCCTGCTATACCTCTACATAGTTCAAATAGTAGACAGTATAGAATTGTTGATGTGGAATGCAGTAGATTGACACATTTTCATTAAATATTCAAATGATTTGTTCTCTCTTCCATAAATGCGAGATAATCTCTGTGCGTGTGAGTGCGTGTCCTATGTATCTTGAGGACCACCCAACCGATCGACTTAAAAAATGACCCAAAAATATGGATACATCCATGAATCCCCATATATGGTATACCCTAATGTCATCAACATCATAGACTGCCCTAGACTCCATGGGCATGAAAGAGAGAGAGAGAGACAGACAGACAGACAAGTTCCACGCACACAGACAAACAATACAAATAATTTACAACCTATGTAAGTTATGCTTGGCACTAAATTAAATAAATATAGCTTTTTACCAGCATTTTATAGTTGGTACTTTTTCATTAATCCACTGCAATAAAATATTATTCCTTGCAGCATAACTAAGAATACAATTCAGTCTCTTATTATTTTATTATTTTGATATGGGTGCCACTGCTATTACTTTGAAAGATGTAAATGTGTGTCTGATATCCAAAGTTAAGAAGACAAATCTGTTCTCAGTTTAGTGACATGGTTACACAGTTAATCTAAGGACATACTGTACCTTCACTGCTAACATATGCCATTCACAAGTTGGTGACTGACTGGCTGAAATGCTAGATGTTTGGCTGGCTGCCGTTTCACTTTCTGCAATGTATACTGGACCCCTGTGGTTGGATAAGTTCCTCCTTCTATCTCTGCAAAATGCTTTACTTGCTGGTTTGACTAACATCACTAATAATTATTTTGCTCTCCCAACTCTTTCTTTGTCCGTCTGTCTCTCCATCCTTTGTCTCTCTTTCTCTCTCCGTCGTTGGTCTGTGTTTTTATGTCTGTAATCCCTCCTGCGTCTCCCTCCCCCCCTCAGTGGGGCTGTGAATAAGGGTTGGCAGGGAGGTGCTGGAGCCTCCCCGGGGGCCATTGAGGCTAGGGGTGGGTACGTTGGCTCTGAGACTGGGGCAGGGCCCAGTCGCAGTGACAGCCTGCGAAGCATGGTGACTGGGGGCCTCAAAGCTGGGCGGTGGCAGACGATCCAGAGCCACATGCATGCCGGAGGTCTGCGGTCTAGCAAGTGAGTTTTATGTAGATGAGTGACAGTGATGGGCATGAGGACATGCATGTTGAGTAGCATTGTACACTACAGCGGCATGGAGCAGACGCAGAGGGGAAACGTCTGTTTGCAAGGGCACCTTGATTGCAATGATATGCATGTACTGTACTGTACTGTGCTGTATCAGTGGTGCAGAGTAGAGCCCAACTACTTAACTACAGTTAAAGGAAAGAAGGGGTACTTATATGGAAAAGATGACTTTTTTAGGATTGCTTGAAGGAGAACCAATGCATTTTGGAGCATGTAACTGCTCTCTTTATGCATAAACATGTTTTTCATGGTTTAAGGCCCTGACTAAAGAGAACGTCATTCATACACACACGCCTCCATTCTCCACCCTTCTAGCTGACATTATAAAATCCAAAACAATCTACAAGTCAATTCTATTCATAGGGTGTATCACTGCTCTAAAAACTCATTGACAACATTCACTAAGTATAAAGACATCAGTTGTGAGAGTTCTTCTGACACAGCAAGCATATTTAGTTATAAATAGATTCCTTGTTTGATGATTATTTTTTATTTTAGAAATAATATGGCTATTACATTTATTTTTACAAAGGTAAACAGAAAACAAAATACATTTTGTAAAATGTGCTTAGAAAAACGTCATTTTAGAAACATTGGCATACATGCCGCTATGAGCTGAGGCTTGCTGCTAGCGTACATTGTATGAATATCAGTTGCAACTTCTGGTAATATAAACTTCTCAGGCAAAAAATGTGAAAGAATCTGTTATATAAAACAATAGTAATAATAATCATTTTAAATACCATAAAGTGTCAAAAGGACATCGAAAAAAGAGGAAGCACTGCCTGGGTTGGTAATTATCAGAAGCTGAAAACAGGTGCTCATTGGATAGGATTCAGTGTAGCCTAGGTAAAAAAGTTCCTTCCCTTGTAGTAGTAGGCTGACATTAGGCGGTATGAGAAAACAGGTGAGTTTTAAAAAGCCTTTAGTTTAGTCATGGCTTTTAGCTTGGCAAAGTAAAAAATCACACCTGTGTGAACTGAGCGGTGCAACTATGCTAGCCGCCCAACAGTGCCACCCCAGGTCACAGAGCGGTACTGCAGCTGTCCGTGCTGAAATGGACACACACACACACACACACACACACACACACACACACACACATAGCTTCGCATTGGAGCGGCTAGGCACCGCTCCAAAAACAAAAAAACTACCAATACGTTTTGGCTCAAGAGCCTTCATCTGGGTTCATTGGACCCTAATGAATGCTTTTGAACCAAATTGTACACACTTAACTGCTCTTCATTTTAAACGGCTCTCACAACACAATCTGAGAATTTGGGCTTCACCTCCTCTGCTTTCCTCCCCCTTTCAGATCTACCTCAATTTCCATTTCCCCTTGGAATTGGTTTCTATTTTTGGTTTCTATTTCTCACTCTCTTCACTCCCCCCCCCCCCCCCCCCCCTCTCTCTCTCTCTCTCTCTCTCTCTCTCTCTCTCTCTCTCTCTCTTTCCCCATCTCTTTCTCTCTCTCTCACAAACTCTGTTGGATTCTGTTTCTCATTCTGCCTCTGTCTTATTGTTTTTCTGCTCCTCATGGTCCTTTAATTACAAATCACTCTAGTATTTATTCAGTCTAATTGACTTTAAAGGTATCAGAAATGTAAAAATCCATCCATTAGTCAGTGATGGGATGAAGCAGATAATATTTCTTCTGAAAGGCACAGTCAGCATACACTTTAGGATGTACACAACAAAACACTCAATTGTAACAATTGTAAATGGTAAACGGTGCATTTATATAGCGCCTTTATCCAAGGCGCTTTACAGAAATTGTGCATTACATTCACCCATTCATACACCGATGGCAGCGGAAACCATGCAAGGCACCAACTAGCACATCGGGAGCAATTAGGGGTTCAGTGTCTTGCTCAAGGACACTTCGACAGTAACTCTGGGGGAGCCCGGGTTTGAACTGGCAACCTTGCGGTTACCATCCAGGCACTCTACCCCTGAGCCACCGCTGCCAATTGTATCCTGGTTCATCTAGGGCTCTATTTTGGGGATTTAGCATTAGGCAAGAGGGGCTCGATTTCCCTCGCCGCCATTACCCGCAACGCGGCCAGCAAGTCAGCCGCTGCCCAAGAATTAGTATAGGAGCTGGCTCTGTCCCTTAATGGTATTTTGGTCCAGTTTCACCCGCTATCTATTATTATTACTTGCGCAAGCAGAGCGCACAAGTAATGTTTTCGCCCGGTCTCTTCCGCCGTGACAGCTGTCCCGCCATTCGATGTTTATGCAGAAAAACATCAAATCTGTGCCTGTTTTGCTGGGACCAAATGACCACAAATGACCATATTTCTTACGTCATCATTTAGGGCTAATCATACGTATACTATATACATAATCAGTAAAAATAAAATAGCAAATTGTGCCTGATCTGCTGGGACCAGAGTACGTGGTGTGTATATGTATGACTAGCTCTTAATGATGACGTAAGAAATATGGTCATTTGTGGTCGTTTGGTCCCAGCAAACCAGGCACAGATTTGCTGTTTTCTTGCATAAACATCAAATGGCGGGACAGCTGTCACGGTTTTTGGCGCAAAGTAACCACAGTATACCGCTAATCAACTTACAACTACACACTCTATATAGTATGTATACGTATATAGTATATGCCTATATACTATATATATACTATATATAGTATATGCCTATATAGTATATGCCTGCTTTGCTGGGACCAAACGACCACAAATGACCATATTTCTTACGTCATCTTTTAGAGCTAGTCATACATATACTATATACATAATCAGTAAAAATAAAATAGCAAGTTGTGCCTGATCTGCTGGGACCAGAGTACATGGTGTGTATATTTATGACTAGCTCTTCACCCAAACTTATATAGATAGAAACTTGAATCCTTGAATACTTAATAATACTAGGTGTTTATATGCATAAAGTATGTAGGTAGCAAATAGTTACATCTAAAAATTATACATTTCAAACGTTCCTTCACAGAGATACTGAGATTTGACAGTTTACAGCGGTCGAAAGGACTTGCGCGCTCTGCTTGCGCACTAGTTGGCCATTTATGGCCTACTAGTGTGCAACAAGCAAGTATGCACTCGACAGAGTGCAGTTCTAGTTATTATTATTATTATTATTATTATTATTATTATTATTATTATTATTATCTATTATCTATTATCACCAGTATTTGCGCCTAGAGGTGTGGTCATGGGCGTGTTGGCACGCTTTCACCTAAATGGCTATTTTGGTCACACACATTTGGGAAGGCGCATAGTGGAGTTTAAAAGCACCCGTAAGCCGTATGCCAAATTAGTTTGGTATAGAGCGGCAATGGAGATGTCCACGGAGTCAGGCTGCTCCATCTCTCCTTATTCTCCTACACATCTCTTTGTAATTTTCCTATAATCAGCAGAAGTGAGTGCCTGCTGTGACCTGTCACTTCCTTGTGTCCATTGTGTCTAGTCAAGTTATTATTATCTAGAAGTTATTGTTGCTACGTGGCGTCCATCTTACCGAGGGGTAGCATAACATTGTGTCTATGGGGAATGTACTTTTAAATAACCATAACATGCATAACTTTCAACCGATTTTCAAACGGTTTGGTTTGTTATAAACGTCAGAGACGTCCACATACTTATATGCTTTTATACGATGTTCATATAAAAAACAAAATTAAGCAGATAAGTGCAAAGCAATTCCATTTTCATCCATAGGGATGCAAATGCGGAATTTTAAAACATTTATTGCAAAAACATGCTTTTTGGGGGATAAATCCGCTATATTTGCGATAGCAGAGCCTACGTGCGCTATAGCGAGACAGGCCAATTCCGTCCCAATCAGTAATGTGATCTATTACATCGCATTACCCACACTGTACATAACTTGGTAATCATATATTCAGAACGGGTAAGGTCTAGTTATATAAACACAATGGAAACAAGGAATTGACACTCACTTCTGCCACTATACCAAACGAACGTGGCATTACGGCTTATGGGCTTATTTTAAACTCCACTATGAGCTTTCCCAAATGTGTGTGGCCAAAATAGCAATTTTGGGGAAAGCATGTCCAGCATAACCTCTAGCAGCAAATAAAGGTGTCGGCATAATGGAAAGTGGGTAACGCTGGACCAAAATACCATTTAGGGGCAGTGCAAGCTGCTATACCCATAATTTGTTGGCAGCGGCTGACTTGTGAGCAGCGTTGTGGGTAAAGGCACTGATGAAAATAGAGCCTCTAGTATTTATTTACAATATAGCCCAAAGAAAACAATGAGCAATGGCTGGGCACACTGTTTGACAGAGTTCTGTATATTTCAGAATGAGAAGAAAAAAAGCCCCAAGCCAAATTTATGACACTGAGCAGACTGGGAAAATGTATTAGCACAGTGACTGGCTGCCCAGATGTCTGGCCAAGAGCCGTATAGTGAATCCAACCAGATTTATCGATTCATCATGATGTCAGTTATGATAAAATGTTTGTTGGACTAACAGGTAACAGTGAGTATAGTGTACTGTAGTCATGGTCACCCTCATCCACTATGTTCATTACTCTTCAAGGACATCTTCATTCATCATTATCCTTGACCTCTGTCATAGACGTTATGTGTGGAGGAAGAGTCCAACTGCAAGCAACATAATTATGATATATTTTTTGACATCTTGCTCATAACACTTCACCTAACAGAAACGCATCAGCAGAATGTTGCTCATCAGATACGCATCGACTCCCTTTCATATTATGCAATATTATGCATTGTTTCATTACAATTGGTTACATTGTACACACACATTCTCATCTAAACCGCCACCAAATAAAACACCAAATGTGAGATGTGTGTGTGTGTGTGTGTGTGTGTGTGTGTGTGTGTGTGTGTGTGTGTGTGTGTGTGTGTGTGTGTGTGCGTGTGTGCATATACTGTATACGTGCCTACACGACTGCGTGTCTGTGTGTATTAATACGCCCCTGTATTTATTTGATCACAATGACTTGCGTACTTCAGGGACTTGTTCTCCAGTAGAATTGCAGCCAAGCTCTCACTGAAGGGTCTGGCCACCACAGCCTACGTCCCATACATCCACTGCCATTACACCAGCAGGCAGTAAATCCTCCCGCCCAGCATTAGCGTCAGACAGATCTATTTAGCACCAGCTTACAGTAATCAGGCAGGGCAAAGATTGAGGTGCGGATAGGGAGAGAAGCACTATTAAACGATTGTAAGAGCAGACAACAGGGTGATTACAGAGCAGGGTTTGAGGGCGGTGGTTTGGAGGTGGTGCAAAGATAGATTGATGGGAGGGCTGAACCAAAGGGTGAGGAAAAGATTAATGGGCAGATGAGATGGAGACGAGTTGAGATCAGGAGCACAGAGTTAGAAGTACGGCCGAGTGGAAGCAGACAGTGGAGAGATTGATGGAAGGGAAATGTGCGATGGGATAGATATACGGTAGGAGGGAGGTATAGCAAGAGGTCGAGGCAGATTGGAAAGAAAGATAGTGTAGAGAAACACTTTAGTGCTTCAGAGGACAGCGACCGGCACTTCCAGTTCCAGTTTGAAGTTCATTCTGCTCATGGAGGAGGTCAATCTCCAGCACCAAATCCCTATATTATAATATTGCTGTTTGCTTATTTTATGCCAGCCCATTGGCACGCTGCCATACTGTTACTGTACAACAACTTTGCTTATTTTGGCTCTATAGCTGATGGACACTTGTCTGTTGCTCTTTTCCCCTCTCTCTCTGTTTCTCTCTCTCTCTCTCTCTTCCTCTCTCTCATCTCCTCTTCACCTGATCGTCTGTGTTGCTGGTACTTTCTTTATCTTCTCTACTTCTGATCCTCATATCATGACCCTTCTGTATCACTTCTGTGTCACTATTTTATCCATCCTTCTCCCTCCTTACATTCCATATCTCATTCTCCATCTTTAACCCTGTTGTATCCCTCGTCGTTACCACCTCTTTCCCTGGTGCTCCACTGTCAGTTTTGGGGACGCTTCCCTGTCCTCTGCCTCCACTCTGGAGCACATTCCATCCTCAGCTGTGGCGCGCCCTCGGCCCTTGGTGCGGCAGCAGAGTCTCCAACAGCCCCTCACCCACCAGCCCCCGCCGGGTCCCAACGACCCCCCGGCCACCTCCCAGAGCCTGGGCCAACTACACACAGGCCCAGGGGGCGGGGGCCACCGAGGAGGCCCACGGGGGGTCCGGGGGAGTCCGGCCGGAGCTTCGCGGTATAGAGGGGCTGGGGCGGGCCGATCCAGGTCAAACCCAGGCAGCTGGGACCACGTGATGGGACAGATCCGTAACAGAGGTCTGGATGTCAAGTCTTTCCTGTGAGTGTCATGATGTATTCTCTTCTGCATTTCTACTGCTTTTTTACTTTGCAAGATGGTATGCATCCAGCCGTATTTCACCTTTCACTTATTATCAGTGAAACATGTCTTCTTTACCTTAATTTCCAGTTTTCAAGTTAAGTGTTTATACAGTATATGCCTTATTTTGTCCTTTGTCAGTCACATGCCCCACAGACATACAGGCATAGTTGGACAATAAAATAAATTTTACAAGTTTATCAGTATGCAAGAACTAGGATGTTCCGCCCCCATTATTACTTATGTCGGTAACACTTTATGTTACTTGACTTGATAGCACAACCAATGAACACCAACACTTTGCTATGGGGACATGAATTCATGTATGCCAATGCATTATTTCATGCATTATTACCTCATGAATAATCAAGAATGTACATGAATTCACTGTGCTTCATTCATGTCCTCAATCATGCATGAACAACACATTTATTAAAGCATTAGCTATACAGTAAAGTATGGGACGACCCAATAGCCAAATGGTTCGGGGGTATACCATGAGCACAAAATGCCTTCTTCAGTGTGCCCTCGTTTTGACTGTTAGCTGTGTGCCATTCCTGTCGCTCTCTCACTGTGTGGCTAATACTAATACTGTTTTTTTAAAAGAGCATTTTCTAAGGTACTAAAGTACATCATCAAATTATTGCTGGAAAAATCTAGTTAGGTGGAAATGGGTTAGGCCTACAGTATTAGGGTGAGTTGCGTAATGTAATTTTTCAGTCATTGAATTTTTCAGTCATTGAATTTCTTTTCTTCAATGACTTGGATTGAAAAAAAACCTGACAATTTATTTAGTTTTTCTATTTAGACTTACAGTACAAGCACCAGATATAATATGCCCTTTGGATTTCTTGCCTCTTCCTGGCACATTCTAAAATGTAATTGCATTTCTTGTAGTTTATACAGAATTGTAGATAATAAATCAAATAAAATCTAAAATCAAACCTTGTATCTCCATATTTCATTTAATCGCAATGCATTGCGATGTGAGCTTGTAGAGCCCCTAATTTAAAAAAAGGGAAAAAAATAATTTTGGATCCTTTGGGGACTTTTTTGCTAAAATAGGGATGCCAGCGTGACAGTGGTTAATTCTGTCTTTCTATAAGCATTTAACAAATGAAACGTATTAACAACAGCTTATGCCTTAATAATAGTACAGTAGATGCATTGGAACACAGGTCCTTTTTTCCATTTCCTAAAAGTTATGTTTTGGGGTTTTTTACAAGCGTTCCACACCCAACAGTGACACACTGTATGTGCTCTGTGCTGGGTTGGTTAGCTTTAGTTCTGTAGTCCACACCCAACAGTGACACACTGTATGTGCTCTGTGCTGGGTTGGTTAGCTTTAGTTCTGTAGTCCACACCCAACAGTGACACACTGTATGTGCTCTGTGCTGGGTTGGTTAGCTTTAGTTCTGTAGTCCGTTTACTTCTGAACTAGTAAGAATAACTCATTATTGATGATGCATGATTAATTCATTCAAGTCATCATTCCTAATAATACAATTCTCTTAATTAATGCTTTAATTAATGAATGGCATGAAGACATAAATGACACTGTGTAGTGTGTACTTATGTAAATTCCTGGTTATTTATATAATGCACGAAGCAATGCATGAAGCAATGCATGCATCCATGCTATTTCATGTACCCTTACTGTAAATCACTGTGTATAAAATAAACTAACTTACTATAAGATCTTAATATGGACTGTGATGGATTTACAAATGGATTCACAGATGACTGGTGCAACCCTATAAGATCCCTGACAGCTTGCTTCTATTGTGTGTGTGGAATGATAGATTATAGATGATGTGCTCCACAGGAAAGCCTGGAGGTTATCGGCGCCACATCTCTTACAGCCTACTACACACAAGCATACAGACACACACACACACACACACACACACACACACACACACGCACACACACACACACACACACGCACGCACGCACGCACGCACGCACGCACGCACGCACGCACGCACGCACGCACGCACGCACGCACGCACGCACGCGCGCACACACACACACACACACACACACACACACACACACACACACACACACATACATTTCGATTTCTTTATTTGAATCCACAAATTACAATTAATTTTACAGGGAAACAAATATAACGGAGTTGACAGTTCATGTTCACTTAAGGATACACATGGCACCTCCTTCTCCACACAGACAAACTGCCTATAACAGCCGAAACAGAACAGTATTTGTCAAGTTGTTTGGCTTTGCTTTTTGTCATGCCAGCTATTCTTGCCACTCATGGTCAGTTTATGCACATGGCCCAGGCTTCCGAATATCAGTATGGCAAATCTACAGCGATACCCCAAGTTTGTTATACTTCCAAGTAATGGTTTATCTTGGAATGCCTGGTCCATGTACAAATCAAAGACACAGCCCACCTCCAGAATCAGGACCTCCTTGTGACTGGTGTCAACAAAGACAACATCAGGTGTATTCGGGATGTTAGCAAAGACATCGCATGCACAGCTAAACCAATCTGGTAACACTCTTGAATGTTTATACATTGCTGCACTAGATGGCACATACTTTCGAACTGCATCAGACACTAGGTCAACAATCCGGTCGTGGCGAGCAATATACAAGTTTTTGTATGCACTACATCCATTTGTTATGTGTGCGATGGATTCTGGATTCACACACACACACACACACACACACACACAGGGTTCGGTTTGTACAAAAACAGGGGTGGACATTTTCTTAACCATTTAAGCCCTCCTATTTCTTTGTAAAAATAGCTAAACTAGCCAATCTATGAACTCATACTGCATCTACATGAGCTTATACATCTTTTTTTTTGCAAATTTGCCCAAAATGAGAATTCTGGACCAACCGATTTTTGACCTTAATATATTATATCCAAGAATGAGTGGTACAGGTGAAGAATTACATAACCCCCTGACCGTGCACGGTTGGTTTAACGACAGATTGCCCACTACGGCAGCCCATTTGGGACAAAAACACACAATGAAGAGATATGCGACATTATGAAAGACTGATAGATAGCAATGGCACCAGCACTGCCAGGCTTTGCAGTGTCATGGCATGCGGTGGGCTCGGGAGGGAGTCATGTAATTGTTCACCTGTACCACTTGTTCATGGATATAACATTATTAAGGTAAGAAAACGGTTGGGCTGGAGTATTTGACAGGTGTGTAGGCAAATATACAGCGATCATCAACAATAATAATTATACCCACACGCTTCCCAGCCTGCATGGTACTGGAGCACAGCTTTATTTAAGTTAAAGAAGCTAAGCAACGTTCTTGGTCACAGTTGCTTCTTTAAATAAAGTTGTGCAGGGTAGTGTGCAGTACAGGTAGTATGCAGTACAGGTATCATTTATTGTATTGTTTAATAAATTGTTAAATTGGGATATTATTTAACTTAATTATAAAACGTATCACTATTAACCGCAAGAATGCATGTATTTCATTCAGAAGAAGTAGGTCGGGAGTGGCTTATTGTCGGTATCAGCCGGTAACACGCAGAGGTCTATCCCTGTTACAAAGCGCTAGAATCCTGGGAGATGGATTGCTGAGGTGGAGTGCCACACCTACCATCAGCTCCCAGTACTTCCCGCACGATTTGCTGCATCAAGCCGTGCTACTCATTTACTGAGTTGGCGGTGCCCGGGATCGAACCCATCAACTTGTTGTCCAAAGGCAGGAGCTCTAGCTCTGGGCAAAACTACACAAATTCAATCTGACCAGAATCAGCGGTAAATCATATCCCACCAGAGAAAAAATTAATAACCAGAGGGGATATCAAAAGCAGAATCCTGGATTTCCCCACTATCACCCTCAAAATCGAATCGAACCTACAGTAGCACACACCCTCTAACGGTGTGTTCTAACCCCTATACTTCCGTCTAGTCTAGAGTGTCTCTGCGCCATTAGGCCAGTGACCTCCCTACTCAGTGAATCATGGCTCAATAAACGCAGAGCAGATTCTGTATGTAGAGCATGGAGCGGTGGCCTCGTCCTGCATTGTCCCAGTGCTCATGAATCTCTCTAGACCAAACACCTGACAGCAAACACAAATTGGAAAGAAAGAGAGCCATTTTATATATTTGGGATCATTGGCGTGTGAGCAGCCAAACAGATTCCATTATCCAACTAGCGACCACATGTCTGCAGGCCTGTCACACTGTGCAGTCACCCCACCACCCCCAATTATATTTCTAATCGATGTGACTAGTGTAGGTGGTAATGATTATCCCCCCAGCTGAAGTACACCCTTGTTTTAGGTCACCCATTCTATGTTCGACCCAATCAATGAAACTCAAGCTGGTGCCGTTAATGTATCTCTGGTGGTCTGTTGTCTCTCAAATGTTACCAAATTCCTTGTGTCACCAGTAAAGAGCCATCAGACTGCCCTTTGTTAGGGGAGAGAAAGAGTGAAGAAACGGAGAAAGCATGACAGAGAGAGAGTGTGAGAGCATACAAGCTGGGAAAGGGATAATAAGTGTGAAGAGATAGAAAATCAATGGAGTAAAGATGAAAGATGTATATGGGTCAGAGGAAGATTTAGGAAGATTTTAGTGTTAGAGGAAAACCCATCTGCTACGCTAATCAATTTTAATATTCGGATGAAGTACAGCTTTGTGTTGTGATAGAAATAATTTCCGTTTCATAATGGGTGATATAATGGATAAATCTCTGTTAACATGCACAGCCAAATATGATCAGGTAATGCAAAACCTCAGGCTAATGGAGGACATTGGGGACTATGTGAGACAATTAAGGTTACTTTCTTAGCCTTGGTTTTCTGATAATATGCACCAGATTGAAGAGTATTTGAAAGGGAATTTAAGATTACTTTCATGATCCCTGTTCTCTTATAATAATATGAGCCTGGTATCTCACCAGTGTGTAGGCCTTTTGCACCAACAGTAACCACACAGCCCATCATTGGGAACCACACCCCCATCGTTGTCATTAGTATGCCGAGCCAGGCATGTATAGTCAAGATTGGTTTGTAACTTTGTATTAGAAATAAATTATATCGAAACAGTAGGGAGTAGGCTATACATTGTAATATTATACAATATTGTTGGTTGACAAACGGGCATTGACTGCTGTTTTAACCCATCTCAACGAGACAATTAAGCAACATTGTTACAAAACACTACAACAGGTTTCAATTATCCCAGCCTTTACCCAGAGAGAGATCCTCTTTACTTTGCAGTATGTTGCTCATAGAATCACATGACAGGTAGAAGGCTAATAATAATCATTTGAAGCCACTCAGGATGATGTACATGTGATTAATTGGAAGCTATAAATATGCACAGCTGTGCGTAATGGACTGGTCACACGTAATGTGGCGAGCCCTGTTCCACAATGATTAACAAGTAAGTAATACCAGAAAACTGACAACTGTTAAACCGGGGACAGGAAGTGAACCTGGTTGTCACATCCAAAGATATTCACATCTGGCGTCAGGCATATATTTGAACCAATCTGCCACCGCTGCTAGTGGGTAACCAGACAGCTGGCTTGCACTACTAACTACCTTTATAATCAGTGTGGATCACAATCATTATCAACATCATTTTCAATCTAAAATGTTATATATGTTTTAAATTTGGGTGGGGAAATCTATCATTTCTTATTACCCCCTTGCCCCCCCCCCCCCCCCCCCCCCATTAAATCCGCCCATGACGGTAAACTGCCGTAGCACATGTAGTCCAGCTGTTAAGAATGAGTTCTGCGAATGGTGAGCTCTGACTCTGTCAATCACAGCTATGGGGGCAAAATTATTCGTGCAAAGGGCATTGATTGATTGATTGAATACTTTATTAGACAGAAATGCAAACAGAGTACATTCAACTTAAGGACTTGGTCTAAAAGCATGACAATAAAGTCCTTGTTTCCATTCGGGTCCCCACGAATCTTACCGTATAGTGAGACACTGAAACAAGTATTTGAGAGGTTACTTTTATAATCCCAGTTCACTGATAATGAGTTACATTTCACACCATAGTGTGAGACACTGAAACAACACACTTACTTTTGTAACTGCTGTTCTCTGACAATACCGACATCATGTCGGTATTATCAGAGAACAGCAAGAATTTGTCAGTGAGAATACACATGTCGGCGACATGTGTATTTGAAAGAGCCCCACATGACAATGATGATAAATAAAGAAGTGAGAGGAATAAACATATGGTAAATGTATTTTAGACATGCATGGGATCAGTGCGAATATCGCTTAAAAAATTATACTTCTATTTCCAGCCAGCGACAATGTTTTACGATGATTAAATAGGCTTTTGTGAGGTAAAAGCTAGGATGCTAGAGAAACTGTGAGAATGAATCTCTACAGTGACTGTTGTACTGCTTTCCAGCTTGATAAAATAATGAGGACAGAGCTCAGGTCCCAAGGAGTGTGTTGTGAGAGAGTGCATTGCATGTGTAGTTATTGTGTGAATTCACATTGGTGGCGTGTAAATGCGTATTCGTTAAGGTCATTGTTGTCACGGCCTGTAGAATTCACATTGCAGCATACTTCAGTAAACCGTGATTTAAATTACTTCAGGCTGGAGAACAATAATTACAAATCAATTGGATGTGCTTCTTTGCTTTTGTTTATGCTTAAACTTTCCTGAATCTACTTTCCTTTTATTCATATATATTTCCTGTTTTGTTGTTTGTTGTTGTTTTCAGTTAATTTCAATTGTCTTTTCTCTTTTCACTCCCTATACACTTTTCTGTGTCTATGAAACAGAAAACAGAGGACGATAGAACTATGAATGGATCAGTGGTTCTCAACCTTTTTGGTGCTGAGGCACACTTTGGTAAAGCAACAAATTTCCAAGACACAGAATTATTGATTGCTTGTATGATGCATGACAAGGCTTGTATACAAAAGGCCAAGCAACACATGCACTGCTGGATTTTACCCAAAATATATTGAGATGGACCAAGATGTAATCGCTGTAAGTCAGTAGTAATTGTGTTTGGCATGGATTTTCTTAATGATAGCTAAATCCCAAAACACACCTGAGCTCATTCCACAGCACAGTGGTGTGCCTTGTTCCACTGGTTGAGATACACTGGAATGGATTGTGCTATTATTATTTCAAAATAATGCAACTTCTCCCTACTCTCTTTGTGTACTTGCATCGCATGTGTGCGTGGTATGGTCTGTGTGCGTGTCTGTTTGTTTGTTTGTATGTCTGTATGTTGGTGTCTGTTTGCCTATATCCGTATGTCTTGTGTGTCTGTGTGCCCAGTGAGGGGAAGATGGTTGTTTTGTCTCTAGCAATTGGGATGGCTGAACAGGATGACTTTGCCAACCTCCCAGATCTCCAGGAAGCACCAGCATGCCAGGAAAATCAGACTTCACCAGAAAAGAGGTACTGGACGAGAGAGAGAGAGAGAGAGAGAGAGAGGGGGAGAGAGAGAGAGAGAGGGAGGGAGAGGGAGGAGTGCAATGAATAGGTGAAAAATCTGTTTTTCGTATAAAATGGCAGAAAAGGTACAATAAGTAAACCTTTTTACCATCTCTGCTGTTTCAGCAATGATCTACAATGTATCATAGCTACTACAGATACCTATATAATTACTACTGCCTATTCATTTCATTACTTACAAAGAAAAGCCCCTTTCCTAAACATTTTACCATCTTTAGAAAGTATCCTAAAAAAAGAAGACATTTTCGCTTCTGTAAGTGGGTCTTGATGACATCATTCTCGCCTTTTCACTTCCATGCCTCCACCATTCTTTTATTGTGTAAACATGCCTCCATCTTTCCAATGGGAGTGGCTTTATTTCTCACGCTTGTGTTTACCTTTCCTAATTATCCTTGTTTCCTGCTCTCTTCGCTTCTGTTCCCTCTGTTTGACCAACTCAACACTTCATGCCCCCTCATTCTTCTTCATGTCATCCATCCACTCCTTCGTTAGTCTGCCTAGCTCCCACTCTTCCTCACCAGCTCAAAAGGGGTTTGATCTGTGAGGGCGCAGTGGTAGTGGTAGGATGCTCATTATTCAGGGGAATGGTTCCTCACATTAAAAGCCCTAAAAATACACCAACTCCTTATCTGCCAGTGATCCCACAACCACTGTCAATTCATTGCTGGAGGAAAACAACAACTGCAGCTCTTGTGGTTATAAAATAATGTGTATTTTGTATTTCATCATATGTCAGTTTCACTTGCTGAAAATAGTCGATATACAAGTTGTGATGAAATGCGTTGTGAGCTTGTGGATATAGCTATTTTACCAGAGCTACACCATAGGCTTTTGGGGCTCAGTAATTGCACTAAACCTGACTGCATGATGAGTCTTGATTGGAATTGTCTGCTCTGACACCTGCTTCAGCAGAAAAGAGGACTGAACTTTCCTCAAAATTGTTAACAAAGGGCTGTTGGTTTAAGATTGTCTAAACTGATTTTCCGAATTAAACGTGTTTCTGTTTATTTTCAACATTTTACTATGTCATTGATATACCTTTGAGCTGTTGTGTGGAATAATAGAAAAGTCCCCCCATTCTGTGTTTCCTAGAACTAAAATCATTAACATTGTGAATCACATCTTGATGACATCATCAAGATGTGATTCACAATATTAATGATTTTTGAAGGGCGTATACACAGGTTTAATGTTTGTCTTTAGTTCAATGTTTGTTTTGTAAATGCCATTTTTAATGAAGGGAAAATTTACGTCATAATGTAACTCATTACGTCATATTGTCTCTTTATTGTTAATGGCGTTTACAAATTAGATTTTGTATGATTTTCTTCATACCTCCAGTTCTAGGAAACACTTTTTTATTATTTCCAGCTCTAAACACAGCTCTAAATGGTAAATGGTGCATTTATATAGCAGGCGCTTTACATAGATTGTGCATTATATTCACCCATTCACACACAAATTCATACACCGATGGTGGAGGAAACCATGCAAGGCACCAACCAGCACATCAGGAGCAATTAGGGGTTCAGTGTCAAGGACACTTCGACACTAACTCTGGGGGAGCCCGGGTTCGAACTGGCAACCTTGTGGTTACCATCCAGCCACTCTACCCCATAGCCACCGCTGCCCGCTCTAAGGTATATTAATGACATAGTAAAATGTTGAAAATGAGAGGTATTCGCCTTTAACTGTTCACGTGCAATGAATGCAAAATCAGTCAGAGAGGAAGAGGTGAGTTGAATTGTTAAAAGCTACGGTGATGGCTTGTACAGGCCTGAAATGCCCACAGTGCACTTTGGGGTGTAGTGTGAGGCTTTCCTTCGCCCCTAACAACCCCCCCCCTAATCCCTCTCTCCTCCTGCCTGGAGGCCTGTCAAAAGCCTTGCTTTAATCACAGACTGCCAGTGCCAGCTACTGCCCTCAGGGGTTGCATGGCCAAGATGTCTAGCGTCCTTCCACAGCTAATAACAACTCTCAATCATCATCTCTGTCCATCGCTCTGTCTCTCTAGTTACACCAGCGAAGGTCCCTGAGGTATGCCCAGCTGCTTGCCACAACCCCCCCCCCCCCAAACCTTTTTGATAGAACCCAGTAGACTGAGAATGATGGGCCGATAATCCCTCCATGGATATATCTTTGCTGTTGGGGCGGTAACCTTGTACTGTATGTCATTATTTAGTCACAAGCTCTTGTTAATGCTTTTCATAGTTTCATATTTATAAAACAGACAGATGTTACCTCTCTCTCCTCTCCGGCATCTTATTATTGTATAGTAAAACACAAACACACACACACGCACGCACGCATTTCACTACTTTTACACAGCACTGTTGTACAAGTATAAAATAGAATACATTCATGAAAAAACAAATGTGAAATATGCAGATACAAGGTTCCTGCCGGATGGTGACATTATCTTAACAGACAGATACTTTCAGACACTGAGAGAGACATATAGAGAAAATTGGAACACCATCACTCTCAATCTGCCATTTGTCCTTTCGGAGATTTGTCTTGTGCACAGCAGTCATCAGGATATACAGAAAACATATACAAACAAACAGATCACACAGTACATTGACAATAAAGAAACAATGCCAACAGAAGGCCACCAGTCATAGTTCCAAGAGGCATTAAATCACACTTTATGCACAGAACTGAGATGGGGCCTGCTTGTTCATAAGTCCTATACTTATAGGAACAAACGATATTGAGGCCCTAGCCTGCAGAGAAGGTACCATGTACTGTCGCCCTGATGGTAAAAGATGTTATTGTCCCTAGTAATAGCTTTCTGAGTACCCGGGTCTCACACATTGAGGTCATACTCTCAAATCGTACCCCAGCTATTTTGCTGGACACGATGATTTTATGGAGTTTGTTCTTATTAACCAATGCTAATGAGCCATACCATGAAACAAAACTAAATGTCAATGCACTCTCCACAAAGGATCGATGGAAAAGTGCCATAACATTTTTTCCCACGTTATACTGTCTCAGCCTGCGCATAAAATGCAGCCTCTGCTGACCTTTCTTATAGATGGAATGAGTGTTGGAATTCCATGTCAGCTTGGAATCAATCGTTGTACCCAAGTACTTGTATTTCTCCACAATCACTACCCCATCCCCACCAATGAATATTTCCTGGTGTGCATGAGCACCAGTCCTAAGGTCAAATATGATCTCCTTAGTTTTTTTGATATTCTGCTTCGATAGCTTATCTTATCATCCTCAATCAGACCAACAATAGCTGTGTCATCTGCAAATTTTACAATACAGGTGTTGTCTGACTCACTCCTACAGTCGCTTGTGTACAGCGTGAACGATACCGGTGAAATCACGCTCCCTTGCGGAGCCCCCGTATTGGTCGTAATGGGGAGAGATATTGCTTTATTCACCTTGACATGTTGTACCCGCTCAGTTAGGAACGACTCCACCCACCTGATGATATTGGTGTTAACACCCATATCAATGTTTTCCTCGTCAAAATATGAGGTCTCATTGTGTTAAATGCATATCGTTTCTTTTGAGGTTTATCTAGATGGTAGTAGATCTTACTAAAGATGGAGTGCCACAATTGTTGTATTTTTCCAGTTTTTCATGTGTCTATGAGGTGACAGTACTTCATTAGACACCCTGGAGTCGTTTTTATGTGCAATGGTTTCTTCCTGGAGGCTGAACCCTTGACAGTCAAACGGGCCAATGAAATAAAAGTAATATAGTGACATCACACTATCAGCCCCTCCCCTAAGCCCTCCCACTTTATCATACAACTACAGCTGTAGGTGCGGCTTCAGTTCAGGTGGATCACCACTACTTAATGAACTGGTGGGCGTGTCCACATAAAAGCATGATTTTAACAAATACTGTACACTTTTTGGAAAAAGTTATCCTTATATTATAATAATACCTGATGATCATGTTTTAGGGTGGAAAACATTTGTGGCACTCCATCTTTAAGCATAAGAAGAAGAGCGTCATCAGTACCCCTCCCCTTTCTATATGCAAATTGCATGTTGCACATTATTAAGGAGGTTATTTAAGATAATGCGCTCCAAGCTTTTTATTAACGATGTTGTCAAGGCAACCGGCCGATAGTCATTAAGGACTTTCGGATTTGACATTTTCGGCACTGGAACTACGTATAAGCGAGGTCTTCCACGCTTTTGGAATATAGTGTGTATCTAGCGATAACTGGAACATGTGTCTCAGTACAGGCTGAGCTTCTCCCTACACTCCGTAAGCACATAACCCCTTATCCCATCGGGACCCGGTGCTTTGCGTGGGTTAATTCCCTTGAGGGTTCTCCGCACCTCCTCTGTAATAATAATTGACTCACTACTGCTGAACTGTTCCCTTAACAAGTTACGTTCAATCTGCCATAAAAGGTATTTAGCTCATTGGCAAAAGACATACAGTATCGTCACTAGTGTTGATGACCTCTTTATTTTCCTTTATTCCTACCATTGTATACAACCCCTTCCAAGCTTGACGTACATTTGTATCCCTCATTTGCCTCTCAATCTTAAGTTTGTAGTTGTGTTTACATTCACTAGTTATCCGTTTGATCTCTTTCTGAATTAGTTTCACTTGAATTAGGTCCCCTTGTTCAAAAGCAATGTTTTCCTATATAATGCTCCTTTAATTTCCTTATTCATCCATGGTTTATCATTTGGAAACACTTTGATCCGTTTGGATGGGATAACGCTATTTATGCAAAACTGAATGTATTGCGTTACAACAGAGTTAAGTTCATCAAGATCAGCACATGTGTCATTAAACATGTCCCATGAAGTGCAATCAAAACACCCCTTAAGACAGTCAAGTGACTCCTCACTTTAGAATGTCTTTCACTTCTTTGAGTCTCTGTTTGTAACGTGGGACCAGGTGGACTGCATTGTGATCGGCGCTCCCGAGCTTCATTTTTGGGTGGCTACCGTACGCATCCTTTATATTTCCAAAGCTTAAATCAAGAGTCTTTTCACGTCTTGTTGGGGAAGTCACGTATTGGTAGAAATTGGGCAGTGTCTGTTTAAGCGAACATCCGTTGAAGTCCCCCAGTATGAACTTGGGCGAGTCAGGAGAGATCTCCACCGCAACCCTCCTCTTCGACCCCTTTTCCGTGTTGGTGATCGTCGGCGATCTCTCCTCATGCATTCCTCCGGTACATTAAGTGGAAAGTTGCCACGATCGCTGTATTCCCTCAGCTGACATAGCTGTGCATAGCCATAGCGGAGAACCAGGTGGCCCCCCGTGGCGCTGTGTTCAGCGGTGTTTAATGTCAGCGCCCTCGGCAGCAGCAGGTAGATGTCATAAACAGCAATATACACGACAATGGCTAGATGCATTGTAGCCAGATTTGGTTGTTCCAAATACAAGTAGTGATTCTACAAATAACAAACAAACAAACAATCCTGATTAACTGCAGGCACTCGTCGCCACTGTGCAGCGCCGGAAGGCTATTGCAGTTCAAACAGTCCATCATTGAAAAGAAAACAAATCATATCGTACCATGCCAGAATTTTGGGCCAACGGCATTGTTCCCACATGTAATTGGATCATTAAAAAATATTCATTCACATAATCTAGATAAGTATCACCACATCCAATGAAAGATGATATAAGAACAGATATATATATTTTTTTTTCTTGAAGGTTATGCAGTATTTTTCATGGATTATAAACATTTTACCAAGCGATTTCTCTGTCTAAGGACATCATAAAAGATAAAAAATGAATGTGTATAACTGTATACTAAACCTCGGACATTCTTTGAGAGGGAGTGTAACATGTTGACAGAAAGACAGCGTCGTCTAGCACCTAGTTATGAAAACCTGTTCATCATCACACGCTGAATGAGGATCATACTGCAAATAAATAATCTGTTATTTAGCTTCTTGTGTTCAGTTACTGGCAGCATAAGGAGGAGCTCTGTCTGTCTGCTCTTGAACAATGATGTATTATTGGAATATGTGAAAATCTTATGTCAGTGACAGTGAAATATCACATGTACTACACAATGTTGTTGACTACTATCACATTTAATATATACAGTAATAGTGTCTAACGCTGTAGAAATGCAGTCTTAACTATTTATTCATCTTAGAAATAAGATCCCATACGAGCCTCATTTGAATTAGAGGTTTTGGAATAGAGCACCGAAGTCCTGACGTAACTCGCTCATCCCGACCATTCCCCTGGTTCGCGGAAGTAATTTCTCTATGGAGAATAACATGGGGTGATCTTAATATCGTCTACTATAAGCGTTGTGGTCCAAAAATAAACAAGCTGTCTCGGCGTTATTGTCAGGGAGGTGTCTCTGTATCGTTTGCAACAGTCAGTCACTCATATATGATACAGTCTGCTTCTAGCGAAAATGTAACTAATTCAGTAGCAGTAACATTAGCGTTTTCTCTCAGTCAGTTGATTCTTCATATCCATATGAGTGAAGCGGCCGGGGTGACATGTTTATTTTTCAAACACAGAAGTTATATGAGGCGATCTCAAATCGCCTCAATGGGGATTTCAATGCAACTAAACAAATACATGAACCTGGGGACTGACGCCCTCTACTGAAAGTGACGTCAGACTTCGGTGCTCTATTGCTATTGGTAATTATTACATCAAGTCAGATCAAGGCAGATGTACCCCCATATAGCCGATCTGTCTGAGAAAGCGTTATTACTTGCGCAAGCCATTTATGGCCTACTAGTGTGCAACAAGCAAGTATGCACTCGACAGAGTGCAGTTCTAGTTATATCTGTGTCTCATGTGAATGCTCTCCCAAGCTGTTTAGATTGAGGTCACAGAGCTATTTAAGTTACTGTACCAATGATTTTGAGGCATTTCATTAGACAGTAATCGTGCAATTGACTGGACTTTATCACCTGCCTGTGGTCATCAACTGCATAAACTCCTCTGAGGCTATCACAATCATTACTAACTGAGAGAACCTTTGTGTACTGGATGGCAGAGAGCAGCCTTAGAATGTACTCGGATACAGAGACTCAGAAGTGCTTTGTAATATCTTCTTGATACATATATGAACAGTATACATTTGGATAGGGGTCGCTACATTTGGGATCATCACATTTCTGTTCCTACCGTATTAGTTTTAGACTGAGCTGCACAGCACACGACAACATTGAACGGTCTAAACAAAGCAGGAAATGTCTGCCACCCTCTATCAGTGAGCACAGCCAAACCATTAAAGTGTGTACTGTCTGGGCTTGCGATCACAATAACTGGAGCCTCCTAATGACTCTCCAGGCTGGCAACTGGTCCCCAAGGTGGCCACTGGAGCAGGCAGTGGCACAAGAGGAGAGATGATTGGAAAAGAACAGCGATGTAGGTCAGCACAAAGGAGGCATTTTTTAAACAACTGTCAGATCTATGTCTGGAGCTCATTGACCATTTTCCTGGCCAAGGCTAGTGGCTGAGAACAGGAGAGCTGATTAGAGAGGACCCATTGAAGAAACGTGAGGGATGGGAGAGATTGAACACAACCAGTAGTGAAAATTCTAAACAATATTTTCACTATTGTCTTGATTACAAAAAGCGTATGACTTGTCTACGACTTTGTTCTTGGCCTTCTTTTTGCAGAAACAGAGTGGAAGAGAGCTTTTGAAAGATTTCAAATCGCAGGGAACTCCCAGTGGATATGAATTAATCAGTGGCACAATGCCGGAGAAGTGTGCTCAAAAACCAGGAACGTAGACAAGTATTGTAGATGACTCCATTAGTTGTATTAGGGTTGCGTTTCGTGATGGGGAGGCAGCTGAGTGATTTGTCCCCATCGGTGGGAGGTGCAAGTGTGCTGACACTGGCACCCAGGCGTCATCCATCATACGGCAGGAACCCTATATTGTGTTGCACAGTCTCCTGGGGCAGTGTGCGATCAGTCAGACCCCCTACATGTATAGTGTTTATGGATACACGCCACCGAGCCGGGCCCTGCTCTTAGGCCCAATTTATACTTTTGTCGTACGGCTGCGTTGCTCTGTGAAAAACCACCCGCTCATCAATCCATCGCACTTCACCCTGCCCCCTTTCTCGCAACCTCCCTGATGCTCACCTTGTGCTTTCCACTCCTCCTCCTGTCTCTTACCTGTCGTATGCATCGTCTACATTGATCCATCTTCCATCTCTCTGGGCCTCTCCTCTGTGTTTTATTGAAACTATCTATTAAGGCTTTTTTCCTTACTTTCCTCTCTCCCTTGTGTCAGTCCCCCCAACCCCCAACCCCCACCCTATGCTCTCCACCATCCCGCTATCTCTTTATTCATCTAATCCCATGTCCCCTGGGGGGGGGGGGGCTTGTGCGAAGGGGGGTGCTGGGTGACTGTTGACTGTGGTTGAGATGGGATGATGTCAGCGCAGCACGCCGCTGTTAAAGTAAATGACTGTCAGCCCAGCCAGGCACATGGACACATTAGCATCATCGCTGAATATCAGGGTTAGGGAATGAGATTTCTTCCTGGACACACGTGCACATCATGCAGCTCCTACAAACACATGTGCCTATACGCAAGCACCGTCCTAGACCCTTATATGGGCCATTCTAGCGAATTGGTTCAAATTCAGAGTTGGAAATTGTGTGAAATTTGTATGCTATTTTGGAAAAAACTTTGACCATATTCATGTTGCACCAGATCTAAGGGACACATATTTAGTAATGGCACAGTCAATTATCATATTGTATTTTAATAATGTATTGGAATATCTTTCCTCTCCCAACATTTGTCACTACCGAAACATAGACTTTTACCTTCGAATAAAGATACTTATTTTAATCTATTTTTTTTTCAATTCCCCACCTGTACAGACCATTTTAAGAATTTAGGTAGGTGGTTACACAATTAAATACATTTAAATTGATTTTCTTTATTTTTTATGTTGAATTATTGAGAGTAATCAAAATCAAAGCGCAATATTCTTTGTAAAATGTATAAAGTTGATTATATTGATTTCAGCATTATTGGTAGTTGACATTACACATACATACACAATCATGATCTTAAAATATTGGTTGATAACTCACTAGCTTTGATTTTAGACAAAACAACCAGTGTTTCGGTAGTGACTGCACTGTTTCGTTAGTGACCACAGCATTGTCTTTACAATGCGGTGCCATAGTCACTTAACTATTTAGCTAAATATTAACTCATAAGATGCTTTGCTCAAGATACTACTAAACTACTACTACTGCCTGATCACTTCGGTGCTAGGTCGTGTGGGAGCCCAACAAACCTCTCCATCTCTTTTGCCTGCATTCTCAATCTCAGTCTCTCTCTGCCACACTTTTTACATTTTGTTTTGGTATTTTGGACCACATGATGAAATAGAAATCAGAATTAAGTACATTAAAAGGCATAAACATCCAATTTATTTTTGTCACTACCGAAACAATCATGTCACTAATTAGTGACTACTTGTTTCGGTAGTGACTGTTTCGGTAGTGACAATTTTATCTAGTTTTTAGCTTAACTCTACAATGGATACATGGATAGAAACAAAATAGTTTATAATTTATGAGAAATTATGTGTTTCGGTAGTGACACTCCTTAAAACCACACACAGATTTTCAGACTTTGGAAGACATTAATTTCAGACTGAAGTATAGCTACTCATCATTTGGCCATGATGAACATGAAGTCTATGTCACTTATTGGTGAAGAGTGTGGGGGTGTGGCTTAAACCAGGTTCCATCTATGGACTTAAACTCTTTCTGTTTCGGTAGTGACATGACATTTTTTATATAAAGTTTTTTAATTTAAAATAAATCTACAAAATCAATTAAATTATTTCAACTTCCCTATAAAAGAAATCAAATGGGGGTATTAAAAATATATATATTTAGGAAAGTGACAAGTACTTTTTTCATGAATTGAAATTTAGGGGACAGCCACCTTCCAATAGGAAGTAACATATAAAGGATGTTTTTTTTTATATTCAACACTAAATTGTTTTTTAATATGTGTTTTTCATTGTGGGACTGCAAATTGAACCACTTCGGTAGAATGGCCCATATACTTTTTATGAATGCTTACTGTCTCTCAGCAATGCAACTCATTGTCGCGACTGCTCATTTACACACAGACACATTTTCTCTCTGTCCCTTTCTGCCTCTTTCTCTCTTTCACTCTGTCTGTCAGGTACGTCTTTGCCAAATGGAAAGCAAAATATGGCATTTCACACATATCCTATCTCCTAAGTCAGGCCTGTTCAATCACATCGGCACTGGGTCCCGAAATGAACAGAATGTCCCATTTCACAAAAATTTTATAAAAACATCTTTTGAAAATAGCCGATCTACACGCTTTTCTATTTTCAAATGACTGAAATATAGGGCTGAAGTGATTAGTTTCGTTGTTTTGTAATAATAATCAAAATCTACAAAGTAACTACCGGTAGTAAGTAGTAACTAAAGTTTGCATATAATTACAGTACAGTACAATATTTTGAAATTTGTAAATACTAGTAAGTAAAAATAATATTTAGTAAGTAAAAATTACAGTACATGTACTTAGTTACTTTACAGTTTACACTGTGTCCGTTAAGTACAGTATTGAGTATATGTACTTAGTTACTATACTGTTTACACCACGGCCATTGTATGTTGGTGTCGTGCAGCATAATCAGCCGATCTACAAAGTTCACAAGGATTGCGAAGCAGCAACCCTATTAGAATCTAACTCTAACCCTATAGAGCGTCGCAGTCCCTCCCCCTTTCAGAACAACGAGTGGCCCAGGAAATAAATCCCAATGCATTTTTCCCATAGCCATTTCTTAAAGTATTTATTTGAAGACGGTTACGCCGCGGTCAAAGCCAACTCGAATCGTGACAAATCATGACAATGAACACAATGTTTTGGGCCGATCAAATAATTTATAAGAAGAAAAACAAAACAAATAGTGTTTTCTCCTGCCTTTATTTTCTTCTTTCTAATGATTTGATCGGCCCAAAATATTGTGTTCATTGTCATGATTTGTCACGATCTGAGTTGGCTTTGTCCGCGGCGTAACCGTCTTTAAATAAATACTTTAAGAAATGCCTATGAGGAAAATGAACGGCGATTTATTTTCCGGGTCTCTCGAGGGGGCGGGACTGCGACGCTCTATTAGAATCTAACCCTAACCCTATTAGAATCTAACGGTAACCCTAACCCTATTAGAATCTAACCCTGGCCCAGGCCGTAGCGTAACGGTCTGGGCACCGGACTGGTGATCCAGTCGCAGTGTGCCGCGGGTTCGACTCCCGGACCCGACACGGCCTTTACAGCATGTCATCCCCCCATCTCTCTCCCGTTTCCTGTCAGCCTACTATCTGTCCCTTAAAAAATCAATAAAAGGCGTAAGCCGCAAAAAAATATCTTAAAAAAAAAAAAGAATCTAACCCTAATCCTATTAGAATCTAACCTTGTCCCTATTAGAATCTAACCCTAACCCTATCAGAATCTAACCCTAACCCTATTAGAATCTAACCCTCAAGGTCATTACACACTGGCGAATTAGCGACGCGATATATTCGTGCGAATAATTCGCATTTAAAAATAAACTATTGAAGTCCATGCAAGCTTTTATTTGTTCGCTCTGGTGTCGTATTTTGCAGAGATTCGCAGGCGAACTGCAACATGCAATATTTCGCATTTTCAGATCGCTTATTCGCATCGCGTCGCTAATTCGCCAGTGTGTAATGACCTTAACCCTATTAGAATATAACCCTAACCCTATTAGAATCTAACCCTAACCCTATTAGAATCTAACCTTGTCCCTATTAGAATATAACCCTAACCCTATTAGAATCTAACCCTATTAGAATCTAACCCTAACCCTATTAGAATCTAACCCTAACCCTATTAGAATCTAACCCTATTAGAATCTAACGCTAACCCTATTAGAATCTAACGCTAACCCTATTAGAATTTAACCCTAACCCTATTAGAATCTAACGCTATTAGAATCTAACCCTAACCCTATTAGAATCTAACGGTAACCCTAACCCTATTAGAATCTAACGCTAACCCTATTAGAATCTAACCCTAACCCTATTAGAATCTAACGCTAACCCTATTAGAATCTAACGCTAACCCTATTAGAATCTAACGCTAACCCTATTAGAATCTTACCCTAACCCTATTAGAATCTAACGCTATTAGAATCTAACCCTAACCCTATTAGAATCTAACGCTAACCCTATTAGAATCTAACCCTAACCCTATTAGAATCTAACCCTATTAGAATCTAACGCTAACCCTATTAGAATCTAACCCTAACCCTATTAGAATCTAACGCTAACCCTATTAGAATCTTACCCTAACCCTATTAGAATCTAACGCTATTAGAATCTAACCCTATTAGAATCTAACCCTATTAGAATCTAACCCTAACCCTATTAGAATCTAACGCTAACCCTAACCCTATTAGAATCTAACCCTAACCCTATTAGAATCTAACCCTATTAGAATCTAACCCTAACCCTATTAGAATCTAACGCTAACCCTAACCCTATTAGAATCTTACCCTAACCCTATTAAAATCTTTTTACCAAAGAAATTAAAAATGAGGACAGAAAAGGGAGGACACCACAAGTGATTACCGGATTGGACTTGAGGATAAAAAATTACGACAGATAAGTGAGGAGGCCAATTGTGATTGGCCGGAATGTGGAGAGACAGCGAAATGCCTTCACGACTGACGACCTATGTCGCGACGTATATTTTTCCGTCGCAACGTATATTCGAGTACGTCCTGGCGTAAATATCAATTCGTCCCGGCAGAACGGACTCGTCGCGGCTATATCTACCCGTTTGCGACCTAGTAGTTTGACTATTCTTTTACGTCGCGACAGAACGGGACACGTCACGGCTATATCTACCCTTCTCGACGTAAAAGGTAATTCGTTGTGGCGTGTGTGGACTCGTCGCAACAGAACGGAACTCGTCGCGGCTATATCTACCCGTTTGCGACGTAATGGTTGACTTTGTTATATGCCCGGTGCGCGGTGCCCTGCGCGGTGCCCTGCGCTGCCCTACGCCCACCGCGTGCACCTTGCCGGTCCGCCCTGCGCCCTGTGGCCTGGCACGTGTGCACGTGTGCCAGGCCACCGCGTGCACCATGCCGGTCCGTGGAGCCCTTCGCCGTCCCCAGGCGACCCTGCGTTCCAGAGCTGTCACATGCCCACCGAAAATAGCAGATCTACCAGCTCCTCTCCTACATACGGGATGGCCCGACCCGCGTCTGTGGACCCCTGGGGGGGTGTGTGTGTGAGCGTCTGAGCTCCTATCTGTGTGCCTCCCCCCCCCCCCCCCCCACCCCATGTGGACCCTTGCAGGGGGGGGGGGTCGGGGGGTCCCCCTATGCACTTTGTGTAGATGCTGCGTATCGCCTCATACTGAAAAAATTACTATTTTACGCACAGCGCAAGGCAATATGTGATTACGATCGTCCTTCTGGGGGGGGGGGGGGGGGGGGGCTGACCTACACAATAGATAACCTACCCTGGCCAACACAATAGATAACCTACAAGGACATATGAATTTAATTTATATACACGGCTATATTAATTTAGCCGATCATCAAAGCTCACCGCGCTCGTATAGCGCATTGACTGTCTGTCTGTCTGTCTGTCTGTCTGTCTGTCTGTCTGTCTGTCTGTCTGTCTGTCTGTCTGTCTGTCTGTCTGTCTGTGTCTCAATGACTTGCCTTAGGCGGATAATATAGACTACAAGTACTTTATTAAAGTAAAGTAAAAGAGTGAGTTATCATTGCGTTCTCTGCGTCGTAGCGCATGCAGATAGGCAGATAGGGGGGGGGGGGGCAGTTCTATAGGCAAGGGCAGAAGGTTCCTATAACGACAGTGGGTGCGTGCCCACCTTAGAGTAGCCTATATATTTTAAGGCACCCGCCCCGCAACTTATTATTATTGGCTTATTATTTTGCCACCAGCGGAGTTGACGGTTGACGCCGTTGTCTAGTATAGACTATAGGCCTGTGCCAGGATGATTTTAAATAAATATGTCTCTGTCTCTGCGTCTCTAGAGCTATAACATATATACTGTAGCACACATCATGTGTGACACATGTGCACACACACACACACACACACACACACACACACACACACACACACACACACACACACACACACACACACACACACACACACACACACACACACACACACACACACCGAGTACTAAGTATAAGTAGCATATAGGGTACGGCTCTAAAAACATTAAATACTGCGGGAGCATTACACTAAACAAAGTTGGATTTGTACATTGCAGAAACGTAACATAACGTAAGTGTTCTTATTATTGTCCGTCTGGGTTTTATAATGCAGTGTGAGTCCGCTCCGCGATAGCCGATCTGCAAGCTCACAACGCGTTGCGCTGATTGACAGTGCACGTGCAGCAGCTACTGTATAGAATTATATTTAAGTAGGCTACTTTTTTGTGTGACGTCTGTGTGTTATTGACTTCTTGTTCCTTAATGTGCAGGTTTATCAGAGCGATATAGTGCAGCTGTGAGTGAGTAGGCCTATAGCTGCTGCTGCTGCGTCCGTGCACCAATAGAGCGACCGCGGCAGCGGCACGTATGCTTGAAATATTAAATAAAAATATGTTGGGCTTCCGGGCGTCCGTTTCTGGACTGTACCAACGGGCTTAGGGCCGGACGGTCCCTTAACTCCACGGGCCCCTATATTTTAGGCCCGTGCAGGGCTCTAGTGTGTGTGTGTGTGTGTGTGTGTGTGTGTGTGTGTGTGTGTGTGTGTGTGTGTGTGTGTGTGTGTGTGTGTGTGTGTGTGTGTGTGTGTGTGTGTGTGTGTGTGTGTGTGTGTGTGTGTGTGTGTGTGTGTGTGTGTGTGTGTGTGTGTGTGTGTGTGTGTGTGTGTGTGTGTGTGTGTCGCATGCGTGCGTAAAGTTAGTAGGCTATCAGAAGCAGCAACCATGCAGAGCTATACCAATCAGATTAAATAGGCTATATGCCTTAAACGTTTGACAAGCAATATTAAAAATACAAATCCACAAGCTCGAAAACCACCTGACGGGCCGCCCAAACGGGTCCGGGGACCCCCGGGCGGTACGGGTCACCGTGGACCCTTGGGGATCAAGGGGGGCCACGGGTGTCCACGTTTGCGGAGACGCTGCCTTCATATTAGCCTACTTAAATAACAAGCAGCTGATCTACAATTGACAATTTGACATGTCATTGCGTCGTATTCTGTCTTTCTTTCACGCACGCACGCACGCAGACATGTCACAGACCACCACATAACCATATTTGTATGGCCATATCGTTTATAGGCCTTATAGCTGAATAGCGCCGGCCGTCGGGGGTTCATTTGGTTCCAACCGTCCCATTATGGTCAACACTTATGATATGCTATTGCATTCTTCCAACTAAAGATTTAAATATTAATCTGAAAAAATGACATGGCACGGACTGGCTCAGAAAATCTCCCTGCATCATTATATCAAAACCAGGCCTATACTGAATGTAGGCAATTGAATTCCATGACTTTTGTTTCAATCAACTGAACTAGACCAATAAAATAGTAGGCTAGTATTTATGTTTTTCGTTAATAATAATGCATGCTAATTATTATTGAACGGTAAGTACGCTGGTATGTATACGCTATGGTATACACTATAAGCTTGTAGATCTGTTTATTTTAAGCATGCCGCCGCATTCTGTCAGAATCTCGTGTGTGTTATTATTGAACCATTTCATTTCATGTCTGTCTGTCTGTCTGTCTGTCTGTCTGTCTGTCTGTCTGTCTGTCTGTCTGTCTGTCTGTCTGTCTGTCTGTCTGTCTGTCTGTCTGTCTGTCGGCATCTGATCTACAAGCTCACGCATCGCAGCGGACAGCGGTTGATTATCGCTGGGCCGCAGCGGGTCTATATCGCCTAATGTATCATACAGCGAATGAAAGCAAACGTGTGTGTGTGTGTGTGTGTGTGTGTGTGTGTGTGTGTGTGTGTGTGTGTGTGTGTGTGTGTGTGTGTGTGTGTGTGTGTGTGTGTGTGTGTGTGTGTGTGTGTGTGTGTGTGTGTGTGTGTGTGTGTGTGTGTCGCGTGTGCGTGCGAACTTCATGACAGTGGTGCAGCATTACATTGTATTTTGATTTGAAATAAATAATGATGAATAGATGTCTATACTGTTGCTTGTGTGTGTGTTATGCTATAGGGTTAGCTGGAACACACGCCCTGTATGATCTGTGGTGCGCATCTACAAGCTCCAAGTGTTGCGTCCACATGCAGCGCGTTGTGAGCTTGCAGATCGTCGGTGCCCCACTATAGAGAGATGGTAGGGTAGTGCCCAAGCCTATTCCTATATGATCTGTGGCTATATTAAAGGCCTTTTATGTGATCTCACATAATGTGCGAGTCAGAGCTAACGTTACTCAATGATCATTTGCGTCTGATTGATATCACAGCACAGCGTGTGCTGAGAGAGAGAGAGAGAGAGAGAGGGGGGGGGGGGGGGTATGCTCCGTTCATTGGCTCTATATGCCGTGCGAGACAGGATGATTTTAAATAAATATGTCTGTCTCTGCGTCTCTAGAGCTATAACATATAGCACACATGTGTGCACATGTGATGTGTGTGCGCGCGCACACACACACACACACACACACACACACACACACACACACACACACACACACACACACACACACACACACACACACACACGAGATTCTGACTAAAATAAACAGATCTACAAGCTTATAGTGTACCTTAGCGTACATACCAGCGTACTTACCGTTCAATAATAATTAGCATGTATTATTATTAACGAAAAACATAAATACTAGCCTACTATTTTATTGGTCTATAGTTGTTTGAAACAAAATGGTTGCTGCTTCTGATTAGTTACTAACTTTATTAGACCAATTTAAAATAGTATTAGATGTTTTTCGTTAATAATAACTTATGCTAATTATTACTGAACCATTTTAGATGTTTATATTTCACCAACAGGCATGATAATGCATTTATACTGCATGGCAGAATAGGCCAGTGGCCACCGGCCGGCGCAGTACGGCACAATCACAGCTCAGTCCATTTTAATATCATAGCGCAATTCCATGTTTATATACATCTGCTGGTGGGGGGTGCTGCTATATGTTGATTGCCCATTTGTATAACACATTATATAATATAGGTGCTTGTATGGTGCGTGTATATAATAGGCCTACATTTAAATGACCACATTTAACACACACACACACACACACACACACACACACACACACACACACACACACACACACACACACACACACACACACACACACACACACACACACACACACACACACACACACACACACACACACACACACTAGAGCCCTGCACGGGCCTAAAATATAGGGGCCCGTGGAGTTAAGGGACCGTCCGGCCCTAAGCCCGTTGGTACAGTCCAGAAACGGACGCCCGGAAGCCCAACATATTTTTATTTAATATTTCAAGCATACGTGCCGCTGCCGCGGTCGCTCTATTGGTGCACGGACGCAGCAGCAGCAGCTATAGGCCTACTCACTCACAGCTGCACTATATCGCTCTGATAAACCTGCACATTAAGGAACAAGAAGTCAATAACACACAGACGTCACACAAAAAAGTAGCCTACTTAAATATAATTCTATACAGTAGCTGCTGCACGTGCACTGTCAATCAGCGCAACGCGTTGTGAGCTTGCAGATCGGCTATCGCGGAGCGGACTCACACTGCATTATAAAACCCAGACGGACAATAATAAGAACACTTACGTTATGTTACGTTTCTGCAATGTACAAATCCAACTTTGTTTAGTGTAATGCTCCCGCAGTATTTAATGTTTTTAGAGCCGTACCCTATATGCTACTTATACTTAGTACTCGGTGTGTGTGTGTGTGTGTGTGTGTGTGTGTGTGTGTGTGTGTGTGTGTGTGTGTGTGTGTGTGTGTGTGTGTGCACATGTGTCACACATGATGTGTGCTACAGTATATATGTTATAGCTCTAGAGACGCAGAGACAGAGACATATTTATTTAAAATCATCCTGGCACAGGCCTATAGTCTATACTAGACAACGGCGTCAACCGTCAACTCCGCTGGTGGCAAAATAATAAGCCAATAATAATAAGTTGCGGGGCGGGTGCCTTAAAATATATAGGCTACTCTAAGGTGGGCACGCACCCACTGTCGTTATAGGAACCTTCTGCCCTTGCCTATAGAACTGCCCCCCCCCCCCCCTATCTGCCTATCTGCATGCGCTACGACGCAGAGAACGCAATGATAACTCACTCTTTTACTTTACTTTAATAAAGTACTTGTAGTCTATATTATCCGCCTAAGGCAAGTCATTGAGACACAGACAGACAGACAGACAGACAGACAGACAGACAGACAGACAGACAGACAGACAGACAGACAGACAGACAGACAGACAGACAGACAGACAGACAGTCAATGCGCTATACGAGCGCGGTGAGCTTTGATGATCGGCTAAATTAATATAGCCGTGTATATAAATTAAATTCATATGTCCTTGTAGGTTATCTATTGTGTTGGCCAGGGTAGGTTATCTATTGTGTAGGCCAGCCCCCCCCCCCCCCCCCCCCCCCAGAAGGACGATCGTAATCACATATTGCCTTGCGCTGTGCGTAAAATAGTAATTTTTTCAGTATGAGGCGATACGCAGCATCTACACAAAGTGCATAGGGGGACCCCCCGACCCCCCCCCCTGCAAGGGTCCACATGGGGTGGGGGGGGGGGGGGGGAGGCACACAGATAGGAGCTCAGACGCTCACACACACACCCCCCCAGGGGTCCACAGACGCGGGTCGGGCCATCCCGTATGTAGGAGAGGAGCTGGTAGATCTGCTATTTTCGGTGGGCATGTGACAGCTCTGGAACGCAGGGTCGCCTGGGGACGGCGAAGGGCTCCACGGACCGGCATGGTGCACGCGGTGGCCTGGCACACGTGCACACGTGCCAGGCCACAGGGCGCAGGGCGGACCGGCAAGGTGCACGCGGTGGGCGTAGGGCAGCGCAGGGCACCGCGCAGGGCACCGCGCACCGGGCATATAACAAAGTCAACCATTACGTCGCAAACGGGTAGATATAGCCGCGACGAGTTCCGTTCTGTTGCGACGAGTCCACACACGCCACAACGAATTACCTTTTACGTCGAGAAGGGTAGATATAGCCGTGACGTGTCCCGTTCTGTCGCGACGTAAAAGAATAGTCAAACTACTAGGTCGCAAACGGGTAGATATAGCCGCGACGAGTCCGTTCTGCCGGGACGAATTGATATTTACGCCAGGACGTACTCGAATATACGTTGCGACGGAAAAATATACGTCGCGACATAGGTCGTCAGTCGTGAAGGCATTTCGCTCCACCTGGGAATGTGATGATGTATGATGATAAAAGTGCCCCTCACTTCTCATTCTCTCATTTTTTTTACTTTGATTTGGTGTGTGAGCTACAGTGTGTGAGCTACAGTGTGTGAGCTACAGTAGGCGAAGTGGTAATTTGTGCCAAACCAAATGAAAAATGTACTGAATGAGGTGAGCTAAATTCTAATCTGCTCATCACACTATCAAAAATGATAGTTGCTATTGTTACTTGATTTTGATTTTGGTTAATTTGAAATTGAATTTTAATGAATATTAATGATGTTGCTTCCTTTTTTTCTCCTTTTATGTAAAGCAACTTTCGGGTACTAGAAAAACACTTCATCCATCATTAAGTATAGGACACATGGCAGAGCAATTAATCTGTCTATAGATTAAAAGATGTCTGTTTGCTCACATTAACAATTGGCTGTGAGTACTTACTCCCACTGGATGGTTGCATTCACAGGACAAGACAAATAGGAGGACATGCACAACTTTAACTGACAGTGCTATTATTGGAACAGAATGGTAGAGAACTAAATGGATGATAGTTGCTAGCACTCTACAATTAAGCTTCTAGTTTTCCCTGTTGAATGATCTATTGACTAATGAACAAGCAATAAATTAGGCAGCGCCTGGCCTGTTAGTGACAGTATACCGTACTCTTTTCAGCATCTTTAGTCAAAGGTTTGCCATTTGCTATGAGAATGTAAAACAAGTCATGCAAAGGACAACGATAACTGATTGTGTGACTTATTAGCATTACGACATTGTGTGACTACTGCAAAATCTGTTGTCACCTTAAGGGTACATGTGGTCTGTGCTGATGTCATAACTAGGCTTACCATGCTATTCTTTATCACCGTATGTATCAGGCAGGAGGATTGTATAGTGTAAACTAAAGTATACGTCTGTATACTTTTATATTTATTGACGGTGTCTCTTGTTCTGCACAATGCAGTACCATGCAGGATGATTGTATATGGTGTATACATCTGTATATTTTATATTGTGATGTTATTCTTCTTCACTGTACCTATTGTACTTCTTTGCCCTATCTGTAACTTTTACTTCTGTACTGTCTCTTGCACCTGAATTCCCCCTGCGGGATCAATAAAGGTATCTATATCTGAAGTTTTTTTTTTTTATCATCAAAACATAACATAATATGTAATTCACATTAACGCCACATCTATTGTAACACTAGACCTCTATAACATTAATTTGGAGGATGTGTATTATTATCTGTTTAGATTCTAGTCAGTCAAAGGACCTATTAAAATGTAGCCTGGACCTAGAATGTGACAATGTTCTGGCAATTGAACAGTACTTTCCTTTGCATATGATATTATTTGCTCTTCGCTGTCTGAAAACAAGACAGATTTGTAAGTGCCATCTCCAGATGAATTGTGTTAAGAAAGCTATTTCTCACACATGGCAATAGTCCTGTATTACATTCTCAGAGGTAGGCCTAATGATCTTACAGTGCGGACAGCAAAAACATTTTCCTTCCTATACCTTTTGATTAGAAAATGTCGATAGAATGCACACATCAGCTGTTGGGGTGCTGGGTTGAGAGAGAGAGAGAGAGAGAGAGAGACGGGAGATAATTAAGGGAAACTAGACAAAGTGCCAATCGGCACAGGTCTCCACCAGGGCAGGTCAGGTTGTGGCCTCATGGTGGCGCTATAACAGGCTGTTGAGGAAGATTTGGGCCGGAGGTTCGTGTTGGAGGGATGCAGGTACAATGTTTTTCCATGTGTGCATACATAAGTTGTATACAGATCGATGCAGTTATAGCTAAAAACAGGAATTGGCCTGTTATAGCGCCACCGTGAGGCTGATTTTGAGGATAAAATTGTGGCATGTCGTCCTCGGCCTAGTGAAAATGTGCGTGTATAATTTAACGGAAATTGCACACTGTGTTTGTGATTTGTGGCCTTTTTTCGAAATGGACGAATCGTGTGAGCTTTGGAAGCCAATCTTAGCCAATCAGGATGGAAGATGGGAAATGGTGCCGCTCCGTGTTGATCACATGACTATGGAGATAGTGTATACCGATTTGCGTGAAATTTGGATAAAATCTGAAGGAGTAATAATAGAAAATGTGTTTTACATATGTCGGCCTCCTGGTGGCGCTATAAAGAGCAGATGTGAAAAATTCCAGGCAAAGGTTTTTCCTTGGCCTCTAGGGAGTTGGCATACAAAGTTATCCACAGATCCGTGCAGTTAGAGGTAAAAACACTTTTCGGCCAGTTATAGCGCCACCTTGAGTCTGAGTTGAAATTGTTGTGGCGTCCTCGGCCTAGTGGGAATGTGGGTGCACAATTTCACGGAAATCACGCGATGTGCTCATGATTTGCAGCATTTTGTTTGAAACTGAGCACTCCTGTGAATTTTGGAAGCCAATCTTAACCAATCAGGATGGAGTGTGAGAAATCTGAAAGACCGGTTTCGTTGAATGGCTCTAGAGAGACTGTGTACCAATTTGCGTGATGTTTGGACAAAATCTGTAGGTGTACTGTGCAAAAACTTGTTTTGCACAAAGCGGCCTCCTGGTGGCGCTATAACAGGCCGTTCTGGAAAGTTTTGGGCAGAGGTTCATCGTTGGCATCCAGGGAGTGTGTGTGCAAAATTTGGCATCGACCGGGTTAACGGTGACCGAGATTAGCTGCTCACGGACACACGGACGGACGGACGGACACACGGACGGACACACGGACGGACGGAGTGCAAAACATACTCTCCCCACATGCCTTCGGCCTGGTGGAGACAATAAGGGAATAAGCTGATGACTGATGATGAGACAGACTCACAGACATGAGATGCGAGTAGAATAGAAACAGCCTACGCATAATAGGCCTACTTTATTGAGGAGAGATCTGTGATAATAGCTGTCCTCTACAAATTTAGAAATTTAATTATAGTCTCGTATTTCCTATAGAGCTACTCTGAAAATATCTGATCTCCTTTCATTCACAAAGCGTCATGCTGTGAGTGGTCTGAGCTTGTAGATCAGCTATTTTTGGGCAGCAAAGTTATACAACGTGATGCGGGCTGACCCGACACTTACATTTCAACATGCGCATTCATTGTATTAAGTGGTAATCAAATCATAATTGATAGGTTACACAGAAGTAAAGTAAGAGACTATAGAGAACATTGAACTATTGTAACGTCTTGAGATTTGGGTGAGTTATTCTTCTAGGTTAAAGGAGAGAACTGAATCCCTAAATGCGCTGTAGGTCTACGTAGGCCTACAGCGCATTTAGGGATTCAGTTCTCATTGCGAACGCAATGAGCACTAACTATGAGACCCTGCAGATCATGTCTGTGTGTGTGTGTGTGTCTGTCTGTATGTGTGTCTGTCTGTCCCGCTGTGACACCACCCGCCCGCCACCAGAGGGCGCAGCTGTAGCACACACACACACACACACACACACACACACACACACACACACACACACACACACACACACACACACACACACAACCACACACACACACACACACAGTAAACTTTAAAAAATTACTAACTAAAAAGAAAAAAAAGTACGTAATTTATTCTAATTGTTGTTATTGCAATTTACGAGCTGCGTTCGCTTCGCGCGTTTGCGCGTCTTACTTGTACAGTACTGTATGTCATCAAATGATGTCCCCCCCCCCCCTCTCTCTCTCTTCTCTCAGCAAGACTAAAGAGTGATTTTCCGTTTCGGCTATCCATGGAGCCTTCGCGCGCTCTGTGCGTCTTTGCACCACGGCAGACAGACACGTTCTGCAACAGCGGCCGATATGTACATTGATGATGATGATGATGATGATGACAACGACATGACAATAATTCATTCATAATATAGGCCTATACTGTAGCCTAGACTGATATCATGGATGCAGCATGCAGAGCCTGCTCGATCTCTGTGGTGCAGATGATGATAAGTCATCATAACATCATAACAACGATAAGTTATTTAATAATAATAATAATAAGGGTAATAATAATAATTAATGTCATTAATCATACAATGGCGTCAGTGTTACAGATCTACAAGCTCACAACAATGTGTTGCTGATCGCTGCGTTGTGAGCTTGTAGATCTGCAGACACACAATTTAAATCCCAATTTTAATTAGAGCAATCGCTTTGGGGTCGGAACTGCAGAGGAGGCGTGCGTATAGTCTAATGAAAGCCCGACAGTTCAGACATGGAAGTGGAAGATTGTATAACACTTTGAATTTTAAAAAAGCTTGACATTTGGGGCGAGCCGGTAGGCTATATTGATCCATGCAGTTTACCAGTGCCTTCCAATTGACCAGCTATAAAGTAGATGGCATCAATAAGTCAGAATATCGCAGACGACATAACCCATGCTCTCAATATCCTTGTTTAACTAACAATAATCCCATGCAAACAAGTGTTGACAAAATGTCTGCCTAAATCATGCAAAACGCAAAGAAAATCTTGATTAAGTTGTCTCTATCCATGGTTATCATACGCACAATATGGCCCTGCTGCTGTTGCGTACAACCCCTGCCTGTAACTTGTGGCCTCAAATTAATAATTTGTTATCTCGTGATCTCGAATTAGTAACTTGTAGCCTCAAATTAATAATTCGAGGCCACAAGTTACTAATTCGAGATCACGAGCCACTGCAGGGCTATGTACAGTACATGCGCCTGTAAATTAATACTTAACTCATGACAGAAGGGTAGCTGGAACTGTTATTTTTACCTATATACCTAGTGTTTTCAATCAAATCACTGTAGGGAGATTTAGTGTTCAGATTCATTCTCTCCACCTAGTATTGTCTTGGCTCAGGCTCAGGAGGCAGTGTAGCCGTCTGTTTGATCCCCAGCTCCTCCATGTCAAAGTGTCCTTGAATAAGACAACTAACTGCTCCTGATGAGCACGTTGGTGCTTTGCATGGTTGCCTCTGCTCTGCTGTCAGGCCTCTGCCATCAGTGTGTCAATGTGTGTGTGACAGGGTGAATGTAAAGCGCTATGGATGTACTGTAGGAAAAGGAATGCAGACCATTCTTTACAGTGTTTTACTCTAAGGATGTGAGGGAATGTATTTCCAACAGCTGTTGTGGTCGATTACAAAGAACATGGTACCGTAGTCCTTGTCATGAAGTCAGAGGTCTGGGTTCAGTTTTAAACAGTGTGAGTGTGGATTAAAGGGTCAATTATCTGGGGTTGTTGTGTTGGACCTTGTGCGTGCATGCGTGCGTTTGTGCCTGTGTGCCTGCCTGCGTGCACATACAGTATATTTGCATGCATGCATGCATGCACGTGTGTGTGTCTGCATGTGTATATTGTGCAGTCACCAGTCAGTGTTTAAATCTTAAGTCTTTTAATGTCCTGAGGAGTGAGACCATGTTCCATCTAATACCTGAACTGCTGATAGACGTGTGAGGAATAGTGAGAAAAGGGGCTGTGCAGAATTCATACTGATGTTGATTTTGCTTGTTGTTTCGAGTGTGACAACATGGCTTGAGGTTGTCATGCACTTTTCTTCTATAGAGTTTGGCATTTATAGTGAATCAGCTTTCTGTAGCATGAGATCACATGCCCAGGAGGACATTTAGCATTTTGGGGAGGAAGGAGGACTTTACAGTAGGTCTGGTGGAAATTAACGAGCCCTGATGCGAGAGGTTCAAAACTCCAGGGCCCTTTGCCCTGTGGGTGCTCACCATTGTAGTGGTATCTAACTCCATGGTACTATTAACAGTGGTGGGGAAAAGATAAAAAAAATATATCACTTGTTTTCTGTAAGCGACACTAGACTCTCAACTTGTTTTTTAACAACCCATCTTTTCTTCAAGACTCCAGTTACCATGGTTACGGTTACCCCTAGTAAAATCATTGACAGTACAACCTTCAGAAGTGAACATTTCAGTAGCCATGGTTACTACAACCCCTAAAGGATAAATTATGTAACTCTTGTGTTTTAGGTAGTCACCATGGCAATAAAGAGAGCAGTGGTTACAATCTTCTTACCAAATTGTCGTACTTTACCTCTAAAGTTTTCTTTATTGTAGTGCTGCATTGTGACCTGTACATGAATTCTGTACCATTGCGGTTCAAAGTGTGTATGTGGATAAGTAAGGGGTGGTGGATGGATGTTGAACAGCACATAAGTACAGTATGCACATCTTTATGTACACTATACACAAATCTGTTTGTGTTAATATGCCTTATTTTGCATATTTGTGCAGCTATGCTGGACTGAGTGTGTCATAAAATTTTAGTGATGGCAAATGGTGTGAGGAGACGATATTTTGGGGATGGGAAGGGAGCTATTGTTTCTCTCTCCAACCTGACACAAACCATTCTGGCCTGGAATAAGGTAACAGGATACATCATGCTGAAGTGTGTGTACGTGCGTGCGTGCGTGGATTTACATAGATGACCCCACCTGCACTTGCCACTCGTCCTTCCGTCCTGTTGTGTCATGCCACTGATGCCAGGCATGTCTGCCGCTGTTTTGCAATCCTCTGCGTGTGTGTGCGTGCGTGTGTGCGCGTGTGTGTGTGTGTGTGTGTGTGTGTGTGTGTGTGTGTGTGTGTGTGTGTGTGTGTGTGTGTGTGTGTGTGTGTGTGTGTGTGCGTGCGTGCGTGCGTGCGTGCGTGCGTGCGTGCGTGCGTGTGTGTACACAGTCAGTAGGTAATTAATTATGCCTCCCATGGTAGCTTCATGTCACGTCGTTGAGCCAGAAGGACCACTTCCTGTACTTAGACCCGTGTTCCTGGCTGGATTCCAGGTTACCATTGTTGGGTCAGGGAAGATAATTTCAGTGGCTAAATTTAATAAGACATTTAAGAAATGGTGAAAGTAGAAGATCTACAAGCTACATGTGAGCCTGTAGATAGGCTATTTTTACTATTAAATCATGCTTAAACCCTACTGTACGTGTGTTGACAAAGTAATTATATAAGTGGTTAAACTCTATATACAGAAAATACTCTGAAAATACAGAATATCTTTACCTAATATGTTCGCCTATTATGACATGCCCAGAACATGGATGCTATAGATTTCATGTGGTTAAGGACAAACATCAACACTGAAACATATTGAATTAAAAAAAAGATATGTTTCATTAATCATTATAAATAAATACAATTTGTAATTACATACTGAATAAAGATGAGATGATTTATACATTAGGCTACATACCCAGTTCATACCATTTTATACAGTGTACACTCTCGGTTAATAATGTATTCATATTCAGGGTATAGCTCACTCACCAGAATCTAAGGGGTTATGTTTGGCCTGTATTTCTTATTTATAAATCGTCTCTCTGGCTGTTCAGGATATTGATGGATCACTGCATTCAGCTGCCTGCTTGACCGATTGACCAACTGGCTGCCTTCATTAGCATTCATTATATGTCATACTGCATTCCCTCCATCTATGTGCCTGTGTCCCTGTCTGCAGTCTCTGAAAGTCTGTCTGTCTGATCTTGAAGAGACAGGACTGATAAGATGATCGATTTCTGCATTAACTGCTAACTCAACTCTGTCTATTGTATTCCATTTAGATAGTGCCATATAGCTTCTATATTGCTTCCATAAAGCTTTTGTGTGTCTCTGACATTATGTGGTGAAATTATTCCACAGACAGATGTGAAAATTAAATATAATCCTCTGTATGCTGCAGTATGCAGTCAGTGTCTGCACAATAAATGGGCATGCATAATATATTGTAGACACACAGTGGAGAGGACTCCAGTTTTTATGTGAACTGTGCCAGGCATTGCATGTGCTACTGGGTTCAGCTGGTGGTATATTGCCAAGCGATCACTATAGCGCAGTCCTAGAGCATGTTGCTCTATTGTAAATAATGGAGGAACTGCCAGGCTGTGAAGCATTTATGGACTCGTAAGAGAGTGACACAGTTGACAAGTATGTATTTATCTACTGTGCAAAGCAAGTGGCTAACGTTTTTTTTTAAAAGGGCATGGATGCAGTTGAACCTGTACTGGAAGGGAAATGGATGTACCGGATCTCACACAACTGGTTTGCTTCCAGAATATGAAGCTAAGAGTGGTTTATAACAACATAATTAACTGCATGTTTGCGCAAGGACACATTAATCAGCAGCCCTGGCCCCTGGTGATAGGGTTATTTCCTTGTCAGGAGAAATTATCGGAGCAGTTTTAAAAGTTGGATGTAACTTTTGTTTTCTGATAGATTACCTCATTGCCTTCTTATTACAATATTTAGCTCAGAACACGGGCCTTCTTAGTTGACTTGTTGAATCCATTTTTCAAATTAACTTCTGATATTGTTGTCAGAAGATATACAACAATACGGTATGTATATATTTTTGTACCAGTTCTTGATCTGTGTTGGAACGTGAACGACAGATCACAAGAAGAAAAGAAAAGTGTGGAATCATAATGGCTGCTTTTTACCATATTACCTCACTCACCTAGTTCCCTTTTCCCACTGTTATATAATCTCTATCCATCATTTCTCCTCTCCCTCACCAGATTCCTTCTATTTTGCTGTTTTTTGTGTTCATTACTTAATTATTTTCCTGTTATGTTTTAGAGCATTCTTCTTGCAAAAATCAGGCTTAGTTGTCTCCACCTCACATTAATTTCCGTCAGTAACCTCACATTGTTCATTCTATTAATCCTCAAAGTCTTAACAAAGATAGATCCTTTCCTTCACACTGTCACTTTCTGTGCGCAGACGTTATCCATCTATCTCTACTCCTCAGATCATCCTTTCTGCCCTGTCCTAATCTTACTTCTCCAACCGTTGTTTTTACACATCACTCTCTCTGTGTGTCTCACCTCTCTGCACTCTATCTCTTTCAGTCTCCCTTCTCTGAGCCTTAGCCCAAGTTAAGTTAAGCACAAGTTAAAGGGACACTTCACCCTTTTTGCAAAAAAATATATGTTAATGACGTTTAGAAGCTTTAGATCACTTTCCTGGGGGTATTTATGTGTGTAATATGTGGTTTTAGTTATTTTAGATTGTAGCAGTGAGCCTGTTGTCTCTGATGTCATGGACACTGGTCTCACTACCTTCCTGGACTACAATTCCCATAATTCTTTGGTGCACTGCTCCTCCTTGTGGATAGGGGGAGAGCTGTCTTACTGAGACAACATGTAGTCCAGGAAGGAAGTGAGCCCAGTGTCCATGACATCAGAGACAACAGGCTCACTGCTACAATCTAAAATATCTAAAACCACATATTACACACATAAAGATCTCCAGGAAAGTGTTCTAAAGCTTCTAAACGTCATTAACATATTTTTTTTTGCAAAAAGGGTGAAGTGTCCCTTTAAGTGTGGTCTAGGAGTGTGTTTTATTTAACACATTTTACATCATTCTTTCTCTCTGATTATGTCATAATGATTTAAATATTACTGTGTGTGTGACTGTGTGTGTGTGTGTGTGTGTGTGTGTGTGTGTGTGTGTGTGTGTGTGTGTGTGTGTGTGTGTGTGTGTGTGTGTGTGTGTGTGTGTGTGTGTGTGTGTGCGTGCGTGCGTGCAAATAGTGGTAATTGTTTCCTGTGTGTGTGTGTGTGTGTGTGTGTGTGTGTGTGTGTGTGTGTACGCACGTGTGAGTGCCATGAACTAGACCAGGGTTTCCCAGTGGAGGGGAGTCAAAGGGCCTTAAATGTAGCAGAGTCTGAAGATCATAAGCCTAATATGTTCCTTGGCCAAGGGGAATTCCCCTTTGACTCAGGAGTAAATGTTTTATTTCACATGCAGGAGAACCAAGCTTTAATCCAGGTGGTTACGTGTGTGTGTGTGTGTGTGTGTGTGTGTGTGTGTGTGTGTGTGTGTGTGTGTGTGTGTGTGTGTGTGTGTGTGTGTGTGTGTCTATGTGTGTGTGCGTGTGTGTGTGTGTGTGTGTGTGTGTGTGTGTGTGTGTGTGTGTGTGTGTGTGTGTGTGTGCGCGTGTGCGTGCGTTCACACGGTCAATAGCAATAGCAGGACTCTAGGTAACAAGCCAGGCAACAGCCCTAAGGGTCAGGCTCCTGAAGAGACAGGACGCCGCCGCGGACCGAGCCATGACGCCAACTCTTCTGTGTCTGATCTGGCCAACTCTGTCACCAGCGAACAGCTCATGGTAGGCCTACATGAACACCATACCATACTCCAGGGCTGTAGCTGATGTTTTTGTTGCCCTACTCACAACTATCTTCTGGTTGCCCCCCCCCCCCCCCCCCCCCCCCCCCCCCCTCCCCCCCCGCACACCTGCAAAATGTGGACAGTTTTTTTCCCCGCCACTTCTATAATGCAAGATCGCCAATGTCTACCTCCCTGGGCTACACATACTTAGAAACCACCACAATATTAAAGTTAAAGTTAAACTGGTTATAATCACTGTGTGATAATAACAAAATTCGGTCTGTGACTGTGACAGACATACAGTCTGACATACAATACATGTGTGCACAGTTAATATACAATACTAATATGTCCAGAGTTCTTACTTAAGTTAACATAGTTTTTAGGATTTTAACAGAAAGACAACGCCATAAATCACTCAAAGTGAGTGACAGACTCAACAGTAGCACACAGCATGCAAGGCAGCGATGCATGCATGCAAACAATGTTTCTCCAGCTGAGATTTAGTGTCTCCATCTCTCTCTGGAAGAGGTTGACCTCTACTGAGGCGCTCCAACACAAACACATGAAGCTTCAAAGCTGACACAAATCAACACCACGCTGTTTGTCCAAAACACACAATAACTCCTCTCCCACCGACGTCATGTGTTCATTTATCTTCAGCCATACAGACATACATTTGACACAAGATTGTGAGAAAGGGATGTCAGAAAGCCAAGCGTTGTCAGTTTACTCACAGCACAGCACAGCACAGCACAGCACAGCACAGCACCCACAGCGTCACTCCTGTCACCTGGGTTGAGATGCTTAACGACGACACTGTCTGTCTGAACACATCAACATACCTGCACATTTGCAAGTGATGCATCATGCTGGAGTCTCTCTAAACGTCTGTTTCCTTCATTTTATTTCCTTCTCTTGTAACTGGCGGGGATGCGCTTTTGTTTCAAAACAAAATAATGTTGACAGTACACATGTGACTCTGCTACTACCAGACGGTGGAGATGGGAGAGAGAGGGGCAACTACAGCTGTGTCAGAGCAGAGCACCGTGGTGTAGTGGAGCCACACAAGTTACGCAGCGTAGCGTTGCAGGAGGAACACGTGAAAAAAAGAAAAATGGGGTTTTCTGCCGCTTATTGTGTTGCCCCATGGCGACGTGTTGCCCTACGCATTATGCGTATTGCGTGTACCCTTAGCGACGCGCCTGCCGTACTCCTACTTGTAACCCTATGCTATATTCACAGGTGGTATGTTCCTTTTAGTTGCTGAACGTGCTGGCAAGGAGTTATGGGATTGTTCTCTTGTTTACCTTCTGTGCTGGTGTAGAGAGAAAGTGGTTGTGCTAAAACAGAGAGAGATATGTTTGTTGTTACTACGGATAATACAGAAGTTAGGGCACACTAATGAGTTTGATTGAAGCATTATTTTTTATCATTAACATGATAATACAGTATAAAGCCATCAGCTAAGCAAGCAAGGTTATCTGTAAGCCATGTTGTGCTGGTTCTGAAAAATATAGTATGCAAAGGATGTCTGTGCCAGCATGATATATTTCAGTTGTAATCCTATGAAGAGGCTACTTGAATTGTTACCTCCCCTCCTACGTCTATCTAGGTAGTGGGCCGTCTATCACCAGCCTCCCTCAGCTGATGCAGCCTTAGAGCAACACAAGGCCTAGAATTAATGGTAATATCTTAGCAAAGGGAAACATAATTATCACTGTGGAATGACACAGAGTGGGTGAAACGCTGTATATGCCTTATTCAGCAAACGTGGCTAATTAGCAGTGGAAGAACATGCAATCTGTTCTGTGTGAATATTGCAGGCATGGAGATGAGCCATGTGTAATTATGTGGGTTGTTGAATGGCATATCTGAGCTCACCATGGTGACACTCATTCTTGGAGGTTCTAGCCTTCCTGCACCATGAAGCTCTAAGAAGGTCTGAGAAAAGCAGTGGCAATGTGATATGGAATATGTTAAAAGTTGTCCTCTCTCTCTCTCTCTCTCTCTCTCTCTCTTTCTCCCCCCCACCCGCCTCTCTCTCTCTCTCTCTCTCTCTCTCTCTCTCTCTCTCTCTCTCTCTCTCTCTCTCTCTCTCTCTCTCTCTCTCTCTCTCTCTCTCTCGTTTATTGGAACTCTATAGTTCCCTGTAGTTAATACATGAAAACGTCATAACGTCATAAATCACAAGGCAGTCAGCGGCTTTCACTATAAGAGACAGAATCAGAAAAGAATATATAAAATAAATGAAGAAAAATAATATCTTCACTTATTATCTGTCCTTAGTTGTCTCCTGGCTCTGAGGACGATGGTCCAGAGGTAGAGAAGCTGGGACGTATCCAGTTCAGTGTGGGGTACAACTTTCAGGAATCCACCCTCACTGTCAAGGTTCTCAAGGGCCAAGATTTGCCCGCTAAAGACTTCTCTGGCACATCTGACCCCTTTGTCAAACTCTACCTTCTGCCTGACAAGAAGCACAAACTGGAGACCAAGGTCAAGAGAAAGAACCTCAATCCCCACTGGAATGAGACCTTCCTGTTTGAAGGTTTGATATCCTACTCACTACAATATACCTGATATAGCTCATTCTGATAGTAATTGTGGTGTGTGTTGTGTGTGTGTGTGCGTGTGTGTGTGTGTGTGTGTGTGTGTGTGTGTGTGTGTGTGTGTGTGTGTGTGTGTGTGTGTGTGTGTGTGTGTGTGTGTGTGTGTGTGTGTGTGTGTGTGTGTGTGTGTGTGTGTGTGTGTGTGTGTGTGTGTGTGCGTAAATTAACAGGATGTTACTGTGTACATACATACCGTAGTGAGATTGGACATTCCCTTTGTAATGTCTTGATGTTCTCAGTTGTGTAATCTTGATAACCCACTGCATGCATAACACAAGAGATTTTAGTATAAATGTGGGTGAATGTTATTTCTACTGTAATCACTGGCAACTGTTATAAAAGTAATTATAAACTCAAGGCTGTGTGATACTGTATTTATGATTATACCACGGTATGGATGTGTAAGGCACTCCTTCAGACCCGTTGGCAGACACACTGAGCTGTAAGCTGTTCTGTAATTATGGCATGCGTTAATACTGCCATAACCTGTGGCTGCGGACCAAATAGCAAAATGATAAAACATATTGTAGATGAGATATATTGTTTGTTTGAACTTTTTAGAAAGAAAATATTATAAAATAAAAAATGACAAAAATAACAAATATATATATATATATATCTATATTAACAAGTGAGAACTTGTACCCAACACATGGTAAGAAACCCAAAGCCACAACAGCTACGTCGCTATTGCAACACCCACAACACCATCTTACACACTACACTCACACACACTCACACGGGCAGTGACGTCACACAGTTACCCTTTGCAGTGTTGCAACGCTATCTCCTCCTATCGCGCCCATCGACCACACTCAACACCACCCGCCAACAAATGTTCATTGCAGTGCCACCAAAGATGCCTCCCGTCCACACTCACGGCGGCAATGCATTTGTTTACTACAAACATTATCGCCCCAAGCACCCACACCCCCGGAACACTGTTGCCCTTTCACCACGCTAAATTCGCCAGGTCTATGCAAGTGAGCACAAATTACATGTGAGAAGATTCATTCACAAGCCCACAAATGCCATTCAAATGCCATTCAACACACACTACGACTCGCTTACAATTCGCGAACCTGGCAACTACTACTCCGTCTTTTAATTGGCTACTAGCTCTGCCTCTCAGCCTGTGCTGCTCTGATCTCCGAGTCTCCCTGACAGTCCTGTCCACTGTCCGGACTCTGCAGGAGAAAAAAACGAGGAAGGAGAGGAACTTTCGCCTCACGATTTTGCTTATTCCTTCTAAATCTCTGTATATTAAATATCGCTCTCTCAGCGAATCTCTTAGTTACATCAATATTGTTCTTTGACAGTTTTTTGGTTTGTTCCAAACTATTACAATTACACCGTTCGAATTCGCCATTTCGCCTGCCAGCCATACTGCCGACTACATTTGATTGCGCACACACACACACACGCACGCCTGGAAGCCACGATCTCTCTCTCTCTCTCGCCACACCACGCACGCACGCACACACACACACACACACACACACACACACACACACACAGGAATAGCCGTGCAGCCTATACACGGCGGCAGCGAGACAGGACGTTATAATCTTGAGTTTCATTAAATAACTGTCTTTCTCCGCACGCGCACGTGCGCACACAACATTATTCAAGTGAAATGCGTAACGCCAATATTGGGCTAATATAGGCTACCAATATGTGGGTAGCTTACAGGGATTTACCCACGGAATGAATATATATATATATATAATCATCTATACCAGGGCTGCCCACACTTTTTTTTACTTTAGAGCTACTTTCAAAACGACCAGCTCATATACCTACCAAATAAAACTATCATCCCATTGCTGAAAATAGTTACAAAATGTAATTGAGGAGCATTTCATAGGCTACATGCAGTGGTGTCCCGTTCGTCTGTACCAGGCTGACTTCTATAGGTTTTGAAAGGTACCTTTCATTTTTTTATTCTTTATTTACCCAGGGAAGTAGCTGAGCACAGGTGCTCATTTTCAGCAACGCCCTGCACATCGAAAAACACACACACACACACACACACACACACACACACACACACACACACACACACACACACACACACACACACAAAATGTCATGTCAAAGGTACCTCTGGACGCCACACCTCTGATGGGTGGGGTTTAGTTTAGCTTAAGGGGTGTATTTCTTTCAACCACTGTGTAATACAATAAATGGACGGTAGGTGGCAGTAGTACAGAGGCCAGAGAACTATAACACAAACGCACATGGAATGGGAAATAGAGGGGGGGAAATGGAAATGGTAGGGTTTTTATTTTTGGTATTTCACTTTGCTACTGATGATTGTCCGCAACAACAAGTATTGCATTGTGTGTTTGAGCTGACAGGCCCTTTTTGATGTCAATCAATCAAGTCATCTCAGGTCATCTCAAGCGGCAGATGCAAAAATCGTTTTTTATATTACAATTATATATATTTTTAGGGCCATGTCATGTGGTCTAACTGCAAAGCCTTTGTGATCTATACTGGTAGATCCTGATCTACCTTTTGGGCACCGCTTAACGTCAGATCAGCGGGCAAATACCGGGCAGTGTGTATGAGCCATAACGTGTTGACTACACTACACTACACTAATAAGGACACATAATAACAACTAATAACCCATCCGTTACTACATGTGGAGTCAACTCCCGCAATTTCCTTCTTCCCATAGTGCGCGGCAACGTAACTCTGGGATGAGCGGCCGCTTGGCGGCCGCGAAATTCTAGTATATATATATATATATATATATATATATATATATATATATATATATAGCACCTGAGGAAGCTCACAGCGATTCCTGTGAGCTCCATTCCTTGGGAGGTTTTTCTCTTTTTGATATGCACACAAACACACACACACACACACACACACACACACACACACACACACACACACACACACACACACACACACACACACACTAGGATGGGAGCCCCTTTTGAGGTAGTTGTTGCTATGTAGGCTACATTATATAGCAACATAATTGTTTTGTAATCTTTTAATAAATACGTCAGAATATGTCAGGATTTAGAAGACAGGATTTAGAGGCCAAGGTCTAAAAATATATATATCTAATGTGTGTGCATGTGTGTTTCCAATTGCCCCCCCCCCCCCCCCCCCCCCTGGCATTAATAGATGTGACCATGTTGAAGTTATATAGCACTGTTTTTAAACAATAGTGGGTCGTCTATCTCTCCCAAAGGGTTCCCCTATGACAAAGTGGTCCAGCGGACCCTGTACCTGCAAGTTCTGGACTACGACCGCTTCAGCAGGAACGATCCTATAGGAGAGGTGTCCATCCCCCTCAACAAACTGGACCTGGCCAACATGCAGACCTTCTGGAAGGAGCTCCAACCATGCAGTGATGGCAGCGTGAGTAAAGAAGAGGGGGAGAGATGGAAGTGGATGAGAAGAAATGCAGGGAGAGAGAGAGAGAGAGAGAGAGAGAGAGAGAGAGAGGAGGCGGCGGCTGGTTGGACTATAGATGGAGAGAGCACAGCCAGGATGAGAAGGAATTATTCAATTAACACAAGCAAGTAGGAAGAAACATTTGAGAATAGTGACTATAATGTTCTGTTGTGTGTATTTGGTTTAGGGGAGTCGAGGCGATCTTCTGGTGTCTCTGTGCTACAACCCTACAGCCAACATCATCACTGTGAGCATTATCAAAGCCCGCAATCTGAAAGCCATGGACATCGGAGGCACCTCTGGTATAGAAGCTCCTTCAACTTCAAACATACATTTATTGTTTCCTCTAGTCTGCACATTCATCTTTTCATACGATGGTAAAAGTAAAAGTTAGGAAATTATAATATTTTAGAGAGTATGTTCATTTTCATAGACAGGGAGTGGTAAGAAAGATATTGTAGTTTGAGCCTACATTGTGTAATGGCCAGCCGTGTGAGGTAAATGGTATAATCATGCAATCATGCAATCCCTGTTTCCCTCCCCTCAGACCCATATGTTAAGTTGTGGTTGATGCACAAGGATAAGAAAGTGGAGAAGAAAAAGACAGTGGTGATGAAGCGCTGTCTGAACCCCGTTTTCAATGAGTCCTTCCCCTTCGACGTGCCCGCCCACGTGCTGAGGGAGACCACCATTATTATCACCGTCATGGACAAGGACAAGCTCAGTCGCAATGATGTCATTGGGAAGGTACCTCCTTCTCTCCATCTCCACTCCTTCTCTTTTTATGTCTGCTCACTCACCAGAACAGACCACCACCACCTGATCCCTTGTCCAGTCTACACTGACACCTGCTGGTAACACACAGACATAGCAAGGCTCTCCAGAAACATGCACGTTGATTAAATATAGGCTACTGTAGTAGATGCATGAAGCAGGCTACTTGTTTATTTATGCAATAATGCGCACGTTCTCTGTCTAGAGTGTCCCTAGTGCCCAATATGAATGTGAAGGTTAATGGCTTATATAACCATAGGTTGGTAGAAGGCCTTGCACCTTTATGTATGCATAAATAGACCATTTGTGTGCCAGTGGCTCAGGATGTAGAGTGACCGCCTTGGCTCGGAAGGTTCCCTGTTCGATCACACCGACATCCTCTTGGCTGCATGTTGAGGTGTCCTTGAGCAAGATACCGAACACTCACATGCTCCCAATGATCAATGAGGCATTTGAATGGGTGGATTTAATGCACCTAGTAAAACACTTTGAAGAAAGGTACCATTTCAGTCAGACAACTCTTGGATTGAATAAATATATTTAGCATCAATATAAATATATTTATCATAACTATTCATAATCATAATAATAATCATAGGCATATTTGGCTAATTTAATTAATTCCCTGTAAACATGGCATATTATAATAAATGATTTCCCTAATAATGGATTGCATTTTCATAGCGCTTTTCTATGCATAGTGCTTTACAATCGTCCATTGTGATTCATTCATACATTGGGATCTTACAGGGAATTAAATAGACCCCCAGGGAATCATACAGAGAACAGGGGTTTTCAACAGGTGGTCCGTGAATGTATTGAATTTGGTCCCTGACCATGCATTTAGTAATGTAGGCAAGCCTTTTTGCTTATTTTCTTCCACGGAACAGTGCACTAAAGTTCAGTGCACTGTTCCGTGAAAGTGAATATACGGGTAGTGACAAAATAACCCTGGTGACTTATGATGACTTATGATGATGCGTCAATGTTATCAGTTACTGGAAAATCTGAGGTCAAGAAATTCCACAAAAAACTGAGTTAGAAGGGGAAGTGTACCAGCTTGCCTGTGTCATCATTATTAGGAAATGTGCCCATATAATCACATCTGCTCACTCATACTTAAAGATGGAGTGCCACAATTTTTCCAGTTTTTCATGTGTCTATGAGGTGACAGTACTTCATTAGACACCCTGGAGTTGTTGTCTCCACCAGGCTGAAGGCATGTGGGGAGAGTATGTTTTGCACTCCGTCCGTCCGCGTGTCCGTCCGTCCGTCCGTCCGTGTGTCCGTGTGTCCGTGAACAGCTAATCTCGGCCACCGTTAACCCGGTCGATGCCATATTTTGCACACACACTCCCTGGATGCCAACCATGAACCTCTGCCCCAAACTTTCCAGAACGGCCTGTTATAGCGCCACCAGGAGGCCGCTTTGTGCAAAACAAGTTTTTGCACAGTACACCTACAGATTTTGTCCAAACATCACGCAAATTGGTACACAGTCTCTCTAGAGCCATTCAACGAAACGGGTCTTTCAGATTTATCAGACTCCATCCTGATTGGTTAAGATTGGCTTCCAAAGTTCACAGGAGTGCTCAGTTTCAAACAAAATGCTGCAAATCATGAACACATCGCGTGATTTCCGTGAAATTGTGCACCCACATTCCCACTAGGCCGAGGACAAAATGCCACATGAACAATTTCAACTCAGCCTCAAGGTGGCGCTATAACTGGCCGAAAAGTGTTTTTACCTCTAACTGCACGGATCTGTGGATAACCTGGTGGAGACCTGTGCCCGGAAGGGCACTTTTTTTTTTATGTGCAATGGTTATGGTGTATTAACTTTGTATTTAGGGTTTCTTCCTGGAGGCTGAACCCTTGACAGTCAAACGGGCCAATGAAGTAAACAGTAATATAGTGACACCACACTATCAGCCCCTCCCCCTTTATCATACAACTACAGCTGTGGGTGCGGCTTCAGTTCAGGTGGATCACCACCCATCACCACCCACCAGGCAATCCAGGCATACTTAATGAACTGGTGGGCGTGTCCACATAAAAGCATGATTTTAACAAATACTGTACACTTTTGGAAAAAGTTCTTCCCCCTTATATTGTAATAATACCTGATGATCATGTTTTAGGGTGGAAAAATGGTGGCACTCCATCTTTAAAGGGCAAGAGGTTTGGATTGTGTATTAGAGGTTGCATGATGTAATTCCAAATGTGGACAAGAAACCAAAAATAATAGCTCCATTGATTAGAAATTGATCATTCAAAATATGCTCCTCATTGACATTGTACACTGAAACAGCTCTCAAAATTCACTCTTTTAGTATGTAGACAAAGTGACAAACTCAAAGTTGACTCAGACTATAGGCCTATACTATAGACTACAGCGTAGGTCTTTCTCAGCATGGGTGGTGGTGGGAGGTGGTTAATTGAGTAAAGCAGAGCACAAAAGCAGCAGCAGAGCAGCAAGATGGCAGAGCAGCAGCAAAAAGGAATGAGCAGTGATCAGGGAGGTTTAAATAGCCTGTCCCAATTACATGGAGTGAACATGTGACTGAGCTGATCAGGAATTGCTCCTTTGGGCACGGTGGCACAGTTGGTAGTGCTGTAGCCTCACAGCTAGAAGGTCCTTGGTTCGATTCCCGCTGTGGGACGATGTTCTCTCCTCCGTGTCATCAGTGCCCATACCCGAGGCGGGGTTGGTGAAAGGGCCTTTTTGTGTGGAGTTTGCATGTTCTCCCCGTGTCCCCTAGGGTAGGTAGTAGCCTAGGTACCCTCACAAAAAACATACAGTAATCTAAACTGGCTCCCCCCCAGGCACTCAACATGTTTTTCTTTGGAATACACTTTGTAACATATTGTATGTCAGTTTCTAAATTAGCCACCGAGTAGTAAGCCTTGCCGAGCCATGTGACATGGCTGCTTTTTAATCATACTATACTGTATGTTAAAACTATATAGGATTCACACATCACAATATTCCAGTGACAGCATCTACATATTTTCTTCCCACCTATTGCCCCATCCCTGCTCTAGATAATTAAATTTCACGTTAGGTTAAATGACGGGTGATAGCATAGCAGGACTTGACGTCAGACTTTAAGTGAGTTTATTTTACCTACTGCTTTGACAATCTTTTCTAGAAGTGTAATCATCTCTGTATCATCGATCATGGTTACATCTCTTTCTCTCATCCTCTCTCTGTCTCGTTCCATCTCTCTGCTAGATATATCTGTCATGGAAGAGTGGCCCTGCGGAGGTGAAACACTGGAAAGATATGATGGGTCGCCCTCGCTCTGCCGTCGCCCAATGGCATTCTCTCAAGGCCTGAGAGACCCCAGCAACAACTGCCTATAATACAGTACGTCCCCTCTAAACTCACGCATCAGTCCCTCAGTCCCTGTCCTCAGCACATACTGTATTTACCCCAAACTATAGTCTGGAGCTACAAACTGTCATTTCTACATTCTCAGGCATCTTTCTCGCCCCTTTGCCCTTAGTCCATGTACATTTTCTGTTACTATGTTGAGTCCTAAATCTTGGACTTCTGCGACTTGCATTATCACACCTGAGCCTGAACACAGTTCCCCCTTCCTCGCGTTATTGAAGACTGATTTGCTGGCTGCAGGACAGTCATCCAAAACCACCATTTTATTGTGCCACACGTCACAGACAAAATCGTTTTTCTCACAATCCTCGGACACATTATTATTTCTCTTCTCTTCTCTTCTCTTCTCTTCTCTTCTCTACTCTTCTCTTCTCTTCTCTTCTCTTCTCTTCTCTTCTCATCTCTTCTCTTCTCTTCTCTTCTCTTCTCTTCTCTTCTCTTCTCTTCTCTTCTCTTCTCTTCTCTTCTCTTCTCTCTCTTCTCTTCTTCTCTTCTCTTCTCTCTCTTCTCTCTCTTCTCTTCTCTTCTCTTCTCTCTCTTCCTTCTCTTCTCTTCTCTTCTCTTCTCTTCTCTCCAGGTCCTGTAAATCGCTCTGACTGCTCTGAGCAGCAATGCCAACTGTTATCTATGGATACAAACAACCAAACCAAACAGGATCAAACTGATGTCATAAACCATCCATTGTTCTTCTGATGTGACAAGGGGTGAGGGGACAGCCTTCAAATACATATGTATGACAGGTATTGACCTGAGTAAAGCCATTGACTCACAGGAAATATCCATCTCCTCTCTGTCTCCATATTACCACTGCCAAACTACTCAGAGTCTTGTTTCATGTTCTCCCTCCTCTATTACCCACAATGCAATCTGAAAAATGAAGACAACCGTCACGGGCAATAGAAGAGTGACGGTCCGTTTTTACAGTGGAATCGGACTTGAATTGGACTGTGTCACTCCTCCCAGACAGCGTGTATGTTTGATCACTCTCTCCTTTTCTTTCTTTCTTTTTTCATTTCCCTGACACCACTGTAATGATTCTCCCTTGGCTGGAACCCCTTGTTGTCTGTGCGTGCTGTGGGTGCTGTGCTGTAAACCCAAATGAAGTTCTTTGACAAAAAAAGGATGAAATGAGAACAAAAAAAGACATTCCTATTTTCAGGGAAAGGAATCCCTTGAGGATAGTAAAGAGTAAAGTAATTAATGTTGTGTTATATTTTTGTTTTTAAAAGAACTTAAAGAGAATCAACATGTTCTTCCAGAGACAAAATAAGCAAAAAGCCAGCTTCCAAAAGTGGTGTGTGTGTGTGTGTGTGTGTGTGTGTGTGTGTGTGTGTGTGTGTGTGTGTGTGTGTGTGTGTGTGTGTGTGTGTGTGTGTGTGTGTGTGTGTGTGTGTGTGTGTGTGTGTGTGTGTGTGTGTGTGTGTGTGTGTGTGTGTATGCACGTCGCACACATGCATATGACATGTACATGTGTGTGTACCATAGATTGTAGAAAATAGTTGTGTACACATGCATGTGTACATATGTATGTGTGTGATTGTGCGTGCAATAGAGAAATAGAAAGAGAGAGAAAGTGTACATGCATTATTGAAAGTTTGTGTTCGTGTGAAATGCCTCTCGTGTGAGTTTATTGGGCTTGCACTGCTAAAATAATGATGAACGCATCATCTTCCCTTGAAAATAGTAGTGAAAATAAGCTTTTATTAAAATTCTATGTATCAAAGAGAAAAATAATGCCTTGGGGAGGTCACCAGGTTAAGTACTAATGATTAATATGACAAGTCAGATTTAATTCCAATTATTTTTATATGCAAGGAGGGGGGGGGTAGCAAATCAATAAATTCAACAAAATAACATAGTCGTCGTTCATGGATTTGAACTAAGTACAGTAGGGCCAATATAGGGTTTAAGTGGTTAAACAGATATCATCTGTAAGTCTGTTTTAATTGATCCAGAGTGTGAATGTGACCTCCTCCAAGCCTCAAAGACATTTGTTAAGTGGCTGAATGACAGTATACAAGAGTAATAATATCTTGGGGAAAAAAATGACATTCCATTGTTTGTTTTTCGTCTCTTGGATGTATGTGTGTTTGTGTACGAGTGTCAATATCTGAATGTTAGTTTGTGTGCTTGTATGTATTTACTGTGAGTCCCTGTGTGTGTATTTCTGCACTGAGTTCTGTTTTGCCCGTTTTACGGAACAACATTGTTTACTGTTGTTATTCTGTATAAAATTATACAGATATACAAAGAAATATAATATATATTTTTTGTCCTTTAAGTACAGGAAGCAGCAGTGATTTGGACAAAAAAAATCGTAAATAGAAGCTTTAGCTTCTGTTTGCTTGTTTTGGGAGGTGGGAAATCTATTATTAGAGGTGAGCACTGTGTGAATAGTAGGCAAAATGTTTCAAAGGAGCTTGATCTGCACAACCCTAGATAAAACATACAAATCTTGTCCTTAGGCTATTATACTGTATATCTGTACTGCTGCTATTGGGTAGAAACCATATTCATCACCATATTTCAACTTGTAAAAAAATGTAAATGAATGCCCCAATTCATCATGCAAGAGTATTGCACAAAAGTAGTGAAAATATAAGATTTACAAGCTCACAATGTGGCACGATGCAGTGCGCTTGTAGCTATTTTCACTAATTAACTTTCTTTTACATGGTTATTGTTATTATAAAACGAATACATGGATTTGTTCATGATGTGTCAGGTTAGCTCAGTCGGTAGAGCTTTTGCCTGGCTTTGGACCACAAGTTCATGGGTTCGATCCCCGGGCAGCGCCAACTCAGCGTATGAGTAGCATGGCTTGGGTGCAGCAAGTCGTGCGGGAAGTACTGGGAGCTGATGGTAGGTGAGGCGCTCCACCTCAGCAATCTCCCAGGGGTCTAGCACATTGTTACGTGGACTGTGGACAGACTCGTATATACCGCGTATTACCGGATGATACCGACAATAAGCCAACCTACTTCTTCTTTTGTTCATACAAGGTTTCCACCCGACAGCAGTGCGTGTATGTGTATATATTTATATTGTATACACACATATATAAAATATTATAGCCTAATGTATTCATATGACATGTAGAGGCTAGAAATTACACACAAACGACACAAGGTACTAGTTAGATTATCAGACCCAAGGATCCTTGGGTCTGATAATCTAACTAGTACCTTGTGTCGTTTGTGTGTAATTTCTACCCACCAACCCACTGAGATCGTGACATAAAAAGGAGGCAGCTCCTCAACATCACCGCTGACGTTTCCTCAGTGGCTTGTCGTGCTGCGGGCACATATGTTTTTGGCACTAAAGTGCTCCATGTGCGCCTTAATCCTGCTTATAACACCATATGCTCGCTTGCTCTCTGAAGTGTCGGGGAGAAAATGTGAGACAGAAGCTGATCATCACCTCTTCTGCATCACTGTTAGCTGCGTCTCAGGTTTTAGAGCGTCCTGAAATAACTGGGAACAGTCTTCTCCCCACTGTTCCATTGTGTGCAGACATGGCATTCTGAACACAGACAAAACATTCCATTCCAATTCAATTCAATTCCACTGGGTCACTTAAAACTCGCTGTGGCGCTTCAGTGACAAGACAACGCATACGTTGTATATGACACATGCAATGTATACGTACTTTAACGTATACTATTGGTTGAATAATTATTATTATAGTCAGGGTTTGTCACTTTTTGCCTTTTGAAGAACTGAGCAAGAAACGTCCAAGACACTCTTCACTTAAATGTTTTGTTTTATTTTACACTATTAAAAGTGTAAAACACACTCTTTTCTGATGAAGGGATTCTCTTGGATGATTGATAGAGGTGGATCTACATGCAAACGATGATTCATTAACATAGTGATAGTGAATTGTTCTGTATGTAAAAACCTGGTAAAAACTCACCAGTACTAGCTGGAGGTGTCAGTATCTGTCTATCCTTGGTATCTCTCAGCCTAATTTCTCTTTGTCACACATCACTGGGGTGCACAATGTTTGTTAGATATTACTTTTTGAAATCTGTACAGTGTATATAGATGCATAAATGTGTATATAAAAGACACTTCTGAGATTAATATTTCTAAAATGTGTTTGTCTTATTCCCCTTATATTTGTAAATGATCCTACTACTGTCATAGTAGGGGACGGAGTGTTCTATATTAAGATTTAACTGACTTACATATCAATCAGTCAGAACTAGAAATGTGCGCTCCTCTGATCTCCAGACGTGCAACTGCTCACATTTGTGACGCCCCCTATGGGCAGAAGTGAAAGAGGTTTAGTAGGGATCATGTCCGATATTGTCCTTTTTGTCTACGCCAGGCCAAAGGCATGGGGAGAGTATGTTGTTCACTCCGTCCGTCCGTGTGTCTGTCCGTCTGTGGATAGCTAATCTCTGGCACTGTTGACTTGATCGCAGCCAGACTGTACACACACTCCCTGGCTGACAGAGCTGAACCTCTGCCCCAAATCTTTCACATGGGCCTGTTATAGCGCCACCAGAAGGCCCATTTTTTAACACATTTTTTGACTGTACACCTACAGATTTTGTCCAAACATCACGCAAATTGATACACAGTATCTCTATAGCCATTAAACAAAATGGATCATTACATTTTTTCATACTGGCTAAGATTGCCTTCCAAAGTAACCAGGAGTGCAGGAGTGAACAAAATGTTGCAAATGAACACACCGTGTGCGATTTACGTAATGCACATTCCCATTAGGCAGAGGAAGAAATGCCACTTGAAAATTCTCAGCCTCATGGTGGCGCTATAACTGGCCTATTCGTGTTTTTACCTAGAACTGCAAAAAATTCTGTAAAACTTTGTATGCACCCTATCTGCTATTTCTGACTATTGTTATAAATTGTGAGTGTTTAAAAACTCCAAATAGGGACGCCAGGTTGAAAGTGATGGAGGAAATTGGCTATACTGCTACAGAACAGAAACAAGAGAATCTCTGCAATTCTCTATTTTCCCTTTAGGCCATACTGCTCAACTCACTCAGCTCCGATACAGAAACATAGGAGAGATGGAGATGAGAGAAGTTGAAATTCCAGGGGGAGAAGATAGATCAGGTAATGTAGACGTAGATAAAGTGGGTATTCATGGGCAACTGATGAATAGATTCTTGAAACAAACTTCAGAGATTGATTGAATCGTGGTGCTCATGAGAGCATGCATCCACAGGTACTGTACTTTATTTTTGCACAGTGTACATTCTGAAAGTTATTTATTTGATGCATTGAATAGCCTTTGCATTATTCACACATTCAGTTCAGTCTCATGAAAGATGGTGATGTTCCTAATAGTTTGCACACTCCAATATATTGCCATAGGGATCCAGTCAGACAGAAAATAAATAAGGGGCACAATTTACAGAGAAGAATTTCTTTTATCTGAGACAGATGGCAAGCACACAGAGGGGAACCCAACTGACATCACTGTGTGCTGTTTTCAGATACGTTGAAATTATACGGCTGACACAGCCCTTTTCTGAATATTGCAGATTTTTCAAAAATAGCAGACCTACAAGCTCGTAGCGCGCCACTCGGTGGCGCGCTATGAGCTTGTAGATCTGCTATTGTTCAATAGCTAAAGCATAACATCATGCTAACACCAAAAGGGGTTCACGCCCAAAATGACATTGACGTTTGTATTTGGCCCACATTGTTCGCAACAAATTGATTGGATACTGTCTAGTAGCTACATTCCAATTCATTGGTCATATTCATCAGCCAGAGGGTGGGTTTGTCTCCTTCCGTTGAAATTCTGTGCACATCCTAAGGTCAAGGGTCAACTGAATTGGCAACACATAATCAAGGTATTTTCTATTGTCTCATGTTCTTTTTTTAATCTATATTTTTTATCCCACGATTTTGTAACCCATTTTTCACCCCTGTGTCAATCATCTAATGTGATCCTGGGCTCTACACACCCTCCACCAACCTAGTCCCCATATATGGGGGGACATGGGGAGAGCAACGGACTTGAACTCATGCTTCCTTCATGCCTGAGTGTCCAAGTTGCTCCTTTACACCTGACAGGGGGGAGTTTCCCTGGTTGGACGTAGCGCGTGGAAGGAACACGTTATTCCAACCAGTTCCTTTCCCCTCCATCAGGCGCCCCGGCTGGCCAGGGGGAGGCAGTTTAGTGACCAGGATTACTGCATGTTTTTTGTGAGGGTACCACTACCTACCCTAGGGGACACGGGGAGAACATGCAAACTCCACCCAGAAAGACCCTTTCGCCAACCCCGCCACTGGGCACTGATGACGCGGAGGAAGAAACACGCCGCCAGCACCCACAGCGTCCCGAGCGGGAATCGAACCCAGGACCTTCTAGCTGTGAGGCGACAGCACTACCAACTGTGCCACCGTGCCCCTTAATTGTCACATGTTCTGATAGTAATAGGAAATGATTTATATGGCTTAGGGTAGGGCTGCACAATTATGTAAAACAAATAGTCATTTCAATGATTGCAATATGAACATGCACAATATACACATCGCAAAATCAATATACAGTACATATTACATTTCAACAATCTAGGTGAAAAGTATGTTTTTGTCTGGATTAGAGCTGTGAGAAACTGCATTGGTGGCCACTGTTTTGGTAGCTAGGCCAACCAAAGGCAGAGAGACATTCAAACTATGCATGCATCATCGCAATATTCAACTATGTATTGATACTAATATTCGTATATTGCATGTTTTCCTAATATCATGCTGTTGCCTGCAGGCGTACCTTAGGGCAAAAATATCTAGAATTTAACTACCTATGCTGATCTACAGACGCACAAAGCATCACATGGAGACATTTTATAACTTATATCTTGCTGCACCTGAACGTTTCAAAGATATTGATGGAAATATTTCCGGAAAATTGTAAACATCGTGCCCAAAATTGGGATGCCAGGGTTAAGCTGAGATGGGCAAACATGCAGTACTGTAGTTCATGCACACTGCATATCCCATTGACATGCATGGACCCATACAATTGTGAATAACAAGGTTGTTTTTTGTCCTTCACACTACAGGTGGGTGTGGTGTTACCAACTTCAGAGCCAATTTATATTGTACCTAAGCCATAAAACTATTACTCCTAAGCAATGTGCTGAGGTTGTTGTTAAATTACAAATATTTTGATCAGATAAACATCTTGACCATCCATAGCGGCCAAACATAGCATACTGAATTAATTACATGGGGGCAATCCATCTGTTCCATGAGGGATTAGTGATCAGCAGGTGTGGTGCAGCTGATGGCAAAACAAAAAGATTGTGCTTCCACCTGGTGCAAATTTGTTGATACTACACTACAGTCAATGTGATGTCAATTATTGTGTAAAATAACACAAATACAAATGTATTACACTACAGCCCGCTCACTTCTAGCGCCACACGTCACAAATGGGAACAAGGAAATTGCAGGATTTCACAGCCTCCACTTTCTGTTTCAACTCTATTTTCAACTTTATTCTGCACTGCACATGTAGTAGAAGTAGAGGATGGCCGCACATCGTACGTAGACACACGCACACCCAGCGTAATTAGTATGTGTAGTGCATACTGTACTGTAGTTTATGTAACAGAGTATCTGCATGTTTAGGCAAGTCAGATTTAACTTTTTAAAGACCTTAGATGTAATAGTGTGAGCTTGTGGATCTGTCGAAGCTGCACTGCAGGTGTTGGCAAGTGTGGTCAGCCACTGCTGTAAAACATTGGACAATAATGGTTGACAGTCATGCCCATATATATGTTAACCTGATTGATTGTGCTTGCTCTAAGTAAAGAATCTGGCATGTGGTAACCCAGGACAAAGTATCTCGTTTCATAGACCTGAATGCTTGTTTATGTGAAATCAACCAAGTACCAGGTGTGTTTTGGGTCTGCCCATGGAAAAGCAACATTGCTTGGAATTAAAGGACCACTTCACCACTTTTCAACCTATCTTCATATAATAGGTCCTCACTAATAATCATGATAAAATGGCGCAATTTTGTTCTACTCAGTCTGTGTCTCATAGGAGGGCTGTGGGCAGTTCAGAAACCGTCTTTCAGTGACATCATCGATGGGGAATACAAGCTAATAAAAACGGCAGGCTTTCTAGTCCTGAAAAGTTGATGTCACTGGAAGACGGTTTCTGAACTGCCCACAGCCCTCCTATGAGACAGACTGAGTAGAAAACAACCTGTGCCATTTTATCATGATTATTAGTGAGAACCTGTTATAAGAAGATAGGTTGAAAAGTGGTGAAGTGGTCCTTTAAAATGTAGGGAACTTGAAAGCATGACAACATGTTTGTCCCTGCAATGAGTCTAACAGCCTGTGTGACTGCTCTCACTCCACTCCACAAAATGTGAAGAGGCAGGAGGTGTAGTGCGACATCTGGTGGCTGAATGATCTGCAGTGGCAACATACCAATGCATGGGAAATATAGTCTGTGCAGACACCGTGATCCTTAGGCAAATGTATAATAGGATGAAGCAACAGGGCATATGGTAAAATAGTTTAAGAAAGTGAGACAATAAGTGGAAAAGCACAGTAAATGGCATCAGAATTTATTAAATAATAACCAACAAAAAACAAGATGCAACTGTGTGTAGATATTTGTCTACAGTACATGCAATTGTCATATCGACTGAGAGTACAGCGATAACGTTTACAGTATATACAGAAGTAGATGAAAACCTTCTACATAAGGCGTAGAGAATATTAAGAACACTTTGCTAATACTGAGTGTGGGAGCTATATTGAGTGATTTGCTATTTCAGTATTTCTGTTATATATGTAATGCATTTCTTATTTTTAGTTTGTTTACAGCCATTATTTCTGTTGCAGCTAAAGCTTTTATTTTGAAGGTGATGGGCAGTTCACAGCTGAGTCTATTTAATTAAGAGAGCACTCAGGGAGTCAGAGAGCACTGGGAAGGTCCACGGTTTTTTACCAGCAGCTAGGGAGAGAGCTTTGACATCTTGTATCTCATACTATGTCTGTCTGGATGAGCAAATAAAAACACCATCAAAATTGGCCGCCCTGACTGGACATTGGTCTTATTCCTGCAACTGCGTAAGATTCGCTGCCCGGTGCTTTTAAAGTTTTATTGTTCATGGTGTTGATTAGCCACTACATAAAAAGACGTGGACCTTCCCAGTGCTCTCTCCTGTAAATCACATGCAACACTCCTCCATTTCTCCCTCATCTTATAAGGAAGCTACATAACAATATTTCTGAGGTTTGATGGCATGTCCAACTCATTCATGTGCATGATTTGCTGTGTTAAATTTGAGCATTCCCTCAGGAAAAGTGAAAAACTAAATGAGTGACAGAGTTGTGCAGACATATGCATTTTTGGATCCGGGGAGTTCTGGTACCTTTTGCACGCAGAACCTTGCAAAGAGACTGGGGCTAAGTGGCAAGCCAGACAGTATTCTATTAAGAACAATGGGGCAAAAGAAAATAGTGAGTACCAGTATTTTGTCTCACTTGGAAATATCTGGCATGGATAGAAATGATTTTATTGAACTGCCAAATGTTTTAACCCAAAAGGCTATGCCAGTGTCAAGAGTGAACATTCCACGACAGGATGAAGTGGACAAATGGCACTACTTGAAGAACATAAAGCTGCATGACTTGGATGCAGATGTGGATATGCTCATCGGAACTAATGCAGCAAAAGTGATGGAACCATGGGAGCTGATCAACAGCCAAAATGAAGGACCATACGCAGTCAGAACAAGAGTTGGCTGGGTCATCAATGGACCACTCAGGAGTGGAACTAAGAGCAGAGTTAAAACTGGCTGCTCTGTTGTCACAACAAATCATATATGTTCGGGGGGGCGGGGTACCGTCCTAAAGTCGGCTCTTCAGTGCTATTGAAAATTTCTGACGAGCCAAAATCATTTCGGTGCTACAGCGGTAAAATAGGAGTATGAATCGGCCCTAAGTCCTCCAAGACCAAAGATAATTTAAAGGTATATTCAGTGATTTCACTTAATTCAAATATCACTTATTTTTTTGTTTTGTTGTGATAATCCTCCCTACTATAGAGTGTGCTGGCCATATAAGGAGTTCCTCCCTGTCCCCAGTTAACCCCTGGGGGTCAAAAAACCTTAGGTTTCGTTTTTGACTCTCTATCCTGATTGGACGAAAGGCTGGGTCCCACAGCCAAAAACGAAACCTAAGGTTTTTTGAGTGAAATCACTGAATATACCTTTAATAGGTGAAATAAATGAAGGATTATAACTTTCACATGGATTCACCTGGCAAGTCTATTTCATGGAAACGTATTCCTAATATTGTGTACAATCAGTACATAGAGCAGTTGGCTAAGTTAATAGCCTTTTTTAAAGGTCTAAAGGTGGATGATATTGACATTGCTTTCTATGCACCACCTACAGTATAATCGGTTATTCAGCAGGTTGAAAAGGCCTCCACTTCACTGGCTCTCCTTGTCCAGGTACTCCAAATTGGGGGCATCCAACCTCTGTTCCTGGTCCCGATTCTTTGTGAACTCCTTCAACATGTCCATGACCTCTCCTTGGTAAACATCAGGAGTGGGATAGGCCTCTGCCAGCAAAGACAAGAGAAAAAGAGATCATTTAGTCAGACTGGGCTTTATTGGGTTTTTATCCTCTTGAATTCATTTTCAATAAAGTGTTTATTTGTTCGATCAACCAATCATTAATTTAAGTATTATTTTGCATTTATTGATAGATTTTTACAGTAGTTTGACAGGAAAGGGGGAGAGAGGTCGTCGGGACTGGGACTCGAACCTGCGACACCTAGGTGCCAGGACCACCTGGCCGGCCCAGGACATTTAATTCATGGATTTATATAAACAAGGGACCATTACTGACCTAAAAACATGGTAGTACACATATTAGAGACCAAACTAATGATGGGCATCTAGAGACAATGAATAGAATTCATATCATACCCAATCCCTACCTCCCCCCGCACCCCCTCCCCGGGCTCCCTTCGTGCTCCTATGAACCAATAGAAGTGGGGTGAGAGAAAGAGTTAGGGGGTTACCTCTCTTTCTCTCGCCCCACTTATATTGGTTCATGTGGCACACCTATGCGATGCTCAGCCAATCACAGCTCGCAATATCTGAGGACACGTTCCATCCGCACAATTTGAGGACACATTTCGTCCGCACATTTTGAGGACGCTATCTCTAGAATGATTCTGCATGATTCACTAAGCTGTTTACGCCCATATTTTGAATGTACGGGGCCGGCATTTACGAAGATTCCTACTTTAGGTCAGTTAAGTATTTCCACCAGTGAATTTTGCGGCCGCTTGTGCTCACGTCTGCTCGGAGGCATGACTTATGGAACAAACGCTTGCGTATGTCATTAGAATGCATTATTCTTCATTCTTCATACAAAATCAATTACAATAGTTCCAAACCTCAAATTAAATATTTATGTGCCCAACAAGAAAGAAAACACATGTCAAACGATCTTTGTATGCATATTATAGATTTACAAAATTACAAATTCAATGGATTTTCATGCAAACTCCATATCTCATGCTATTAATTTATAATATTGATCACATCACATGAATGCAGTCTTACCTTGATGAGAATACAGTATAAATTAAATCTAGCCTTAGCTGCCTGTGGACATTACTCTATTTCTAATTCCGATGTAGGAGTCGGACAGTGGAGGGTTCGTTCTCCAAAGGACAAATTCCCCTCAGCGCTGATAAAAATGATCGAATATTGGCAGATTCCAGAATCATCTTTTTTTTTACCTTGGCAAAGGTCAGTTAGCAATTGTTCAGTAGAAAGGCCTTATATGCAGTTTTATGTCATGAGGGTTAACTTTGTAAACTAACTTCTTATTCTCATTACATGTGAGAGCTGGCTATTACTTTATTAATGTTCGATTGCGCTGCTCTACGAGTGGTGACGTTGTCACTTCTGACATACGATGTTCCTGGTTGACTTTTATGGTCTTAAAGGAGAATTCCATACTAAAAGGCTTTCTTACCTTTCTTTGTAGTTGTTACGTCCCCATCAAAGAGGTCCAGGTGTTATTTTGTGCAAAAGCTCCTTATTGGCTATTTCCCCTACCATAAGCCCTAAATGAATTGCATTGAATTTAATGGGATGTATGGGGTGTTGTGCTAATTCGCTTATTTCCATCGAAATAAGTAGTAAAGTGTGCCGCTTGGGTTATTATTTACATTATGAAGAGAGGATATATACAAAATAAATATAATTTTGAGCGATGGAAATAAGTGAATTAGCACAACACCCCATACATCCCATTCAATGCAATGCAATTCATTTGGCTTATGGTAGGGGAAATAGCCAATAAGGAGCTTTTGCACAAAATAACACCTGGACCTCTTTGATGGGGACGTAACAACTACAAAGAAAGGTAAGAAAGCCTTTTAGTATGGAATTCTCCTTTAAATGGGGCGTGGTGCAAGGCAAATGATTCTCCACGTGAACGTGCCTATGACTCTCAGAAAAAAATGCATAATAAAATAACTAAAATCAATAACATATCAGTATTCCGAAATTAATCTGAGGGCTACATTAAGTGAAGGTGGGGGCCGCATGTGGCCCGCAGGCCGCCAGTTGCTCATGTATGGCTTAGAGAAAATACACCCTCCTTTAGTATACACGTTATTTATGTCCAGCTTAGTGAATCAGGCCCATTGTGTGTGCAAAGCCCCAGGTTGTTAAGCACTGTACAGGTCAAAATAATATTGACCAAAATATAACGAGTGTTCTTCTTACCTGTTGCCCAGTAGTATATGTCCCAATCGTTGCTCGGCTCATTAATCAACCTGTCATATTGCAGAAGCTGGGTCTCTGTCATTGTGTTCAAGTAGCGCTTTGCAAAAAGGCTGCAAAGAGTGTCAGGGGAGACAGAAAAGAGAAAATAGCAGATACAAGTTGAAAGCTATCAAGCTACTGTAACTGCTATCTGCAATCCTGTGTATACTGATTGTATACACGCCAATAGCAAAATGATTGTTCACATGAATTAGTAAAAACGTAGGCAAATGTAAAATGTTTAATGTTCCAAATTCCAAGTCAAAACTTTCAAAATTGGGACGGAGTATTTGTTTTGACCTGATTGGGCTTTTAAATGTTTTTTGTTTTTACAACACGACTGGCATTTGTTTGCAATAAAAACATACATTTAGCTGTAATGACTTAATTAAATAAAAATAAACCTGAGCAGTATGCAGTTCTCCAACATGCCCCTCTTTCGACTCGAGTAGAGCAACCGTCGTCTCTTGATGTCTATGGGTTCTCCTATCTTTTCTTCCCATGGGGGCAAAGGGATCTCTATTAGGTCAGCCTTGTTGTCCTCAGGTGCTTCACCACGGTAACCACGAGCTGACAACATTCCCGTCACTGTTGGTCGTGCCTGGCATGCCACGTTCAGGAGCTGACCAGCGAAAAAAACAAAAAAAGTACTTAAAGTAAGTAAAAGTATCAACACTGCAACGCAGAAATACAAGTTTTAAAAAAAGTACAAACGTATTGTATTGGTATCAAAATGTACTTAAAATACCAAAAGAAAGTATTCATTCTGCAGAAAGTAAAATGTATACAAATCTTTTGAATAGCAGCTCTTACAAGCTTAGATCAGCTATATTAAAATGTCCGAAATATATATAGGGCTAAAATATACAAAGTAACTAGTAACGTTAAGCCGAAAAATTATAAAAAGTACAGAAATTGGAAAAAATCCAGTAAAGTAAATAAACACCTCAAAACTGTATTAAAGTACGGTACTTGAGCAAACGTACTTACGGGTACCTTAATTACACCACTGCAATAAACACACACACTGTATCTATCTGAGATTGATTGATTGACGTATTTAACAGATAGGAGAATTACAGTACATTTCAAGCACGACTCAAAGTCAATACAAATACAAAACTGTTAACTGTGGGAGACACCATAAAGCATTACACTTGTTTACATTAGGGTCCACCATGTTCAATTCATCATAACATTTAGAGACGTACAAATACAAATATACACTTATATAGCCAAAAACAGGAAATCATCATAGGAGGTAAAAAGGGGAAGAAAACATATACAGTGAGGGGAAAAGAGGTGGGTGGGGGACTCTTCTATTAGATGGCTCTGGTCAACCCTAAGCCATTCCAGCCTGTCAAAGTAGGCAGGGGTGATGAGGTGGGGTCGGGGAGTGAGGCCAAGTAGCCTTACTGTATGTTACATACAGTATGCACAGTATACTGTACATACTGTATGTAACAACAAGAGCCATTCTAGGGCTATAGTAGCCTGAGAAGGAATACTGTAATAGACATGTTCCCTCGGTTACTAGCGTAGGGACTGAGGGAACATATTGATATTGGGGCTATAATAGACAAATGACCACTACAGCACTGAAAGATCTTACGTAGCTTTATAGCGTTGTTGACAATGACAACACGACTTTAACGCTGACTAAATCAACAAGACTTTACTTACCCTTTTCGTTAAGACAGACGATAACATGTTAAACGTCTTTCTTGTAAATGCAGCTATACACTGATGTTTGTGTGTATCTTTCTGTACACGGCATATGGGTGGTGTGTGTTCCAAGGTGGCAGAGAATGTCAATGTACACTGACACACGCACAAGTACAAACCCCCAGCCCCTCTAGGCAGCGTCTAGTGAGCTAATCTAGTGAGCTAATTTAAGACTTCCGGTGGACGATCTCTTCAAAATAAGAGTACCCTCTAGAGTATTGAAAAAAAGTTTAATTTGCACATTAAAACTACAAATTAAGCATTTAAATGATGCTATATGATGCTATAAGACACACATTATGTTTCTGTGTAAGAATAAGTAATTAAATCCTTATAATAATAATAATAAAGTTATCTAAATGGATAAATGCTATTCACTGGAGTGCATGGACTTTATAAAGTGGACACTGTACAAAAGACGGCTCCGCAAGGCAACTATCTGGACATACCCACGCGTTCGGGGAGATGTCCTATACCACACCCCACTCTCCGCTAAGCGGGAGAGGTGTAAAATTCACAGCAGCAGACCTTCTACTGGGGTCAAGGCTGACAAAAAGTACCGTTTCCGGACCCAGAATGGACACTGGACAAAAGACGGCTCCGCGAGGCAACTATCTGGACATACCCACGCGTTCGGGGAGATGTCCTGTACCACACCCCACTCTCCGCTAAGCGGGAGAGGTGTAAAATTCACAGCAGCAGACCTTCTACTGTGGTCAACGCTGAAAAAAGTACCGTTTCCGGACCCAGAATGGACACTGGACAAAGAGGCCTCCGCGAGGCAACTATCTGGACATACCCACACGTTCGGGGAGATGTCCTCTACCACACCACACTCTCCGCTAAGCGGGAGAGGTGTAAGATTCACAGCAGCAGACCTTCTACTGGGGTCAATGCTGACAAAAAGTACCGTTTCCGGACCCAGAATGGACACTGGACAAAGAGGCCTCCGCGAGGCAACTATCTGGACATACCCACACGTTCGGGGAGATGTCCTCTACCACACCACACTCTCCGCTAAGCGGGAGAGGTGTAAAATTCACAGCAGCAGACCTTCTACTGGGGTCAAGGCTGACAAAAAGTACCGTTTCCGGACCCAGAATGGACACTGGACAAAAGACGGCTCCGCGAGGCAACTATCTGGACATACCCACGCGTTCGGGGAGATGTCCTGTACCACACCCCACTCTCCGCTAAGCGGGAGAGGTGTAAAATTCACAGCAGCAGACCTTCTACTGGGGTCAATGCTGACAAAAAGTACCGTTTCCGGACCCAGAATGGACACTGGACAAAGAGGCCTCCGCGAGGCAACTATCTGGACATACCCACACGTTCGGGGAGATGTCCTCTACCACACCACACTCTCCGCTAAGCGGGAGAGGTGTAAAATTCACAGCAGCAGACCTTCTACTGGGGTCAATGCTGACAAAAAGTACCGTTTCCGGACCCAGAATGGACACTGGACAAAGAGGCCTCCGCGAGGCAACTATCTGGACATACCCACACGTTCGGGGAGATGTCCTCTACCACACCACACTCTCCGCTAAGCGGGAGAGGTGTAAAATTCACAGCAGCAGACCTTCTACTGGGGTCAACGCTCAAAAAAGTGCTGTGCCTTGGGGCATTGACATGAAATCACTTTCTCTACGCAAGCTAAGTCAGGTCAAGGAGTTACCTCTAGCTTTGGAATGGGTGTCACTTGTGTGCGTTGATTGCATCTGTCTGTGCATTTATGCATTTGTTTGTCCTGACGAAACTTGATTATTTCTCGACTGTTTATTTTCTCGTATGACACGACATAGAAACTACTTGTGACTACTGTCTTTGTGTGCTGTCGAGCGGATGTTCTTTGCATCAAAGGTATAGCCTGCTGTGTCATTCGATTCATTTGTCCAGATATGCCATTTATGATCTTTAAGGATGTACAATGACGCATATGGTGGCCTGTCGAAAAATACACACATACTGGTCAAAGCATACTCATTTTGGTGGTACAGACAGGATAAATTGAACGTTTTTGGAATTTTTGTGCCAGCTCTTAACAGGAGAAGTAAGGTCTGTGGGCTGTTAATTACTTCATATGTTGATAAGCTCTTTTCCTGCTGACATGTTTCACATTGTTCAGATTGAGCAGGTAATATTTGTGCAATAGTGTCTAAGATGCCTTTTTGTGACACGTCAAGTGGCTGCACTATGAATTGTGACATGTTCTTTGTAGATGGTAAGGCCTTGTAACCACATTGAGTACAACTATACAGACTAAGACTTTTCAGGCAAAGCAGGTCATCTCCAAGGAAAGGAGACCGAAGTGTGTATTCTACAAAGCTGTTTAATATGTTGCATTCTTCTGTCCTAGAACATTTCTGAGACACTAATGACACTGATGTGTTGGCTAGATTGAATTTCTCAAGTTTCCGTCTAAATGTTGAGTCCTGCGCTGCTGCTTCTTCAAGCCGTGTGTGACATTTTTTGATAGCAGATGTCTGTTGTAGAAATGTTAGAATTGGTAATGGTATAGCTTCACACATAATTTGTCATTTAGACTTTCATTGCATAAAACCACATCATCATCATCTTCTTCCAAATTGTCCTCCGTTATTGTTCTGTTAATTGCTTTCAACTGTCCAGGCACAGAATGTACAGATGTCTGTATGTTTTGCTTGAACAACTGTGTGGACACCACACATACTCAACCAAACTACTAGTTTGTGTATAAAATCTAATGGGTCATTGTGCATTCCTAAGGCCAAGTAAGATGCTATTCACTAGTTGTTGAGTGACACCACAGATTGTTTTGCAATCAAATGTGTGACCTGGATTTTGAAAAAACACTTGAATGAGAGCTGCTAAATTCCCCGGCATAGATGACAACTGAACCATCGAAGTAGGTGTCAATGGTTTCAATTTATCTTGTACTACTTGTAGATGCAGTATACCCACGCGTTCGGGGAGATGTCCTGTACCACACCCCACTCTCCGCTAAGTGGGAGAGGTGTAAAATTCACGGCAGCAGACCTTCTACTGAGGTCAACGCTCAAAAAAGTGCTGTGCCTTGGGGCATTGACAATTATTTAATTAACGAATTAAATAACCTTATTTTATTCTGAAGGCAACCGGATGTCTTAAATTAGCTAGCTCTCAGACAGGAAATTCTAAATTAGCTCATAAGACGGAGCCAAATATCTGTCTGAGAGTGGAGCCTGCCTGGCAAATTACATGGGGGGTCCTTTTTGTGGGCTTGGCCGAAAGTGGGCGTTACCAAAAGGTGGGCGTGGCCATGGCCGCCAGAAGTCTGTCAGATTTTGACAGCTTCAAATTAGTGTTAAACATAATATAACCCAATTGACTCCAGTCCTCTCTGTTTAATATATCTATAATGAAACTATATAAACTATGCATATACCATGAAGTGCTATGACTACTAGCTCTGGTCCATAGCTCTAATGCGTTTCATTTAGAGCTATGTTACTCTAAACTTCCCCGCTCGCATGAATGCAGACCAGCCTCTACTCTTTGGCGTAAATAAAAAGAACGTTTTTGCTACACATAAAAACAAAGGCGAGTTGTGTCATTAGAAAGCCTACTTTGGTAATTGGTTCTAGTTCTAGTGAACAGAAATAATAAATAAATAGACTTGGTAACCTAACTGTAGGGAGTGCAAACACATTAAAGAACCTGGGGGTTATCATCTATGAAAAGGCAACACAATGAGCAGAAAATAAAAATGAACCATGTAAATACAACAAATTGAGCAGAGCACTGCAGGGAGTTGAACCCCATTCCGGTAAACCAGAAGTACCACAACCAGTGCCTTGGTTTTTGTTTTGTTTTACGAGGTCCATTCGTTGAAATGTAAATGTTGCATTGCAACGGTAAAGTAATTTCACAATTGACATTGTAGGCAATAATTAATAACGGTATGGCACCAGGCCAAAGCCATGGGGATAGAGTATGTTTTGCACTCTGAGTGAGTGTGTGTGTGTCCGTCAGTTTGTTAACAGCTAATCTCCAGCACCATTAACCCGGTCGATGCCAAATTTTGCACACACACTCCCTGGATGCCAACGATGAACCTCTGTCCCAAATTTTCCAGAACGGCCTGTATAGCACCACACATTTTTGTATGCCCTCCGAGACTATGGACTATAGCCTTTCGCTTTTCCGCGATTTAACCTTTTTTCAAATCGTGAACAATGATGAAGAATCGCGCACTATAGCATGCCACTTAATGACCTTGGGGTCATCAAGGTCATTGATATTGATCAATAACCTTGAGCAGTATAAATGACCTTCAATAAGACTAGTAAATGACCTTGACCAGTATAAAAGACCTTGACAAGTACAAATGACCTTGACCAGTATAAATGACCGTGACCAGTATATGACTGACCAGTATAAATTACCTTCATGAGACTAGTAAATGAACTTGACCAGTATAAATGACCTTCATAAGACTAGTAAATGATCTTCACCAGTATGAATTACCTTGACCAGTATGCGGTCCGTGACCATGGACTATAGCCTTTCGCTTTTCCTTGATTTTCACCTTTTTTTTAAATCCTCAACAATGATGAAGAATCGCACACAATAGCGCGCCGCTCAATGACCTGAGACCATGGACCAATGAACCATGTAAATATAACACATTGAGCAGGGCACTGCAGGGAGTTGAACCCCGTTCCGGTAAACCAGAAGTCCGACACCAGTGCCTTAGTTTTTGTGTTGTTGTTCATTTACAGGTCCAGGTGTGCATACGCATGTGCCCCTGTGTGTGTAGGTGCATGTGTGCATGTGTGTGCACGCTTCAATGACCACTGTTGGACCCAATGGCGATCAAGGACCTCAGGGAGCCACCCATAATTCACAACAGTCACAGCGAACTCTGTTGCATCACAACTGGTGGCCAACAGTCGTAACCAACACCGCCACGACCCACAGGAGAATACCATCGCACAGTGGTATCAGACCAACCACAATCAGCCAGCCCTCAAACCAAACCCTTCGACCTAGAATAACTCAAAACTGCAATGGGAAAGTTGAAACCCGGAAAAGCAGCAGGGATTGATGACATACTGGCAGAAATTATACAGCACCTGGAACCTAACGCAAAGACCTGGCTCGTGGGGATGCTGAACACATGCATGGCACAGAAAACCATCCCTTCTGTCTGGAGAAAAGCCAAAGTGGTTGCAATCCCCAAACCTGGCAAAGACCCATCATCCTCAAAGAGCTACCGACCCATTTCCCTCCTCTGCATCACCTACAAGAGAGGCTGCTACTCCAACGCCTCATACCACTCATAGACACCAAGCTGACTAAAGACCAAGCTGGTTTCCGTCCCGTCCTGTGCTGGACAGAGCTCAACCTCACCCAACACATTGAGGATGGGTTTGAGGGAAAACAAATAACTGGAGCAGCAACTGGAGGGCGAAGCAAGCACGCAGGCAGCTTGTGCCTGCCTGCGTGCCTGCCTGCCTTCCTCATGTGGAAGCTGCATAGTTGAGTTTGTGTGTGTGTTTCTTTTTCTGTCTTTCTTTCTTAGGACGAAGATCAAGGTAGACGCCGTTGGAAGGCTCAACACAAGCCGATGCCCCTAGAGATCCATCCCAAAGCTTCCCTCAGGGAGTCCAGCAAGCCAGCTAGCCAGCAAGCCCGCCCAGTCAGCCAACGCAGCCAGCCAGCTCCGCCAGTCAGCCAGTGTAGAAAGTCAGGCTGCCAAGCCAGCGCACATCAGCCCTTGCAGTCAACCATTGTAGCCATACCAGCCTTGCTCAGTCAGCTCAGCCAGGCCTCTCTCGAGGCCTGGCTCTCTGTCTGCCTGGCCCGGTCTGCCCCGCCCTGCCTTGCAGCAACAGAACCAGCCTTGCTGGCAAGCCAGCCAGCTCAGAATACGAGCTCAGCAAGCCAGCGCAGCTGGCAAGCACGCAGTTAGTCTAAACCAGTTTCAGACTGGCAGGCCAAGGCAGACAGACAGGAAGACCGAGGCGCCTAGGCAGGCAGACAGGCCAGGAAGGCAACAAAGTGCAGGCAGGGGGACTGTCCGGCCTAAGGCTGCGCTGCAAGGGTTGGAGCCTGGCCAGCTCCTGCTGGTCTAGACTGAGTGGCTGTGGCTGCACAGTAAGGCTGCGGTAACCTAGTCTGGGCTTGCTGCTGCACTGGCTTGCTCAGCTCGCATTCTGAGCTGGCTGGCTTTCCAGAAAGGCTGGTTCTGTTGCTGCAAGGCAGGGCAGGGCAGACCGGGCCAGGCAGACAGAGAGCCAGGCCTCAAGAGAGGCCTGGCTGAGCTGACTGAGCAAGGCTGGTATGGCTGCAATGGCTGACTGCAAGGGCTGATATGCTCTGGCTTGGCAGCCTGACTTTCTACACTGGCTGACTGGCGGAGCTGACTGGCTGCGTTGGCTGACTGGGCAGGCTTGCTGGCTAGCTGGCTTGCTGTGCTCCCTGAGGGAAGCTTTGGGATGGATCTCTAGGGGCATCGGCTAGTGTTGAGCCTTCCTATGGCGTCTACCTTGATCTCCGTCCTAAGAAAGAAAGACAGAAAAAGAAAGACACACAAACCCAACTATGCAGCTTCCACCTGAGGAACCGAGACGCTAGAAAAGAACTGAGCGTCACTTGGGATGGTCACAAACTCTCCAACCATACCCACCCCATGTATCTTGGAGTTACACTGGACAGGACACTCTTCTTCAAAAAAACACCTGGAGAACACAAAAGCCACGGTCAACACCCACAATAACATCCTGTGAAAACTAGTGAACTCCCAAGTGGGGTGCAGACCCACAAACAATCCGTGCAACTGCCATGGCCCTGTCTTTCTCTACAGCAGAGTATTCCTGCTCAAGCTGGAGCCGATCACGTCACACCAAATTGGTCGACACAGCCCTAAATGACACCTGTCGCATCATCACGGGATGGGTCAAGAAAACACCTGTCCCGTCCGTGCCTTTATGCGCTAGCCGGCACCTCCCCCCGCACATCAGACGACTGTGTAACGCTCAAGATGAATGGAAAACACAGGAGATAGACAGTGAAGTCTGGAATGAAATGATAGAGAACACCTCACACACACAGTTTCCTTTCGTGGCTGTTTACATTTGAGGGTCGCCGGTCCTCTCAAACGGAACAGTTTAACGTCATGCCCAGGACGAAAAGATATAGAGAACACCATAATGACAAATGACAAATAACAGCAGGAAGGCATGGGCCACAATCCACCGTCTTGGCAAAGACCACACCACCCATAATTCACAACGGTCACAGCAAATTCTGTTGCATCACAACTAGTGTAGGTATTGGATGGAGCCCGCACACCACAGGTATAAGAAAGACGTGATGCAGAGGAGGGAAATGGGTCGGTAGCTCTTCGGGGATAATGGGTCTTTGCCAGGTTTAGGGATTGCAACCACTTTGGCCTTTTTCCAGACAGAAGGGGTGGTTTTCTGTGCTGTGCATGTGTTCAGCATCCCCACAAGCCAGGGCCTTGAGTTAGGTCCCAGGTGCTGTATCATTTCTGCCAGTAGGTCATCAATCCCTGCTGCTTTTCCGGGTTTCAACTTTCCCATTGCAGTTTCAAGTTCTTCTAGGTCGAAGGGTTTGGTTTGAGTGATGGCTGATTATGGTTGGTCTGATACCACTGTGCGATGGTATTCTATGTGGGTCGGTGGCGGTGTTGGTTACAACTGTTGGCCACCAGTTGTGACCAAGACCGCCACCAACCCACAGGAGAATACCATCGCACAGTGGTATCAGACCAACCACAATCAGCCAGCCTTCAAACCAAACCCTTCGACCTAGAAGAACGTGAAACTGCAATGGGAAAGTTGAAACCCGGAAAAGCAGCAGGGATTGATGACCTACTAGCAGAAATGATACAGCACCTGGGACCTAACGGAAAGACCTGGCTTGTGGGGATGCTGAACACATGCATAGCACAGAAAACCATCCCTTCTGTCTGGAAAAAGGCCAAAGTGGTTGCAATCCCTAAACCTGGCAAAGACCCATTATCCCCAAAGAGCTACCGACCCATTTCCCTCCTCTGCATCACCTACAAGCCTATCCCGTCACACCAAATTGGTCGACACAGCCCTAAATGACACCTGTGGCATCATCATAGGATGCATCAAGACAACACCTGACCCTGTCCCAACACCTGTTTACATTCGAGGGTCGCCGGTCCTCTCGAACGGAACAGTTTAACGTCATGCCCAGGACGAAAAGATATAGACCACACCACCCATAATTCACAACGGTCACAGCAAACTCTATTGCATCACAACTGGTGTAGTTATTGGATGGAGCCCGCACACCACCAAAAAAAAGAAAAACAACATACTATAGTATGCCCTCCGTGACCATGGACTTTAGCCTTTCGCTTTTCTGCAATTTAACCTTTTTTCAAATCCTCAACAATGATGAAGAATCGCACACTATAGCGTGCCACTTAATGACCTTGACCAATATCAATGACCTTGAGCAGTATAAATTACCTTCAATAAGACTAGTAAATGACCTTGACCAGTATAAATGACCTTGACAAGTACAAATGACCTTGACCAGTATAAATGACCTTCACCAGTAGAAATGACCGTGACCAGTATATGACTGTGACCAGTATAAATTACCTTCATGAGACTAGTAATTGACCTTGACCAGTATAAATGACCTTTAGAAGACTAGTAAATGATCTTCACCAGTATAAATGACCTTTAGAAGACTAGTAAATGATCTTCACCAGTATAAATTACCTTGACCAGTATGCGGTCCGTGACCATGGACTATAGCCTTTTGCTTTTCCTTGATTTTCACCTTTAAAAAATCCTCAACAATGATGAAGAATCGCACACTATAGCGCGCCGCTCAATGACCTGAGACCATGGACCAATGAATGAAATACAACACATTGAGCAGGGCACTGCAGGGAGTTGAACCCCGTTCCGGTAAACCAGAAGTCCGACACCAGTGCCTTAGTTTTTGTGTTGTTCATTTAAAGGTCCAGGTGTGCATATGCATGTGCCCCTGTGTGTGTAGGTGCATGTGTGCATGTGTGTGCACGCTTCAATGACCACTGTTGGACCCAATGGCGATCAAGGACCTCAGGGAGCCACCCATAATTCACAACAGTCACAGCGAACTCTGTTGCATCACAACTGGTGGCCAACAGTCGTAACCAACACCGCCACGACCCACAGGAGAATACCATCGCACAGTGGTATCAGACCAACCACAATCAGCCAGCCCTCAAACCAAACCCTTCGACCTAGAATAACTCAAAACTGCAATGGGAAAGTTGAAACCCGGAAAAGCAGCAGGGATTGATGACATACTGGCAGAAATTATACAGCACCTGGAACCTAACGCAAAGACCTGGCTCGTGGGGATGCTGAACACATGCATGGCACAGAAAACCATCCCTTCTGTCTGGAGAAAAGCCAAAGTGGTTGCAATCCCTAAACCTGGCAAAGACCCATTATCCACAAAGAGCTACCGACCCATTTCCCTCCTCTGCATCACCTACAAGGCTATATGAGAAGCTGCTACTCCAACGCCTTGTTGCCACTCATAGATACCAAGCTGACTAAAGACCAAGCTGGTTTCCGTCCCAGCCGCTCCTGTGCTGGACAGAGCTCAACCTCACCCAACACATTGAGGATGGGTTTGAGGGGAAACAAATAACTGGAGCAGCATTCAGAGATCTCTCTGCTGCCTACGACACTGTCCAACACCGCACAATGGTCAGGAAAAGCCTCCTCAACAACAGGCGCTTCTATGTCCAGTTAAATGACCAGAGGAGTAAATGGAAAGCCCAAAAGAACGGCCTCCAACAAGGTAGCGTGCTCGCCCCCCTCCTTTTCAATATCTACACAAACGACCAGCCACTACCCAATGCCTAATGCCAGCGTTTCATCTACGCCGACAACCTCTGCATTACGACCCAACAAGCAGACTTCCAGAAGATTGAGTCTGTCCTTGAAAGTGCCCTCCAAGAAATGTCAAGCTACTACAATACAACCACCTGAAACCCAACCTATAGAGAACACCTCACACACACATAATTTCCTTTCGTGGCCGTTTACATTCGAGGGTCACTGGTCCTCTCGAACGGAACAGTTTAACGTCATGCCCAGGACGAAAAGATATAGAGAACACCAACATGTCAAATAACAGCAGGAAGGCATGGGCCACAATCCACCGTCTTGGCAAAAACCACACCACCCATAATTCACAACGGTCACAGCAAACTCTGTTGAATCACAACTGGTGTAGGTATTGGATGGAGCCCGCACACCACAGGTATAAGAAAGACGTTCTTTGTTGAAATACTGACAGCGTTTCGATCCATTTGATCTTCATCAGGTCATGTGTACACAAAACATACACTTTTATACTAAGGGAGTGCCCCCATTAAACAATCAAAATACCACATTTTGGTGCCCCTCCCATCACTGCAGGTGTGACACGTCAACCCTGAGTGAGTAGGTGGGGACCCAGACATATTGATGTAAATATAGTCTGTTCAGAAATTGTAGTGCCTCTCATAGAGCTTGTAGGTGATGCAGAGGAGGGAAATGGGTCGGTAGCTCTTCGGGGATAATGGGTCTTTGCCAGGTTTAGGGATTGCAACTACTCCAGCCTTTTTCCAAACAGAAGGGATGGTTTTCTGTGCTATGCATGTGTTCAGCATCCCCACAAGCCAGGTCCTTGCGATAGGTCCCAGGTGCTGTATCATTTCTGCCAGTATGCCATCAATCCCTGCTGCTTTTCCGGGTTTCAACTTTCCCATTGCAGTTTCACGTTCTTCTAAGTCGAAGGGTTTGGTTTGAGGGCTGGCTGATTGTGGTTGGTCTGATACCACTGTGCGATGGTATTCTATGTGGGTCGGTGGCGGTGTTGGTTACAACTGTTGGCCACCAGTTGTGACCAAGACCGCCACCGACCCACAGGAGAATACCATCGCACAGTGGTATCAGACCAACCACAATCAGCCAGCCCTCAAACCAAACCCTTCGACCTAGAAGAACTTGAAACTGCAATGGGAAAGTTGAAACCCGGAAAAGCAGCAGGGATTGATGACCTACTGGCAGAAATGTTACAGCACCTGGGACCCAACGCAAAGACCTGGCTTGTGGGGATGCTGAACACATGCATAGCACAGAAAACCATCCCTTCTGTCTGGGAAAAGGCCAACGTGGTTGCAATCCCTAAACCTGGCATAGACCCATTATCCACAAAGAGCTACCGACCCATTTCCCTCTGCATCACCTACAAGGCTATATGAGAAGCTGCTACTCCAACGCCTTGTTGCCACTCATAGATACCAAGCTGACTAAAGACCAAGCTGGTTTCCGTCCCAGCCGCTCCTGTGCTGGACAGAGCTCAACCTCACCCAACACATTGAGGATGGGTTTGAGGGGAAACAAATAACTGGAGCAGCATTCAGAGATCTCTCTGCTGCCTACGACACTGTCCAACACCGCACAATGGTCAGGAAAAGCCTCCTCAACAACAGGCGCTTCTATGTCCAGTTAAATGACCAGAGGAGTAAATGGAAAGCCGAAAAGAACGGCCTCCCACAAGGTAGCGCGCTCGCCCCCCTCCTTTTCAATATCTAAACAAACGACCAGCCACTTGAAACCCAACCCATCAAAAACCCAACTATGCAGCTTCCACCTGAGGAACCGAGACGCAAAAAAAAGAACTGAGCATCACAAACTCTCAAACCATACCCACCCCATGTAACTTGGAGTTACACTGGACAGTTTAACGTCATGCCCAGGACGAAAAGTTATAGAGAACACCAACATGACAAACCCTACACTTAAACCCTCTATATTTAATAAAAAACAATTCTGGACAGGAATCCTGTATTGCAGGGGTGCCCAAAAGGTACATCGTGATCTACCAGTAATCACAAAGGCTGTGCAGGTAGACCATATGGCATGCCCCTGTATATAATCTATCACTTGAATTAAGGTGACTTGACACCAGCTCAAATGTTGCACACAAACATCAGTAGCAAAAGTACAAAGTTATTGTGACAGTAATAATTGCTATAGTGTGTGTTCAGTAACAGGAATATTCCTGTCTCTCCAGCTCTTTAATAAATAGAAAAGGGTTTAATCAGGAGTTGTAGTAGCCACAGGATAATCTAAGCGGTGGATATTGCTCTTGTCTTCATGTCTTTATGTATGTAAATTGTCTTGTTGTTTGTGTCAAATGCGTGTATATGTGTTCTGCATATACTTGGCTGCTGTGTTGCAAGATAATGGGAGTTACTGATACTATGGGAGTGAATGGGAGTGAAAGGGAGGTACTGTTACTATGGGACTGATACTATGGGAGTGCATGGGAGTGGATGGGAGTGAATGGGAGGTATTGTTACTATGGGACTGATACTATTTGAGTGAATGGGAGTGAATGGGAGGTACTGTTACTATGGGACTGATACGATGAGAGTGAATGGGACTGAATGGGGTGTACTGTTACTATGTGACTGAATGGGAGTGAATAAAAGTGAATGGGAGTGAATGGGACTGAATGAGAGGTACCGTTACTATGGGACTGTGTTTAACAAAAAACTGGAGAGACCGGGAGACCTCTGTTACTGAACAAACACTATAGCAATGATTTTGTCACAATATAGAGCTATTTAACACTGTTACTGAACACACACTATAGCAATGATTACTGTCACACTATAGAGCTATTTAACACTGTTACTGAACACACACTATAGCAATGATTACTGTCACACTATAGAGCTATTTAACACTGTTACTGAACACACACTATAGCAATGATTACTGTCACACTATAGAGCTATTTAACACTGTTACTGAACACACTATAGCAATGATTACTGTCACACTATAGAGCTATTTAACACTGTTACTGAACACACACTCTATAGCAATGATTACTGTCACAATACAGAGCAATTTCATTTAGGTAACCAAATTGACCCCAATAGTAGATCTTTACACTCAATAGTTCAATTGTTGTTAAGCATCTGCTTAATTTCCAAAAAACTACACAATTAGAGAATGTAGAAGATTGCTACTTTTGATCCTTGGATTTTATAATGCCGATTGTAGCATAGCGATAGTGGTTAGTGACTGAGCTTTGTTAATATGAGTGCCCGGGATCGTTTCCCACCAATTTCAAATAATGTTTGTTGCTTCGTGCCAATTTTCACAGAATGTTTGTCCTTTTAACTACCAGACAATACTCTTCTCACCTCTAGTCGATTATTTATTCAGCGTTTGAGCCACGGACCAACATTTGAGGCCATCTAGTCTCTCAGACCCATTTGAGCCACTGACCACCATTGTGAGAGTCTATTAATGTGAAATGGTGGTCCGTGGCTCAAACATGTTATCACTTTTGAAGTTACTTGTTGTGTTTAGATATGTAAATACTACTCTTTAAAGCCGTGTTTCGGTAGTCGAGTGGGTACTGTCGACGGTTAGTAAACATTGAGGCCGGGCATAGTTGTTTATAAACCTTCGACACTAACCATTCGGCTACTGAAACACTGTTTTACAGTTTCGTACAAACATCATATATAAACATCATAACAAGTAACTTCAAGTGATAGACGTTTGAACACACAAACAACAACAGCGTTAAGTATTAAATAACATTTATCACTTACTTGCTCCGAAGACCGATGGTGACGTGGCACTTCCAAACAAACACTGACCAAACCTACATCCACGCGTCTCTTCCGTATTTGAGGGCGGCGGCACTTCCTTCCGGTGTGAGGCCACGCCCGCGAGATTTAACCGCGAATCTATTGTAGTCATATTGTAGTCATATTGCCCCTACGTTACATCCGGGTCCCTTGGTCCCATCCGCTTCTAATGCAAAATAGCTACATATGAACGCGTGAATCTTTTTTTTTTTTTACAATAACGTTATTTGTCAGAAAGGAAGCCATTGAGGGTTAAAATGGGTCTTAATGCTTCCAACTCATATAACTGTCACCAACAACACTTTTAATGATATTACATGAAGCAGACAGCCCTGTGATGAAACCTTTAGCATTACACTGTGGTTAATACGTTTTTATTCACAATGGAATGTTATTGTACTCTTAATATATCATGGTGTAGCACAGCACAGTAGATTCATATTTCAATCGATCTGGGATGTTAAAATTGTGCAAAACTCTGTTCAATGAATGGCCTCTTCTGCTACATTAAAATTACTAAACATTAAACGTTACTTATACCTGTTATTGAGACTCCTATAGAGCATGTTGACATGGATAGCTTGGTTAGTAGTATCTCTGTTAGTTAATGCAGTTTGATTGATTCAATTAATAGCCTATTTTATTAGACAAAAATGTAGAACAGTAGTGTCATAGAGTGGAAAATGCCATTTGGTTTAATGTCACAGAATGCAGTGCCACGTAGAGCAGCATGATAAATGGTTAACTTTATAGTGTGTTCAAAAATGGCAGATCTGCAAGTTCAGTGTCTTGAATGAGATGTGCTGTGAGTTTGCATATCTGCTATTGTCCAGCATAGGACCGTTGCACAGTGAAGTATAGACAAGGCTTTAGGATTTATAAGTCGTTTTTAGAATATAATAGAATATTCACTCCAGTGAATAGCATTTATCCATTTAGATAACTTTTTGATGTTATTTAATTACTTATTTTTACACAGAAACATAATGTGTGTCTTTACAATAACTGTAATGTAATAATAATACTAATAATGTAATGTAATAATTATTAATTAAATAACCTTATTTTATTCTGAAGGCAACCGGATGTCTTAAATTAGCTAGCTCTCAGACAGGAAGTTCTAAATTAGCTCAAAAGACGGAGCCCCTCCTCTACAGGAAGCCTGCCCAACGATTACTTAGTTCGTCGTATGAAGGTGTCGCGCGCAGTAAATAGCCAATGTATTTGTGTACATATACTATACTATATGTATAGTGTATATGTAATGTAACGAGACAGTGTGTTCGTCGTTTTCAATATGTTATTTACTTATTTTTTCAAACACTAATTCGTTGCAAAAGATATTAGCCGTACTAATTAATGGCAACCGGCAAGGAACCCTTATATTCGGGATACGGTTGTTGCTAGTCGGTAAAATAACACACATGGACCCTACGGCTTTGGCTTCTTCCTGTTGAGTGCGGATAGTGTTGTTAGTGTACAATCAATGGCGCTTGGTTAGCACTGCAGCAGCAGACCAGTTACCAGTATCCGTATCATACTATCAACCTAAATTAAAAGCAAATATATACATTAAAACGTGAATGCATCTCGTTTATTTTCATCCGAAGAAAATACTTGGACATTATTCGTTATGGTATTTGTTTAGTTTGGCCACCATATTTGCACCTCGCATCCTCCATTAAATTAGCACGGGAGCCTAGCAGTGGCAGGGTTGGAGAGGCTTCACTGAGCAGTTAACGTCATTTATCATAACATTGAAAACCAGGAAATATAGCTACGGTAATTAAACCTCTATGAATTAAACTGCACGGCTTTATCATCCAGGATCATTAAAGCCTACAGGATGGATGCCACAGGATCTGCAGCCATTGATAAGACTTTCGTGGATCTCTATGGCGAGGTTAGTCTGTGGTTTGAACAGTAGATTTTATTGGATAGAATGGATACAAATGTAAATTCAACATATATAAATCTGTATGATTATTATTTTTAAAAAGAAAAAACGCATTTCCGATGCGTTTGGCGATTGATTTGGTGAGACTGCGGAGCGAAATCACAGCAATGTAAATTGAAGTGATGCACAACAAGGTACATACTTGGTGGCACTGTCCCTTGTTATTTACAATTGTGTGATTCATGTAATTGGGATGTTTCAAAAACGTTGTATAGAAGTTAAATTGTAATGAGCTATCAAGAAATTGTTTATTATTTGTGCAAGAGAAATAAATATAGTATATAAAAATTAATTGTGCTCACATGAGTCAACTTGCAGTCTTGCACCACCAGGGGACACCTGTGCATACAAAGGATGTGCCAAATGCTGAAAGGATATCCTTATATGAAACACAACTTTAGTAACAGTGGAAACTACCATGGTACAGGGGGCAAAAAAAAAAGGACGTAAAAAATGTATTATTTACGGTTCAATTTAACACTTAACGTTCTGGGGCTGTGCGAATAAAACATGTCATATGACTATGTGTAATGCGTTCACACTTATTATTTTATATTTTTACGTGTAGCAACAGTGAAAACAGAACATTATAGGTAAAGAGTGCTTTACATTCCACAGACCAGAAGAAAGCGCTGCGGTCACGTTCAGATGTTTAGACATATATATCTTGTGTTGTGTTTTATAGACGGTTGCATCCATTCTCAAACGTGTAGGGCAAGTGCCACTAAGACTTGCCCGGTCGAGCACCTGCCAGAAAGTTGTATTTACCTGCTAGGGGCAGGTGGGCAACCCTTAGTGTCAACGCCTGATGGTAACAGTAGAAATTATTCTCCTTGCTCTGACAATGTTACTGATGTGCTCACAAAATGAGCAGGAGCTTATTTAAGTAATACTAATGACTGTTGCAAATTTATCCCCTATAGGTTTGTGATTTTGACCAGACAGCTGAGGCAAGTGATCTTTATGATGCAGTTCTTACCGGTTCAGTCAGTCAGAAAAAAATGGTCACCCCTACCATTAAGGAGACAAAAGCTAAAGGAGAGGCTAAACCAGCGCCAGCGATAACAAGTGGCACTATGGGAAAAGACAATAAGAGATATTCTGTGTATATTGGAAACTTCTCCTGGGTGAGTCATACATATGAAGCCTTGTTACCCAATAATTCTTATTGGTGATTTTCCTTCCACACATTTTCCTCATGCTCTCACTTTTATCATTTACCTCCAGTGGACATCTGATAAAGACCTCACTAACATGGCTCAAACTCTGGGAGTGAAGGACATCAAAGAAATCAAATTTGCTGAGAACCGAAGTAATGGCCAGTCGAGAGGGTGAGAGTTTCCAACAGTTGGTCCAAGCTAAATGTTTAATGAATGCTTGCAAATGGGCTTCAGAACCTCACTGCAGGTTATATGTATTAGAAGATCATAGAACTTTAAAATAAATCTCTAATTTCCTTTCCAAGGCCTGACATTTAGATTGTGGATCTTTAAAAAGTATTGAATTTCTATGAAATGGTGTTAACAGCAATGAATGTTTTCTTCCTTTCACTCTGAAATATAGCTATGCCGAAATCATACTGTCAACAGAAGACTCATTGTGGAAATTGGTGGAGAAAGTACCTAAATGTACACTAAATGGGGTGACTGTAGATTGCCGCATTGCCACTTCCCAAAACATGAAGAGGTTTGAAGCCGTAGCCAACAAATGTAAGAAAAAATCACCATATCATTTTTATATTTAATGTTGCAGAATTATTTATGTATTCCATTTCCAATGATTATTGTGCTCCATTTGATGTACAATAATGTATTCTCTACAGGTATGCCCCTTCGCGTTGAAAAGGATGATAAGGAATCCGTTCCTACAGATAAAGTCCCTGTATTGTTGTCTCAGTATAGTCCTCAGCCTGTGCCCCCCACGTTTCCACAACAGTTTGCTAGCCAGCTCCATCCGTTGCCCAACCCTTTCTTCAGGCATATGGGTCCTCCACCGAATGTGCTGCCTCCTCCATTCCCACCCATGATGCCTATGCCTCCCCCACCACCACCACCACAGTACATGCCCCCCCGTCAGCCTCCCCCGGTTGCCAGCCAGCCACCACCCAGTCTTCATATCAATCCCGCATTCTTTCCCCCTGGTCATGGCAGCCACAGCAGCAGCCAGCAAACGTAAGATTGTTAACTTGCTTTGTTCTTCACTGGTATTTCAAATCTCAAATAAATAAATAAGAATGTTTACCTGTAACAGATAATTACAACCATGTTTAATCTGTAGTTTATATTTACAGCAGCACAGGATGTCTAATTAAATCAACTAACAACAGTTCTTCACTGTTTTACAGAGACACAGCTCCATCTCAAGATGGAAGTTTTGAGGAGCAAATGAACAGAAATCGAACCATTGCCAGTAGTGCCATCACCAAGGCTGTAACTGGAGCAATGACTGGTAAGACAACAGCCATGTTGGCACAACATTCTTATCAGGATCCCTTAAAATATGTCCTAATTACTGCTACATTATGTAATCCAGGGCTTAAAGTACTCAGTCCTGGGGACTGATTTCAGTCCTGAGGATCTCATATGGGTCATTTAATGAGATCAGTGCAGATTTGCAAAAAAAACATTTTCAGTCTTGGGATTCTTTTTGGCTTTAAGCCCTGTGTAATCACATAGCCAACTCCAATATGTACTATTTATCAATAACCCCAATATCTTGCCATAATAATAGATGGAACAAAAGAGCAGAGGAAAAACTTGACACCGTTTTTCAGTGGCGCAAACACTCCTATAGATAGCTATGTGTGTCCCTGGCTGGCTGTGTCCCTGTCTGTCTGGCTGTGTCTGAGCACGAGAATAGTGTTTGTGTCACTGTTGCGCAGCCTAACACACACACATATTAACTGTATATATGATGATTTTTGGTGTGACAGTACGTAATAATGACACTTAAGACACTTATGTCTTATTCATGTTGTTTTAAATAAAAGAAAACACCAGTGGAGCTAATCTGTGTGCGGACTCTCTTCTCTTCACTGTACTTACCTTAGTCCAGCACCAGACAGGAACTGGATGTGCGCTAGCCACCTACTTTTTATACTAGTATAAAGTACAGGAGCCTTGGGTAAGACTGACGTTATGTATCTTTCAGGACCTTTCACTGCTTCGTCTCAACCATTGCTCTATGGCTCTGGTCTCAGCCACCGCAGTGTATTTCTTGACATTCCGTTTCTCTCCAAAGTTGAATGTTGCCACCACTGTTGGAGCAGCCATAAACTACACAGGTTCATCCCGATGTTCTGGGCATCTTTGTAAAGTTAGTGTTAGTAAAAATCAGGTAAAAGAGTAACGTTTAAGCAGACTAACATCAGTCACTCTACCATTCAATGTAGTAGAAGACCTGGCTGTTTACACCGCAGATATGTCGTCTCTGCCTACAGGAAATACATTCGCTGTGACCATGAGACCCGTTTCTGAATTTGTTTATAGCCCAAATCTCGGCCACTCGCTCACTCGCACTCATTCACTCCAGCATGGTGGTGTTACGGTGGAATTGGTGACCTGCTCAGTGCTGAAATACGTGACAATCGTGCAGACATCACATAACGTCAGTGTCCAAACGTAAATCATTGCGGTTTGTTTATTAGCAGACAGAGTTCAACCTTAGGCCACATATTTAAAGACCTCTTCTGGCACTGTTGAGCACTGTCACACACACATAGAGAGGCCAGGGAGGAGGGCTTGTACCGTACAGTACAGTACCATACCACTCAGTTCAGACGGGTCTGATTTTTCACACTCTGCGTCTGCACATGAGACTGTGCGATCCCTGCTGATCCAAATGAAAACACCCACATCACTTGCTCCCCTTCTGAAGCGACCTTTAGAAATGCAACAAAAACAATAAAATCTCCATGAATCCAAGGCTTTTTTGGGGTGAACTACTCCTTTAAAGAAAGCCATGTATTTTGTCACAATTGAAGAAATTATTTAATGTGTCTGTTAATGCAGGAGACTTGCGGTTGGCCATGGAGACACTTCTAACTGCCATTTCAGTTATTAAGCAGTCCAGAGTGTACAGTGATGAACGCTGCCAGACCTTGCTTACCTCTCTCAAAGATTGCCTAGTTTCCATCCAGGGCAACTACAACAACAACAGGTTTTTGAATAACTTTATTTCTGGACTCCCATACTCATGCATTTTGTTGTCCATTCTAATTTGTATTGCTATGACTGCTTAGAGTACTTGTTTTAACACCTATGTATTGCTTCTATGCCTGTGAACACACCAGAAACCAAAGTAGAACATACAAATGGTAAAAATATTCAAGTCTATTTCATCCCAGTGTGTAATTAAGATAGCCTGGAAACCTGATTAATCTGCCACAGGAAAAACGTTTGAATTACATTACATTTCGCTCACCCCAGAGATGTGGGTGACCAATCAGAGCCCACTATTCAAAGTGACACTTTTTTGCTGTGACATACATTGGAATCTATTTGTACCTGTCCCTTGGAAATAAATCTTCCACACTAAAGTTAGTTATGTCTACGCAGTGATATCAGTCTTTCCATGCCAGGCTATAATTCATTACTATTATATATATTTTTTTCTGTAGTAACAGCCAAAATTCTCAGGAGAGAGAGAGAGATCCGGACAGAGACCGCGACAGAGAGAGAGATTTGGACAGAGACCGGGAAAGAGAGAGAGATTGGGACAGGGAGAGAGACTGGGACAGAGGGCGAGAACGTCACAGAGATTCCTCTGAATCTCGTAGACGCAGAGAACCTTCCTGGAGTGAGGAGGACAGAGACCGTATGCGAGATCGGGAGAGGCATACAAGTAGAGATCACAGAGACCGATACCGCTAGCTAGGTAAGCTTTCTCCACATTGTTATATAAAAAACTTTCTATTTAAATCCAAATCATCATCTATACATTTTATTATGGTAAGCCCTATGTCTATAAGAACTTAGACAATAACCTTTAGAATTGTTTGCACCCTTGGTAAAAACTTGTAAAAGTTCAGCAGCAAAAGTATATATACATTCTTAAACATATAAATTCAAAATGATTTATAACAAGTAGCAGGATGTGTTGGTTGTGGTTTGTAAACGCATCGTTAAAAGTTGTCTAAACGACACCAATAGCACACACCAGAGCAGTGTAAAGCAAGAGTGGCAGCAACTCACCATGACCCGCGCCACCGCGGGTTATCATAGCCGAACCTGCGGTTAATCGCTTTATATCAAAATTCACCGGAAGAAGCCAAACACATACCTCTACCTCGCCCAGGTTGCTAGGCAGGTTGCTATCCTCCAGGCACAAGGCGAAATGTGCACGCACCCCATTGGAATCAACTCATTATGATTTATTTCCTGCCTGTTTTCTCTGAAAAATACTCTAAAGTCCGTCTTTTTGTCAAATCCATCCGGCGTTCAGACAGTGAATAGTGATTTTTGATCGCAGCACTGCCGACATATTACCGTTTGTGGCGAAAGATAAACATCACCACCTGCTAGAGTCCAGCAGCTGGTGATGTTGTATTTTGACCACATTGTAGTCTAGCAGCTAGACTAAAACAGCTAAAATCCCTAAAACGAAACAAAGCAGCAAATTAAAAGAATTTAACACTCATCTTTTACTTTCTCTAATAACAACCTAAAACATGAACCTTGGTTGAAAAAAACTAAAGTTGTCCTTTAAATACAGTTGAATGAATTGTACTCTGGTACGGATCGATGCAATGTGAAAGCATTAAATACAGTTGAATGAAGTGTACTCGGGTGCACTGTGGAAGAATCGAGGCCAATGTGAATCATGGCCAGGCAACAGTATTCGGGAACAGTTTGAATCAAACAGACTATGTGTGAATCCCCCCTAAAATGTATCTGGAACGATCAGAGGTCTATGTGATCAACCATTTTAGACTGCCGTTGTCGCTACTCTCTTTACATTGCTCTAGTCTAGTGTTACTGTAACCTTATGCCAAAAAGAAAATACAGGGAATGGTCTCTGTAGATACAACATAGATACAACATAGATATAGATGCAACACACTTCCAGTGGTTCATAGTAATGATTGAAAGGGAGTGTTTTTGTATGAGTCTACATTGTTTTTTAGGAAACATCCTACTCGTTATCCCTTTTTAAAATGAAGAGCATTGTTAACATTAAGGCCTTCTTCCTGAGTACTTCTAATCCGAACAATCAATATGAAGGCATTTCTGTCTTACTTGCTCCTGACTTTTAGCCCTGTTAGTGGCAGGGCTCTTAAAGATGGCATGGTCTCAAAAATGATCATTCGAAAAGTACTGGCTGAATTGCCATGGAATTTGCTGTGGACCCTAGGTGATCAGAGTGATTTGGTGACCCCATTGCCTTTTCTCTAGTAGTTAGTACCAAGCCAAATTGTGCAATTGCATACAAAGATATCTCACAATGTAATGATCCGATTGCCATGAAACTTGCTGAGCACACTTATGCATTTGAGTGACCCCATGGCCTTGCCTCCAGCACCAACTTCAAGCTAAAAAGTCAACTTTGCACACAAGATATCTGATATAATCTAAATGGGCTAACTGCAGAATAAACGCTACGGATTGTGGTGACCCCCAGAAGCAGCACAGCCTCTAGGGGGGAGCTAACGGGGCTTTTAGACTCTTAAGTGTTTTGTATTATTCTATTTCTACAGCATTGACATTGCAATTTCATTTTTATGTACATCTATGTTTGTACAAACATAAAGGTGATGAAACAGTTACTTAAACCTTTTTTATTTTATTTTTATTGAATAATCATTTTAGTGATGTATAATGTCAATATGTATGATATGTTGTATTTGCAACTTCACCACAGTGAAAGTGCTTTTTGTTCCATATTATAAAGGTAAAAGTCATGTTTTTGACTTATGGATAAAAATTTATTCACAGATTAATCTATCCAGATATTTCAGTAAACCTTACCCATTTAGGCCTGACCTCAACATTTTAAAACAATCTTATAAATCCTCCAGTTTTCTGAAATAAATATTGGCGCGCTACGAGCTTGTAGATCTGCTATTTTTCAATAGCTAAATTATAACAATGTTTAAAACACCAAAAGGGGTTCCCGCCCAAAATGGGTTAATGGGTTCTTTTGTTTACTTTTTGCCTGGTATAAATTAACCTTTTAAAAGCCCACCACCACCACACACACACACACCCTGGTCTTTAGGAAAGAAGCAGAGAAAGCAGGATTTGATTTCCACACCATTCTGTGCAGGTATCTGGAATCTCCCACACCCTTGTTCCATAGCCATCTCTAAGGACAACTGGCCCACAAACACTTTTGTGATTTAATTAAATGTAGTTTTTGTTTTCCATACCTGCATGGACAGCAGATCATGTACATGTATACATGTAGATGTATTCATTCTTTTTGTATACTGTAAATATGTATCAATAAACATATGAACTTATGAAAACATAATTGTTGCCTAATTTGTTCTTTGAATGATTGATGTCTTCCTTGACATAAATGCATATACATAACATGAACATATACAGTGTTGCATATAAACGTCAAAACCTAATGGTCATCAGGCTTTCGCTGTCCAAGCTCCTAGACTTTGGAACACCCTATTTGAGGCTATTCGACGAGATGACTATCTTTCAAATCATTTCTAAAAACATATCGTATATGTTCCGAAAAGCATTCATGCAAATTACATTTTTTATCATTTGTTATTTTCCTCATATTCATTGTTTAAATTGCTTATTTTATTTTAACTTTTCTTTTAGCATATTTCTACAATTGTGGAGTTCTTTTGCTATTTTAACATGTATATTGGTTTTTTTTGTGCAGCATGTCAAGTGCTATATAAATAAACATGTTTTTAAAAAGCTCTAGAGCTTATTTCTATTGTGGTCCTTGAGTGTAAATGTGTATATGCTGAGTGTTTTGTGTGGTAGCAGACATGCATAATGTTGTCAAATGCATTCATACAATTACCAGTATTACCAGTATTAGACCAGGGGTCTTCAACAGTGGGTCCGGAACCCCTAGGGATCCTCAAAATTACTACAGGTGGGCTGCCAAATATTTTTATGATAGGAACTTATTATTTTTTATAATTGAACCCTAGCATCCCTGTTCTGAGAACTTTAACGAAAAATAGCAGATCTAGAAGCTCAGCAGTTGTGAGCTTGTAGATTGGCTATTTTTGGCAAAGAGGTTTGGTGTAGAGGGGAAAAAAGAGAAGACCAAGTACAGAGTGAAAGGTCAAGTATTGACGGTTTAAGTGTTAAATGTTAAATGTCTGAAAATACATTAACGTGAACACTGATCACAGTGCTGTCGAACAAGTCTATGAAGTGATCTATGGAATCTACCAAAGTTTAATCTGCAACACAGTTGTATATAATATGTAGGGGCGGTCCCTGCTTCATCTCTGCTAAAGGGTCCTGAAGTGTTGGTGTAAAGAAGACTGGACTGAAACTTTACTTTGAGTACTATAGACGAATAACAGTTTAAGTCCAAATTTTATTCTGAACCCTCCACGAAAAGGCCTAGTTGTCCTGACCCCTTATCCATCATTTATACATTATGGATAATTAGTGTGGACTTAAACTGTTGTTCGTCTATAGAACACGTCCTTGGCCTGAAAATACGTTGAAGACCCCTGTACTAAACCACCAAAATGGCAAAACATAACTGGAACTGGAACCTGCTACAACTAATTAATGGTTATCCCGGTAGGTACAGCTGATATTCAGGCAGCTCTTTATGGAGGACTTTGAGTTAACAATATAACTAATCCCCATAAGGCTTACCTTATTGAAAAGTAATTCCTAATTGGTTATATATTTGTGTATGACTTTGTTTACAATCCTGTGGACCTTTATATAATTGAATGTGATAGTATCCTCCACTCTTGAGGCTAAAATAAAATTAGCAAGATGTGTTCTCTGATGGAGTAGTTCTCTTTAGGGTATTTTTTTGGGTGCTAGTGTACCAGGTGCAATTTCCCCTGCCAAAAATTCAAGAGCATTTATCTTTACAATAATGGACATTCTCGCTAGATATTATTTTTTTGATAATCTGGGACTGGGTCATGTTTAGTGCCTTACTCTCCATATATGTTGTCTAATATGCAACCTAAATAAGTAACCTGTGACTGGCTGAAACTTCAAAGTCACTACCAAATTTCATGTTTCAACAAATTAGGAATAGCTTTTCCTGAAACAAACCGTCATATACATTTTGTGCATTAAATTATGGGACCAGACCATATTTTCATTCTAATCTTGACCATAATATTATTGGTTATGATTTCTCCCCCAATATTTCAAATTTAAAGTAAAATACAAATAATATAAATCACAATACATTACAGAAGGTAATGCTTTGATCTGAAACTGGTTATAGAAAAGCTCAGAATTGGGACAAAATGTCAAATACCTTACTACTGCCACTGTCACCTCCAGAAATTCTCAACACAAGAAACGCCAAGAAGCTGTTATGGATCACTGCTACAGCAAAAAGAGATGCCTAGCCCCATCCATGGGGGGTCGTGGACACCAAGTTCCTGGGTGTACACCTGAACTACAGGATGAGCCACAGCAAACTGTTCCTGAGGCGGCTCAGGTCTTGTGTACTGTACTGCAGATGTTGGCTGAGCTGGGGGGGGCATCACATACTCAACTAGCTCTTGGAGAAAGCAGGATTGGTGCCAGAGGTGAGTACATTAAAGGAGCTTGGAGGTGGCTGTCATGGCCAACTCCTCCAGAACAAATTAGGGCAGCTTGTACCTGCTGCTCATGCAGATTCACCCACCACAGAGGTATGGTAATGTATACAATGTTTCTTTTCAAAACAATGCAGAAAGTTGCTTTAGACCATTTAAATTCCCAGTGAGGTTTTGATTAATCTGACCTGATGAAGATCAAATAGATAAAAATGTCAGAATTATCAATAAAGAACCTCTTTTTTGTACCTGTGGTGTGCGGGCTCCATCCATCATCTGCATTTTACTGATTGCTCATTTTGAACTATAGTACAAAAATATCCTGGCTCCATTAAATATCTTCGTGTGTGATTTTGTACCGGTATGTTAACTTTTATTCCTCAAAAATATTGTCAGGCTCTTCTTGAGACCTTCATGCTACTAGTGGGGAAAAAATACATCATGGATCATAAGCAAGGATATAATTTGAAAGCTTTATTTATAAAAAAAGAAAAGTGTAGTAAGATCCACTAAAGCATGTCAAATGTATTCACTATGGTCAACTTTGTAACTCCATATTCTCTTTCTCGTCAGTCTGCACAAGTCCATTGCATTTGAGTCCATCCTTGACAGTTCTCGGAAATGGCTTCATCAATGATTACTTCTCCAAGGGAGCATAATTCAACAGCTTCTCAATAAGATCCACGTGAGCAAGGAGCATTCTCCGACAGCAGTACCGCTTCAAACCCAGTGCATCAAGGGCATCACTGCAATAGGGGAGGGAGACATTGGAAATTGATTTAAAAAAGAAAATAAGTGATGGAGTAGCACATAACATGGCCCGACAAAGCAGGCAGGTACTATACATCTGTGCATAAACACCTCACCCCTCAGTGTACTCCGCTTGAAGTAATCCAAGGTATGCCTCCCACTTGTTTCCCACGATCTTCCCACAGGTGAAGCATCTAATTGGGATGATCATTGTGAAATCTCCTGTAACAGCACAATATCAGATATTAATAAGTATCATTAATAAGTATCACTTGTGGTTGTCTGTTGTGTAATGCCTGATTTATACTAAGGCATGTGTCAAAAGTATAATTAGGCATAATGTTCATGGCTCTATAACAAGAAGTTTAAGGGTAGTTAAATTCAGAGCGGCGCTAGGTCAGGGATAATGGCATAGGCCTACTGTGCATGTTCAAATCATCTTTAAGTTTTTATTTTTTTGCATTTGGGGAAAAATAGCCGGTGCCCACTTTTTCTGTATCCTTGACCCTGAGCTCCCATGACATCTGTCGGCCCAACATAACTATTACCACAACCAATGTAATTAATTAGTATTGACCAAAATGGAGCACCCACCCAGGGGCATTTTGTGTTATCCTTTTAGCATAACCTTTGACTGTACTACCTAGTAGTGTAGTAACAAATTTGATGAGAATTCAATCAATATTTAGTTTACTAAATACAAAAAAAGTTTTGTTGCGTTGTACTATAGCCCACAGGGATATAGAACAGTCCTTCCTGTTTTGATGCAATATTGCAATATCGCGGGTGGTTTCGGGTTCGTACTTCTCTCAGTCATTAAGCTATTTATTTCTCTAGCGGTATAATGACCATTTTAACGTGACGTCCATTTTTGAAGAATATCAGCTCATATGCCTTTTTCGAATAGCCTAAATATGAAATAGGGTAATCCACAAATATGGTTATTAACCAAACGCTAGCAGGCTAACGCTAATTCGCGTGTATGATGTCCCATAACAACGTTAACAGATTTAACGCGTTATGTTGTTAGCTTATCTAGCTGTACCATCGTTAGCAAATATGTACTATTATTCAAGATATTAAAAAAACAAGTGTAAGTTAACATTACATTAAAGAATAATATAGCTTAAGGTTAGCTAACAGATAGCTCTGATCCATAGCTCTAATGCAACGACAGCTAGAGCAGTAACTTGGAGGCAGGCATAACTTTGAATATCAACTACTATCAAATGAATGTCTTACTCACCGTCAACACAGAACTAAGTACGTGGTGTAAGTAATTTTAGAAAATAAGTACGAAATATCTGCAAGACTGGACAATCTTGTTTTAGCGGTTGCCATGCACTGCAATGCCAATGTTGCATGCAGCTTCTTCTTCTATTACAGTTTATTATTGGGTTTGGCACACACATTCGTGCATTACCGCCACCTACTTGTCTCATAATTATTCAACGCAAATAGTCCCTACTCAGGCTTTCGATAATAATTAGGGACCCATAGCCATAGCCATACCTATAACTATTAAATACATAATTCAACATTTGTCTCTCAAATTGGTCACTCTAAGATACTGAAATGTATATATCTATTGTGCCTTTCCCCTGAAAAAATGTCTTTAGACAATGGCAGACTGGCAGTGCATTAGCCCTGAAACATGACTGCCATGATAATTATCATGACAGTCATGCAGAAACTTAGCCCTGTTTTTGGCGCTCGCTGCATTTACAAGATTTCCGTATATATAAACATTCAGATTTCAAATATAAAGTACTCACAATTTGTCCCACGGGTGTTAGTTAGTAGCAGCGCCAGCGATTAGAATTGCTGCATCCCGCGTTGTTTAATAAAAAGCATTTTTGTCCAAGCTCCCAGGCTACTTTTTTCAAACGGGGTTCGTTTGGGAAATCCACAGTTGCACACCGGGAGCGCACTCGCCTATTAGTCTGTATTGGCAGGGCGGTCAGCGTACCTATATCGAACACACTGAGTGCCACCCGGAGGGCGCGTAGTTGAAAGCCAATGGCAAAATAACACCTCGGATAAAAATGCTTTTTATTAAACAACGCGGGATGCAGAAATTATAATCGCTGGAGCCTGGAGCTGCTACTAACTAACACCCGTGGGACAAATTGTGAGTACTTTATATTTGAAATCTGAATGTTTATATATACGGAAATCTTGTAAATGCAGCGTTCGCCAAAAACAGGGTGAAGTTTCTTCATGACTCTCGTATGAATACGAGAGTCATTGATTGATTGATTGAAATATTTATTAACAGTTTGTAGAATTTACAGTACATTTTAAGCACAAACTCAATACAAAGACTGTTAACTGTGAGTGGACGACCCAATTAAGCATTACACTTGTTTACAACAGGGTCCACATTGTTCAATTCATCAAAACATTTAGAGACATACAAACATTTAGAGACATACAAATAGACATTTCTATGTAGCTAAAGAACAGAACAGGAATTCATCATATAGGAAGCAAAAAAGGGAAAAGATACATTATACAGTGAGGGGGAAAAGGGGGGGGGATTCAGATTTTACGGGGGCCAGTTTCGAATTGCAGCCGTCCTCCGTAGGTGCCCTTTGAGAGCGGTTTTGAAGGAGTCAAGGGATTCACATGTCTTAATGACTGTTGCTAGGGCGTTCCACATTTTGGTGGCATAGGAGCGAAAATAATTTAGTCCCTTGTTTGTGCCGAATCTGGGTTGTAGCCTACATGGTTTGTTCCACTCCCTCTGGTGTTGTGGGTGTGGACTTCGTTTACATTAAGGAAGTATTTAGACAGGTACATGGGTATCTTGGTGGTGTATCGAATCTTGTGGACCAGACCCATTGCAAGATGCTGTACTCTGTCGTAGACCCTAAGCCATCCCAGCCTGTCAAAGTGGGCAGGGGTGAGGCCAAGTAAGAGCCTGACCATTTTTTTTGGGAGGTCTGGAGCCTTGTTTTAAGGGCCTTTGAGGTGCTGTGGTACCAAGAGGTGCATGCATAGTCAAAGAAACTTTGTACGAGGGCTCCTGTTAAGGTCTTCAAGGTGTTTTTGTTGACCAGTGAGGAGATCCTGTAAAGGAATCTTGTTCTTTGATTGACTTTTTTGATTACGTTGGTGGCCATTTTATCACCGGAAAGATTGGCCTCCAGAATGGAACCTATAGGTAGGTAATTTCATCTTTTTGTGTGATAATATTGTCACCCACTCTAACCAAGAAGCCATCTGCCTTGCTGAGATTAGTATTTGATCCGAAGAGAATAGATTCAGTTTTTCCCAGGTGTAAGGATAGTTTGTTATCAGCGAGCCTAGGTGCAGATTCTACCGAGTTCAGAGCTGAGGGTCTTTTCATCCTGCAGTTTGTTCCTGTCCGAGACCAGCAGTGCTGAGTCATCATGCGAACAGGAACAAGTTGCAGTCACAAACTGATGTCATGTCGTTTACATATATTAGGAACAGTAAAGGCCCTAGTATGCTTCCTTGTGGAACGCCACAGCTCACTGGCAGGGGGGCGGGGGCAGTGTTCCGTTCACCTCCACCATCTGTTCTCTCCCCTCCAGGTAGGATTGCATCCAGCTCACTGATGTGCTATCAAAACCAATAGCTTTTAGCTTGTTAACCAGTATGGAGTGGTTCACAGTGTCAAAAGCCTTTTGGGGTCCAGCATGACCATGCCGCAGTATTTGCCAGCATCCACCTCGTGTTTGATGTGGTCGCTCAAATAGAGGAGGCATGTGTCAGTGGTAAAGCTATGCAAGGTATCTGGGTTGTAAAGCCAGACAGGCAGACACCTTGGTTATAATGTGTTGAGGTGTTCTTGATCTTGGATCTTGTGTCTTGAGGTGTGGTGTCTTGAGTCTTGTCCTATGTCCTGTATCCTGTGTTTTGTTTTATGCTCAGTGCACCAACCTTTAAAATAGAAGAGGCTGCACAGCTTGTATAGTCCCGATGCCAAAAATACTTTTTATTGTTACCAACGTTTCGACAAACAAGTTGCCTTCTTCAGGGTATGTGCACCAACTTTAAAATAAAGCAATATTCAATTTCAATATTTCCCTTTATGTAAAGACCAACCAAGCCCAACTCATCCACCCTATCATTACCCCTTAACCCTGTGCTAGCCTAGCACCTAGTATAGAAAGTCTATACCTGATCTCCTGGAGGTTCATTCTTCTTATAATATTCATAATATGTTTTGATTTGGATTTCTTAGTGAAATTTCAACAATGTGGATGATGAAAGTGTCATCTTAGAAAACAACTTCTGGTAAAAAAAAAATTGGTTGACAAATAGGCCTATTATAGGAATGTCTGGTATACATTTGTAGTTCATATTTGCTATAATGTTCATATTTGGAGTGGTAAGCCTTTTTATGCAGCAGTACAACAGGAGCTTACATAGGCAGGGCGGCTGTGGCTCAGGAGGTAGAGCAGGTCGTCCAATGATCCCTGGGTAGGCGGTTCGAATCGCGGCTCCTCCTGTCCACATGTCTAAGTGTCCTTGGGCAATGTATGAATGAATGTACCATTGTAAAGAGCTTTGAGCACTTGGGAAAGCGCTATAAAAAATGCAATTCATTATTATATAGGCAGGAACACCTCAGTTCAGGTATAGAAGCCATCAGCAACAAAGCATGGGCATGATACTGTATGTATCCTCCTTGTCTGTTGTATAAACACTCATTTGACAGCAAATGCCACACATTCTTTACAGCAAAATCATACTTTTTCCTCATTGGTGGATGTTTCCCCTGAAGCCGCTGAGTGAGGACTGAGGAAGTGAAGCTGCGTAGATGGAAGATGATTGGACACATACTACGACAGGACCACAACAATGACTGCAACATAGCATTGACATGGGCACCAGAAGGGAAACGAAGGAAAGGAAGACCAAAGACCACCTGGAGGTGAAGAAAGACAAGAGGCAGGATGGAGGTCATGGTCTGAAGTGAGGATGGCAGCAGCTGACCGTGAAGGGTGGAAGCGCTATGTGAAGGCCTTATGTGCCACAAGGCACGAAGTGGATAGGTAACAGGTAACAGGATGTTTCCCCTACATTTCGAGTAAAGACGTCAATAAAACACTGACTTGGGCTGTTTCATTGTGTTTAATATAGATCAGGTTACATTGGAAGAATTTATTTTCTTTTTTGGAACCATTGGGTTTTTTTATTTTACATTTAGGAGCTTTGGTGGCAGAGGGGCAGAGGAGAGATTGTGCATGAGGGAAAATGTTGCAGGGATATATATAAGAATATATCATCAGTCACCATCATCAACATCGTCATCATTAATGTCAATTCAATTGCTACAGCACGTGCTAAAATGAGGAGTCCTATCTGAATTATTGCATTTATACGCTGTTGAAATAACAAAAATAAATAGGAGATTTCTGTTCAGTACACTGTTGTACATGTAAGGTGAATATTATTTTGTCACTTGTTGGTAAAATATTTGACATAATTACTGGGGGTGTCTATTGTGGTGCTAGTCTGAAGTAAGATTTCCAATTACTGATGTGTTGAAAATCTTCTAATAGTTGAAATAGTTGTCGCCTGACAACTATTTCAAGAACCAAGCAATTGTATTCATCCTAAATTATTGCTTGTTCACTTTCTAATCTATATTCTGAGATATTACATTGAGCTATTTAAGTGCAAGCAATATTTATGCAATGACAAAATAATATAACATAAATCCCATAGATATATTAGATAACAACTCAGAGGGGTTATCTTTTGGTAGCCTGTATTGAATATAAAAATAATTTTAACTTTTCGTTCTCTCATCTACCATTATTCACCGACCAATAAACATACTACCATTCACAAAATGAAAACATTTCTCTTTATACTAAAGCTCTTGATGGTTTGGATTCAATGCAGAAGTATGGCATGCTTTTTTTGCTAGCTATAGGATATATGTACAGTAGTTATAGGCTACGTACATTATGGGTATGATTTCTTGACTATACAACTTTCAACGATCTACTGTTTATATTATAGTGTATGTGTATATGTAGTGTGTACCATGGATTGAAGGTTTTCATTTGTTGTTACAATATAAGTGAATGAGCAGTAGTTCCAACCACTCTGGAAAAAAGAATAAACCATCCCAAATTGCCTTTCAAACCAATCAGAGAAATTATTGTGGATGGGATATCCATTCTAATTGTTGTATTAGGATTTGTGGATTTCCAACAACATTTGAAATACTTGAAATACAAATCTCCACTTAGTATCTTTAAAATACACCTTTGTTTAGTTATACAACACCATACTGCAATATAAACACAAAATAACCAGGCTTATTCTGAACCACATATTTGGCAATAGCTTAAGAATCTAACTACTTTACTACTGACTGACTGGTCAGGCTGAAACAAAGATATATAATTAAGATGTCAACAGTTTAAACCAGCCATTACTCTATAATATTCTGTGATTGATATGTGACAAAATGTTGCTGTTACATGAAAAGCTATCACTCCACAGTCAGTGCTGACACAAAAATTGCAATACATACATAAGTACACCTGTCCTCAAACACTCAAAATGCCACTTCCTGAACCATCAGCCATTTGTTTGCAAATGTACAGGTCTCTAATTTTATATTTCGGGCCTACATGGCTCCTGCACTGAACTCAAGAAGAAAAGGAATTATTATCAAGTATTGATTTAGCCAAAATCCTTACATCATAAAGCACAGTTTCAACTATGTGCAGGCCTAGCTTTTCCATGTTTTATGACTACATCATATGACCTTCCTTCACCTCTTAACTATAGTTTAAATATCTGTCAGTGTCAAATTAAATCTCAGAATTATGAATTAAGTTTTAAACAACTGCAGGTAAACTCAACCAAGAACCAATAGTGCACAGATATTGAGTGGATTTGTGCAAATTGGGACAAACAATTTAAAGTTAGTGATCATACTTGCTCTAGATTGTTTAAGGATATAAGCTCAGTTCCATATATTGTGAATGTTCTTATGAAATTGATCTTCACAGATTAGGTGCAATCTTAGTGGTGAAGGAAACTCATGCATATTCTATGTATATTTATGTCCCATATGAGCCTTACACAAATTTTCTGTAAATTAATTTACTTTAGGCAGTCAAGCTGCAAAGACACACAATGTACAGTGCCCATCTCTACCATGATAGTCTAGGATCCAACCATTAACATCAGCCAATAAATATCTCTGGATATATGAGTTGCTTTAGTTTCTCCTCGCCAGTAGCAAAACCCCCAGCAAGATGGCCCCTGCAGCGATTACAGCACCGCCGATGAGGAAGGGTTTCAGGTGTTCCAGAGAGTCTGTACTGGAGGCAGCAGCCTCCTCACCCTCTGATGCAGCCTCGGCCTCAGCTGCTCCGTCCTGTGGAGGAGGATTCTCAGGCTCGGGGGCCACTGGGGCAGGGTCAGCCTTACGAGGGGTTGCTGGCTCCTTCTTCTCTGCTTTAGATGTTGGCTTGGGCACTGGTGCCCCGCTCTTGGCTTTGGATTCCATAATGGAACCAGGAACAGAGGTGTGGTGTGGTCAGGAGCAGCCCCTCTAAGGTAGGATGCGTACCGCTTCACTTGAGGATGCACCAAACAGACATAGACAGATTACATAGATTATAGAGAGATTATCTGGATTAGGCTCAGAAATTAATGTTATCCGTTTTATGTTATAGTGATATACAAAAGAGCCTTACAAAGGCACATAATGACCTTAGGCTCAGAAATGAATGTTATCTGTTTTATGTTATACAAAAGAGCCTTACAAATGCACATGACCATATGGGAACAAAGCAGTCTAGAGTTTGCAAGGCCTTATGTGACCTTGGAAAAAGATGACATTGGAAATTTCCTGATATGCTTAGGTACAAAAGACTAGTTTATATTGAGTACCTGTGAAATAAACTTTCTTGGAAGAAAATGCTGTGTGGACAACACTGTCCCATGTAGAGCGTTCTCATGGGTGGGGGGGCTAGTTTTGTAATGGAGGAACGGACTATAGCAGGCCCGGCGCCACGGGGGTGCCAGAGGGTGCCCAGCACCCTCCGTTCCAAATTCTGCACCCTCACTTTTATGTACATACATACAGCATAGTTTTACTATATACAAATTAGATGTGCACCCTCGCCATTTTCAAATGCCCCCTCAGTCATTTCATCCTGGAGCCGAGCCTGGACTATAGTACACTGCATCTGCAAATGGCCATATAGTGTTATACTTGAGTTGAAAATGACTGTACAGTATATTGTTGCTGTAAATGAATGCCCTACTTGATCACACTACAGCATCACACAAAAGCACCAAAAGTAATAGAACTGCAAGGTGGAAAAATGGCACAAAGCTACACGTTTTGAGCTTGTAGATCTGCTACTTTTGCTATTTTTGAATTTGAATCCTGAAAAGTAACAGTTTGAGATATGATGTTTTCACCCGACAGAGACGTTATGACTTTCAAATCTGTATGTACCATCACAAAACACACAGTATGAGGTATGATTTGCATGAACTATAAAAGGAGGACAAGATGGAGGAGAGAAGGTGACCGCAATAGAGGTAATAAAGTCAGACAAGGTGAAGAAGGAAAATGTGGAGAAAACTACAGATATACGGTAATGCAAGGATGTCACATCAGTTTGGATGACGAATACTTGGCTACAGAGGCCATAAATTAATTAATGCCAAATAATGTCAATGGTATAGGATGAATTATGGCTACAACAACATACCTTTAATTTTTCACTTATCCCTCAGCCTGGTAGAGATTGCAAGAAGAAAGGATGAATAAGGTGCTACTGCAAAGCTAGCAGCTGGAGCTCAGATTCAGAATGTCCTTAGCCTACGATCAGCAAATGAGAGGAGAGAGGAGGTAGAGAGATGGAGGACAGGGACAGAAACAGGATGGAAGGATGAGGGAGGAGAGCCTGGGTTGTACCATCGTATCCTCAAAAGAGAGGGGTGTCTATTTTGTGCTTTATGTCCATTTAATTCTGTAGGTTCACCACATTATGTCAGGGGTATTTTTTGGAGTATTCTTCTCTCGACTCAGCTCCTGCCCGTTCCTGTGTACCTATCTGCTGCTCAATGTTTAATTACAGTTGCGCTTAGAGTATAATAGGAGTATAATAGTGGGTCAATCTGTCTTGTACAGCATACATACATTAATCTATGTCATCTTTCTCCAAGGAAAACATATCCTCATCACTAGACTAGCTGAAGTGGCCTGGTCCCTGCATGTGAACTGCAAATCAACTACCGGTATATCATTCAATATCTGCTTTCAGACCTTAAATAACATAATTTACTATTGAAGGCAATAGGAATCTGTTGTAGGTAACAGTTTGTCTTAATTGTAAATCTATTTTTAATAAATGTAGCCAATATATATTGCTTATAGGCCTATATTTTTACAATATTAAACATAGTTTAAGTGTCAGTGTCACTGATAGGCACAAAATACACTATTATAATTGAGCAAGATTCAATAATGTTCGTTTCACGAGAAGAAATTGTTGTCTTTCGCTGTAAATCTGGTGGTGTGTCACCATGGTAACAAACTTCACTGTCAGACAAATTTTACATGCGATGATGCGCATGCGTTACGTGATGGACGGTTGTACAACTGGAGCAATATTATTTCTTTAGTTCATAAGATTCCAAAGCTTGTCAGAATAACCAGGCGAGCCAACATTTCACGCAAACCCACTAAAAAGCCTTTCAAAATGAGGAGCGACAGGTTATAAAACGAGGCCATTTTAATTTACATACGGATCCCCTTTTAGAAATCGGCGCGAGTATGGCCGAGGTCCGGTCTTCTCCATAGCATAGAGTTATAAAGGATAGGGTCTTCTCCCCTGAGACCCGGACATTCCGCGTTATTCACAAAGCCATTTAACCGCCTCCAACGCAGAATCCCATCCCTTTTATCAACAGTACTAAACAACAGGACAGCCACAGGTCTACGTAAACAACGCAAATTCCAATGACGTACATTTTCTACGCATATTGCGCAGTGGTGAGCCTTTCTATGTTTGAGCAAAAAAAAATGTTTGAGCCGCAGCAGCGGAGTCAGTGGGAATGGGAATAGAAACGACGTATCGTTGGAGAGAGAGGTTTAGTCCAGGGAGAGGAGGTGGGCCAGTTGCTCGGGACCTGCCCGTCTGCCTTCCGCCGCCGCTGAGGAGGTTCGGGAGTTGTCCCGGGTTGTCCCGGTAGTGTCGGATTGTTTCTACTGGGTGTATCACTATCAGTATCGGAAGATTCAATCATTCACCGCGACGGACTTGTCTTTTTTTCTTCTTCTTTCCTATTGACACACACACACACACACACACACACACACACACACACACCATGAAGAACTCCTCGGACACAGATGCTAAAAAGACACACGGGAAATAAAACCTGCAACAACCGACGACGTGTTGCAATTTTTACTACGGGAACCGAACTCCTCGTTAAAAGACTAGCAGAGATTGAGCCGTGGTTTGTCGGTGCGGTGCTGACTGACAGACACCCGCCCGGTGGCACATCACACTGTTTGTCTGTGTGTGTGGAACCCTGATTTATTTCATGCTCGGTACTTGACGGATCTATACAGGTCCTCCTGTGTGCTCTGCCGTCCGACATGACGTCTGTATAAGTCAAATCGTGTCATCATCGGCATAACATTTCCGAAGCGGGTTGGTTGCCGTGTTGGTGTCAGGAGGGATAAACGAGGTTGAGAAGAAGGATATGGGACAGCGAACGGAACCGATGCAGTGGGTCTTGGCAAGGCATCGTCAAAATACAGGTGAGTAGCAGCAGCAGGATGAGAGAGAGGGAAACAGTGGTGCTCTGCACTATAGCCCAATTAATTAATTAAACTCCGACATTATACAAATGGAAGGGCACATTTGTTTCCATTTGTAGGCTACCTACTCTCGCAGTTACAAATGTATACATTTACAATGAGGATTTTGTTGTGTATCTTTTAAACGTGAATGGCTTTTCACCTGTTAAATTCATTTTCATAGTGTTTTTTTTTTCTTTTGGATGAGGGACACATTTCCACAAGGCCTAACTTTACAGGTCACTAAAGCAACTGTTAAATGGATTGGATTTTCATTCAACCCACAGCCCACGGGGCATTCTAATTGTTGTCTATTAACGTCTTGACAATATTTAAGACAAATTCCTTCTGAACTGCATCCATCAACCAGTATTATTGCTTGAACTTAAACTATTGTATTATTGTACACAGTCCCAGACATAAGTAGTCCACTTAGGGTCATATATGCAGACTTGACAGGACTGCTAATGAGATTCCACGAAACGAAATGTCACACCCATTTTTCATTTTGTCCACAGATAATGTCAAGCTTGTGCCTTGTTCACCTATTCATGTATATTTCATGATATCATTTGAAAGAGATGGCAATTGGGTGGAATGTTATCATAATACTATGTATGAGCACAGGGTCAGGGTGTATGTACTGTATATAGTATCCAACAAAATGATATCCTTTATGCAGAAAGAAGACCCAGTCTGCCCCTGATCACTATTATATGATAATCTTTTTTTTTTTTTTTTTTTGCAACTTATCATCTGCATAGAAACACAAAATGCAAAAAGTGAATTTGAAAAATAAATGTCACAGACTGACCTAATTTACACTGGCAGTGCCTATGTAGTAAGTGTACTACCTATTACTTAAAATAAAAATCAATCACCTGTGTGCCAAAAGACGACTCACAAGGTAAGGATTGAGAGAGAAGCAATTAAGATACAGACAGGTGATGAATTAAAGTGCAAATCAACATAACATGTTTTATTAATGTGTTGGGCCACCACAAGCTGCCAGAACCGCATTGTACACATCTCTGGATTGGAATTCTATGTGAGGGCTGGAACACCAATGAAATATTCCCTAATTTGTTGTTGGTTTTTTTTTAATGTTTTTTTTGTGTGGCTTTCGCCTTTATTTTATATATTTTTATGGAGGGACAGACAGTAGGCTGACAGGAAATGGGGAGAGAGATGGGGAGGGAAGACATGCAGTAAAGGCCGTCGGGATCGGGAGTCGAACCCGAGGCACACTGCCAGACTGGATTGCAAGCCAAGGTGCCTGGACCACTGAGCCATGGCCCAGGCCCTAATTTGTTGTTTTGACCATGGTGGTCCACAATCTCCTATAGGTGTATTATTGGGTTGATATCGGGAAACTGAAGGCCATATAGCTTATAGCATATGATTCATCATTTGCATACCCGTCAAATCATTCAGTCATAAAAATGTATTTGGGGGAATACATTTGTGGGGGAAATTCAATTTCCGGCTTCACTTGTCTATTAGCTGTTCAAGTACTCAGACTGAGTGAGCGGTTGTAGAGGCCAGTTAAGGTTAAGTGTCTTGCTCAGGGACACAAGGACACATTGCTGAGGCACAGAATTGAACCTGGGACCCTCTGTTTCCCAGGTGGCCTCTTTCCCCATTCAGAAATGCCCTGTGGATGGGTGGTGGTGTGGTGCAATGTCATCCTGGAAGTGACCACTCCCATGAGGACAAATGTTTGGTCATAGGATAAAGGTGAGGATCACTCTCAATTTGCAGTGACCCTTCCCTTAAAAGTTCAATGGACCCCAACCCCCCTCACACACACACACACACACGCATGCACGCACGCACGCACGCACACACACCGTCGCACACACCAGCCTATGGTTTTTCTATCACTGAACTCTCAAACTATAAGATATTCTGTAATGAGGGGTTTATACACTGCGACCCTGTTATAACATCCTAGAATGTAGCTTGACGGACTGTTCTTGCTGACACAGTCTGATCACATCGTCCTGTATTGACATTCTCAGTCACCTGAGGAAGAGTTGCTCTTCTACTCAGTTTTTCCTTACATATTGTATGAATGCACAGTATATGCACAGTCATCGAATGTGAGTCTTCCGGCAGTCTTGATATTCGTTGATCCAATTTACTGATATCTGTCCATTATAGATAAAAATGCATATGTCACTTTCGTCACTGTTCCTTCCTATTGAAACCCTAGCAGCCAGTTGAGCAGACTTTGTGACTGAAGCACCTGCCATCTGTGCCCCAATAATGAACCCTGGAGGAATGAACCTAGATCAGTGCTTCTCAACCTTTTTCCAGCAAATACCATCACAGCAAATATTTTGCTCTGGTAGTACTTGGTGTGCCAAATATTTCCAGATTTTCTTTTACTGTTAAAATACAGTAGCTGAGTAGCGTACACCTAACATATCGCATTGAGCTATGCACAGGAAAATGAATTCCTATATGGGCCCTAGATATTTGATAATTTAGATAATACTTTTTCTCTTGCCGTCTTGATCCAAAATCAAGGTCATGTCGGCCTGCTCAGCATTTTTATACATGTTACAACAGTGCATGGTAGAATGTTATTGGATGTAAATTGTGTATTATGCATTACATCTGTAACGAACAATCTGCATTTGTTTCCATTCATTTATCCAGGTTTTCTTTAATTTGTTACCCATCTGTACATACCGTTTAGAGTATAAACCTTTTGTTTAGACCGTACTGTTTGTGATATGATTTAATGTAATGTTCCTATTACAAGAATTAGCTTCTCACACAGTTGCAGTTGACCAGTCTTATTGTTGTTAGCAGTGAAATAGCATAATATTATGCAATAGCATATATGGGATTTTAACATTTTTCTTGAAGAAAATAATTTGTGAAATCAGCCAGATATGAATAAAAACTGAGTGGTGCAACTCTGTGTGGGGTTTCCCGGGGGGTACCCCGAACTTCCAGACCCACAGGAACGCGCTCAGTGTGCCGGCCCGGTTCCGACAAGCCGCCCCGCGTCCGAAACGGTCTTGGGCACAAATTGGGTTAGGATGATATCTTAGAATAGATGTAGACCTAGTGCAGAAACATAATATTGCCTTCCTTGTTGCACCACTCACTTCAGAGTAGACATGTCTGATTTTAAAGTATTGTGCTTGAGGTTGTCACATGATAAAAACCTTGTAGCTTTCCTTTCATCAGATAAAATGCGCTCGATTCTGTTCGAAAATGTTCATTTTATCAGTCTAAAGCCCTAACCACACCAAAGGGTCAAGACGGTTTTAGCGTTGTCCCTGCGGTGTGATATGTCTTGTTGCACGTTGACCCACGTTGACCTTAGTGATTCAACGCATGGAATTCAATGGCCCAAACCACACCAAAGGGTCGAGACGGTTTTAGCGTTAACTCCTTGCAACCGTTTGGACCCAAGGAGTTGCATGGTGACCCTTTGGTATTGTTAGGGGTCATTTAGGCTGAGGTAAATATCAGTTGTGTTGTTTCCACTGTGCTACTGTCTTCAGCATGGTTCTGCTCATGCCAATGATTCATCTTCCCACGGTGGATTTTGTGACAGTGACCGACTATAATAAGTCCATCTGAACAGCCAAAGTACAAAATGACATCATTCAGAACTTTGGTGGTGCCACTCCTAACTTATTTGGGCTAATCTTGTACCTCCAAGACTAGCCGATAATAGTCCAGCTACTGTGATTGATTAATTGGTCAGAAGTTGGTCAGACATGAAATACTGGTGAAGTACTGGTATTAAAACCACTGCTTATGTCTGTAAACTGCAAACTGACTGTGTTGCCATGGTGTTGCTAGGCAGATTCATTGAACTGTATGGGCATACAGTATTACTGAGTAGGAGGTTTGGTGTTCAGAACTTAGAAGTGTTCGGTGGCAATTTAACATGCTTTCATCCGCCCCAAACATGCTTGGATCTGCCATCCCGTATGAAGCCGAAATAAAGTTAGGTGTCAGTTGGACATTTCTTTATTATAGAGCTGCCTACAGCTATAGATTATTTGTTAGCAATTATTCTATTGATTACTTGTTTTATTAATCGAATAATTGAGAAGCTCTTTTATGAAATGTTTGTTATATGAACAATTCGACGTGAACATTTTATAGATTTTTCTTTAAAATGATAAACTAAAGTGATGATTAGTATGATTAACCACTTTATCCCTATTTTATACTTGAAGGGTTATTTCACTTAAAGCTGCACTGTGTAACTTACTTCTTGTCTTCTTCTACCCCTGATTTGAACCTTGACATTTTTACCATTGAACCAATAGCGCCTGCTTGCTTTCTCAGGGGATGAATTTTGAATCTTGACCATCAGGTCAAAATTCGTGTCTATAGGTGAGACAAGACCTTTGACATGATCTAAATGTCTCGATAGAGCAGGGAGACAACATTTGTAAAATGTAATGAATTAATAAAATCAAGATCAATGTGTGACCACCAGTTGCGATGGTGCGAGTTACATTTTGTGAAAAATATATATCTGAAAGATATTGACAAATGTAAAATTGTTTTGAAATTAATCCAAAATGGGGATGCCTGGGTTAAAAAAAAAGTGGGTCATTTTATCATCTACTCAAACTTTTGTGAACACCCCACAGTGGCTCGATTCAGTGTTAAGATATCTGATATTCATTTTATCAGACATGCCCCCTTCCCATTGTAACTTCAAACTCCATTAGATTGATCAAAAACACCCGTCCTTGCCTGGTTCTGGTGACTCATACTGCCCTGTGAAGGCCATACCCATGTTCAGAGTTTGTGTTGTGTGCTGTGTGTGTGTGTGTGTGTACATGCATTGCTGAACACCCCAAAGTAGTAGTAGCTGTAGTAGTAGTTGACCCCCAGCTAATGCTGCATTACGCCAAAGCTCCACATACTGTGTTGCGTTGCGTTAGGACAGCGTAAAAAATGAACTGGGGCAAATGCTGCGCAATGCAACGCAATGTCGGCAGTGGAGCACCCTTCATTGATTAAAAAGGGAACATTCCTGCATTGACGCTGACGTGGCGCCCGGTGGCTGCAGTGGAGCTTCGGCTTTACAAACATTTACCCATTATTAACCAACAATGTATACAACAGTACTTTATAGTTGCATAATGGAGATATTTCATATTGGTATGAGTAATGTGACTGCATGACCAGAAGGTTGTTGGCTGAAGTAAACTACGCACATGCAGACACAGACTCGCGCAGACACACACACACTACAGTAACTTTGCACTAGGGTCTAGGGATCGACCGATTTTCCTGTTATACCGATACCGATTAGTGGTGATCACAGAGACCGATAGCCAATATTAAGAGCCGATTAAAAAAACACATGAATTAATTATTATTTATGTTTTAACCAATACCGATATTAATAAATAAATAAATGTAGTGTATGCATGTCTGTGTGTGCAGCATAGACGTGTGCACTGCAGTGAAAAGAGCATCATTGACGTGTGTGTGTGAATCTCTGTCTGCTAGAGCGAGCTTCTCTCAGTGGTTTCACTGATCAGACTTATGCATTATTGACCACTGACAATTGCCATATGCGTGTTTTTCACTTTTCCAAAAAAACTCGATCAGCGTTTTTTGGGTTAGGGTGAATATGGTACGCCACAACGGCTCTGTTGTCACGGTTACGAACCCTGCAGGCTATGGGATCTGCTCGGTTGTCACGGTTACTGTACCAGCCGGTGGGTGGACTTACTTCTCGGGGCTACAGTATAGTATATACAGTATACTATACACATTCACACACAATGCCACATGATTTAGGAGCTGTGTCCTCGGAAAAGTTTTATGAGCGGGGGAGCGCTTTGGATATCATGTCCTTAGTGTGTCCATGCGTTTTTCACAATCGCAAATGTTGAATGAACGTTGTGTTATAAGGGGAGGGGAATACAATCTAAACTGTCTGGGGTCCGGTGCACTCAAACTCCTGAGTAGACGTTGAAATGACCCCACAGATGTGTTAAGTCAATTGAAATATCCCTTTAACCCTACTCTCGTGAGCCAGACTGTTGCCTCTCACAATTTTCAAATGCTTCCATCATACAGTGTGGTGCACGAAAGCTCTAAAAATGTTATTGCTTGCTGCATTGGCAGAAATGGAAATAAAAAAAGATGTAAAGATATTTTAAGATATATTTTGTGAATGGAAATGACGACCATCTTGATGATATCACAATATAAATAAAAGCTATGGTAGTGGTTCTGTACGTGTACACATTTGTTAGCCAATTTATCATGTTGCTAGAACCACCAGAGTTTCTTGATCCAGCTCTTGATTTTATTTTTGGCCACCGACGGACCGTGGTGTTTTTCTCCATCGCGTCAGTTAACTGGTCTGGTCAGTCCCCTTCCTTGTTGTTGCTAAGAATGTACTGCTTGAGCTGTGTGAACCTGGTGTCTGAGAATGCTCAGCAGCTCATTTACTCATGACATGACCAATGGGAGTTGGCACTTTCAGTGTTTCTTAGATACGATCCCTTCACACCGTGGGATCTAATCAAACCACAACAATCTAGTTGAAAGCATGACAATGCGACGACGTTACTCAGAAGTCAGAACACGAGTTGGCATAACCTTTTTTAATCACCCTATCCTTGTTAATATAACACCATAAGGTCAATGATATAACATTATGTAGTGATATAATAATGTATAAATAGCAGCCAGCCAGTCAACTACGATTGATGCACGACTACCACACAAGCCACCCCCCCCCAATTACCTAACATCTACCTGGTATCCAGGGAGTTTGTGTACACAGTTTCACAGAAATCAAGTCAATGGTGACATGGATTAGCTGTTCACAGAATGACGGACGGATGATGGACAGGCAGACGAACAGGGTGCAAAACATAGTCTCGGCGGAGACAATAGAGCGCCAAAGTCCTGACGTCACTCGCTCATCCGCTCGCTTCCCCTGGTTCACGGAAATAATTTCTCTATGGAGAATAACATGGGGTCATCTTGAAATCGTTTCATATAAGTGTTATGGTCCAAAAATAAACAAGCTGTCTCTGCGTTATTGTCAGGGAGGTGTCTGTATCGTTTGCAACAGTCACTAATCCAGTAGCAGTAACGATAGCGTTTTCTCTCAGTTAGTTGATTCTTCATATCCATACGAGTGAAGCGGCCTGGATGATTTGTTTATTTTTCAAACACAGGCGGAAATGAGCGTCATCATACAAGGAATCCAGGTGGATTAAGTGGCCTGGTATAGCACCACCATGATACCAATTTGAAACATTCTTTGTGGAGCATCTTCCTTGGCCTACTGTACTAGCAGTGTACACGAAAAGTGGAATGCTAGTTTCTGTGATTAGACAGACACACAGACACACATTCAAAGTTTGGTTTGAACACACCAAAACAAATACCGGTATTCCATATCAGCTGTTATTTGTTTTACGCAATTAAATGATAAAATATTGATTTATGTGAATCCACACTATTTGCTACAGTGCTCTGCTTAAATATCACTCCAACTGCCAGGATAGAGAATGGAGTGGGAAGAGGTAAAAAGGGATTGAGTGGGTGGCAATGGGAGGAAAAGCAGGAGAAAGTGGCAGAGGGAGAGTGGGAGTGAGTGGCACATGGCTTTCAGTCTAAAAATGGAAGAGCAACACGAAGCCAAAACGAGAATCTGGATTAGCTAGATAAGAAGAGAGAGGAGGAGAGCGGAGGATGGAAGAAAGCATACAGCATAGGTTTCCTCAGCCTTGAAATGGTGCAGTAGCATGTACAGTATGCTGCTCGTTTCATGCTCATAAGTGTTCCCCGAAAATATGAATACTGAATGAGCGTGTGGGAAGAGCATGGGAGGAGACGAGAGCATGTACCGAAAGAAACCAAGAAATGGGATTAAGCGGGAGAGAATTCAGACTGTGTAGAATAGGTAGATAGTAGTATGGATGGAGAGAGAGAGGGAGAGAGGTCAGGCAGGAGAAGGGAGGAAGAGAAGTACAATCTGATCTGAGGTGAGAATTGACACTGACCCAGGCAGAGGATAAGGCTGAAGCTGGGGGTGATGCTTGACCAAGGGAAGAGGAGACAGAGAGAGACAGGCCCAACCTGCAGCCACATCACTGACCCAACAAATTGTCAACACACAGGAGCGGTGAGCTGCAGCCGTGCCGCGCTCAGGAATCATTTGATTAGTTGATTTGACCCCCCAATACAACCCTTTGATGCTGAGTGCCAAGCAGGGAGGCATTGGGTCCCATTTTTAGAGTCTTTGGTATGACCCGGGCTGGCGATCGAACCCCGACTTCCCAGTTTTCGGGTGGACACTCTAACTACAAGGTCACTGTCTGGTATTAAGGTCAGTGCAGTCAGTTTAAGGTCAGTACATGTTGAGAAATTTCCTCCATGTGGTGTAAGGGAAAGTCTGGTCATGCACCGTTCACTTTGCAGGAAATAACTTTTGCTCTTTGTACCTAATCATACTAGCAAATATTCCAAAGCATCCTTGCATGCATTAGACTAGTGCCTGCAAAGATATTTAATGACGGGTGCAGCTGGGAAATGCCACCAGTCATCCATTTAGGCAGCATACTGAGAATCTGCCATTGAGACTACAATGCAAGAATGCAAACATGCAGGTGCAACAAGATCTTCTATCTTGAAATTAGTTCAGACAAGATTATCTCACATCAAACTTTTATTTTGGTGATGCCTCATTCATACAGGTTGGTGATTTTATTTGTGCTGAAAAAACGACCACGTTTTGAAAAACATATGGTCGCTTCATTACAATTTTACAATTTACAATTTAGGCATTTAGCAGACGCTCTTAATCCAGAGCGACTTACATTTAAGCAAGAACAAAAGCATGGGAATACATCACATAAAAGCATTTATCATGAAACATGCGTAAGCTAAGAAAGTAACAGTGGAATATCTATATAATGAAACTATACATACACTATACATATAAACTATACATATTTACTAATATGCTATACATATGTACTATGGCGTGCTATGACTATATACAATACAATTATAGTGCTGTCTACATCACAAACTGCTTCATTACAAAATGTTTTCTTCCTCTAGAATTTATGTTGGCAAAACTCATTGTAATGAATATCATTAAGCATCAGTCATGTTCACATTACCAATTACAATAATGCATAAGCAAGTAGCCTTGGGAACCAACGGTTCTTGGGCCATGTGTGGCCCTTAGGTCAGGACATCAGGTCATCTCTTGTTTCCGTAGCATGAGGCAGCTTGCCTTGTAAACCCACTGAACATAATGCTAGTATGTTGCAGTTACTTATACCCAATCCAACCATGAGTGCCAATCAGAGAGGATTAGTACAGTGTCTATATTCTTTGGTAAGACTTGGCCTGGGATTGAACCATAGAGTTATAATATATCTAGAGAACAGATTGAGGAGTGACAGCTATTCACTTCAATGGAGGTTTCTCAGTGGCGTTTTGAAGGACCCGGAAGAATGGCGAAGTCTTCCGGGTAGTACCCCTCGAGCGTTGATATGATTGGTTGGCTCCTATCATAGTACCCCTTGCGCTGTTCTTGTAGTACATCTACGCCACGTCCTACATCATAAACTTTACCTGGGCCCAGCCCGCCTGCAGTACCAGGTTTTGACCAGTAGGGAGACGGCCTCAACGTTACCCAGGCATCCTGGGGGCTTTGATTGAACCCTGACCTCCAAGTTTCAATAACCACAAGGTCACTGAGCTGGTCACAATAATGCATAGCATTGCTGTTCAATGCGTTAAATTGCATTTTTGCTTTCCTGCTGCTAGTGTGTGTCTTCAAACTGGTTTTTATAATCTGGTTTATTTGACTAAGGCAGATAAAGTAGGGCCTACCTAGGCTATTTGTACAAGTTAAGTAAGAAAGATGCTGATGCTATGACCACTGTCTGGGTGACAACATGACAGTCTTGCACAGACTATGATAGAAATTGCAGTACTTACTATTCTTGTGTAATTAGTTCCCTTCTAACTTCATACTGAGCAAAGGATCTAACGGTTATAATTCAGGTGTAACACATTCTTAATAATAACTTGCAGAATTAACTAAGTTAAACAACTAGCCAAATTGTCATGCTAACAAAAAAGGTGTAGGTGTACCTTTTTCATTGACTGAATACTTTTTAGACAGTAGCCTACAACTGGGTTAAAAACACGCCAAGTGAATGACATAAAGCCATGGTCTTGTTTCCAGTTCCATTGTGCTCCATTTGGACAAATCAAAAGTGCAACAAGAACCACTACACAAAAATAAGGTAACAATAAAGTGACAGATTGCAGAATACGAGATGAGATAAGAATATGAGATAAAAGAATACGATGAAAGAAGGCTAACATACTCCTGATCCTGCTGACAGCTGTTTATCAGAATTGAGATTATTACAGTCTGACTTGATATGATGTTGCTGCAGACAACCTGCTACAGGACTAATATCTCAGCAGCACTGCTGTAGGGGATGAGCAGCATAATTTGCTTAGCTATATTTCGTCATCATTAAATGACTTGTGTCAGATGCGCGTGCCCTGGTCTGATGCAGTTCAGTGGGTCTGTCCAAAGACAAGGCAATGATGGCAGAATGGAAGCCCTGTCATTGTTGCATCATTGTTGTTGTTACATCACATGGGTACGGTCCTGCCACACAGCAGCACACTGTGTCGAGCACAAAAGCGTTTTCTCACATGCAGTGACTTGTCACAGGCATTCCATAAAACACATGTCAGATGCAGAGATTAAACGGCAGGCTGTGTGGGTAGTTTATGACTCATGAAGCGGATAAAATGGGGAGAACACACATTAGCCTAGTAGTCTATCCTACTGTATGTGGAGAGTTTTAAATCGAGGTTAATAAAGCAGATCGGATCTGGTTTGTGCTTGTGAAGCAGCTTGATGCATTTGAGCTTGCCTTGAGCTCAATATGACAATGTTGTTTGAGGATACGTTTTTAGATGTCCTTGGATTGTGTTATGTACGTGATTAATGTGCCCTGAACTGATTTTCATCTATTCTACTATACCACCGTACATCATGGTAAATTATTTTTGATCAATATGACAAGATTTGTTGTTGCTCCTGAGCTACATCTAACATTATCATTACATAACAAAGCATAATTGATTTGTTTTATTGTGATGATAAATATTTAGCTCCTTAGTTGTTGATGAACACAAAATTTCCCCCAAAACCTAAATGTAAAAAAATATGTTTTTTCATTCAACATTTCCCAATCCCCCCACCCCAACCCATATACCCAGGGGGCAAAGGGGGTTGACCTGCATTTGCCATGACCTCAAAGGTTGTCCACCAGAAATAGTATCTATGACCCCGTAGGATCACAACCTATATGGACAACCCGGTAATTTTTTTGCTGGAAGTCCAATATGGCCGCCGCAATATTGGCCCCTATTAGTTATAATGGGGGGTGAATAGGGCAAAATTTTAAACCAAAACCAAAATCCACGAAACTTCTCTGGTTGATCAATTATATAAATATGAACATCTTTTGTATTGAAAGTTTCCATGAATTTCAATATGGCCGCCACAATATGGCCACCACAATATTGGCACCCAGAAAATAGGTTTGGCTCTAACTTCTGAACCAGATGAGCTAGAAACGCAAACTCTGTGTCTATTTCATGTTTTCTGACCATGAGAGACTCAATGGAATACCCATTTTCATTATTGGGTGTGTCTGGACCCTTATTGTGCATATTTACAAGATGGTGGCTACCCGAAATAGTGCTTTACCATGATTTCTACCATGATTGTTGACTGTTTTAGCAAACACAAGCAATATTAATCCATTGGCTAAGATTTATGACACAGAAGGGACATATATATTTGACCTTGCATATTGTCATTTCCCCTCAGATCCTATGTAGAGTTGTAGGAATGATTTCAGATAAAATCAGAGACCAAAACAATGTATCTTAGAGATTACTTTACTATGGGACTGATACTATGGGATTGAATGGGACTGAATGGGAGTGACAGTCCCATAGTAACAGTACCTCCCATTCACTCCCTCACTCCCATTCAGTCCCATTCACTCTGAATGGGAGTGAATGGGAGTGACAGTCCCATAGTAACAGTACCTACCATTCACTCCCTTTCACTCTGAATGGGAGTGAATGGGAGTGACAGTCCCATAGTAACAGTACCTCCCATTCACTCCGATTGAGTCCCATTCACTCCCCCATTCACTCCCATTCACTTTTATTCACTCCCATTCAGTCACATAATAACAGTACACCCCATTCACTCCCATTCAGTCCCATTCACTCCCATCGTGTCAGTCCCATAGTAACAGTACCTCCCATTCAGTTACATTCCCTCCCATTCACTCCCATAGTATCAGTCTCATAGTAACAATACCTCCCATTCACTCCCATGCACTCCCATAGTATCAGTCCCATAGTAACAGTACCTCCCTTTCACTCCCATTCAGTCCCATTCAGTCCCATAGTATCAGTAACTCCCATTCACTCCCATAGTATCAGTCATATATTAACAGTACCTCCCTTTCACTCCCATTCAGTCCCATAGTATCAGTCCCATACAGTACCTCCCATTCACTCCCATTCAGTCCCATGCACTCCCATAGTATCAGTCCCATAACTAAAAAACGTTGCATGGATGCACCTGGGACGTATCCTCAGTGATGTATCCTGAGGTCAACGGGGTTCCGGGTCTCTCAACATCATACCCCTCACTCAGGCGACCCAGTCGGGGTTGATCAAGTCCTGACTTACGTCCCAGTAGCTATACCCTCAATCAGTCCCACTAGGGAAAAACCAGCGGCACACAATCCGTTGGAACTACTCCAGAACTACTCTGCCAGGGCTGGGAGGTACACTTCTGGCACATGGAGGGACTAGGCTCTGTGGGTTGTCTCCTGGTCGGGCCCCTCCTACGTCTCACCAGGTCCACTCCTGCTCTCACCAGGAGTAGAGCGAGGACCTGTGCGTTGCATCAGAGTCCCAGCACCAGACAGTTTATTCAGGAGTGGTGGGCATTGGGCAATGGTTCCGCAGGGTCATGGTGCTGCGGTTCCGCTTGCTGCTTGCATGGCCCTCCCAAAGGCCTCACCGAGGGTTGTTGGACTTCATCCTCACAGAGGACACAGGCTGGGGCACTAACCCATACTGCTCACCCGGGTGCCGTCTACATTCCGGCTGTCACCCGTCTCTCCGGTGTCACCAGACTATACCTGGTTGTCACATAGTCTATTCCTATGAGTCACTATATAAATAGAAGAACTATAACTAAAAAACATCGCATGGATGCACCTGGGACGTATCCTCAGTGATGTATCCTGAGGTCAACGGTGTTTCGGATCTCTCAACATCATACCCATCACTTAGGCGACCCAGCCGGGAGTGATCAAGTCCAGACTTACGTCCCAGTAGCTAGTAGCTACCCTCAATCAGTCCCACTAGGGAAAAACCAGGGGCACACAATCTGTTGGAACTACTCCAGAACTACTCTGCCAAGGCTGGGAGGTACACTTCTGGCACATGGAGGGACTAGGCTCTGTGGGTTGTCTCCTGGCCGGGTACTGTTACCCATAGTAACAGTACCTCCCTTTCACTCCCATTCACTCCCATAGTATCAGTCCCATAGTAACAGTACCTCCCATGCACTCCCATAGTATCAGTCCCATAGTAACAGTACCTCCCTTTCACTCCCATTCAGTCCCATTCACTCCCATTCTATCAGTCCCATAGTAACAGTACCTCCCATTCAGTCCCATTCACTCCCATTTTGAAAGGTGTGTTAAAATGGCCTAAGTCACATTTTATTATGACTTAGGCAAAATAATATGGCCTAAGTCTCCCTCTTGACATAGGCCATTGTTTTAATAGGGTGTAACAGGAAGGCCTTTTACATTAGGGCTCGGGTGATTTTACCAGAGGTGGCCAGCATCACCAGGTGTTGATTTAGGCCAAAAAAGCAATTTGGCAAAAAATGACTTAGGCAATTAGTTTAATAAGGTGACGATATTCAAAACAGTCAACAATCATGGTAGAAATCATGGTAAAGCACTATTTCGGGTAGCCACCATCTTGTAAATATGCACAATAAGGGTCCAGACACACCCAATAATAAAAATAGGTATTCCATTGAGTCTCTCATGGTCAGAAAACATGAAATAGACACTGATTGTGCGTTTCTAGCTCATCTGGTTCAGAAGTTAGAGCCAAACCTATTTTCTGGGTGCTAATATTGTGGCGGCCATATTGTGGCGGCCATATTGAATTTCATGGAAACCTTCAATATAAAATATGTTCATATTTATATCATTGATCAACCTGAGAAGTTTCGTGGATTTTGGTTTTGGTTTAAAATTTTGCCCTATTCACCCCCCATTATAACTAATAGGGGCCAATATTGCGGCGGCCATATTGGACTTCCAGCAAAAAGTTGACCGGGTTGTCCATATAGGTTGTGATCCTACGGGGTCATAGATACTATTTCTGGTGGACAACCTTTGAGGTCATGGCAAATGCAGGTTTCCTAAAAAAAGGGTGGTTTGCCCCCTGGGTAATACACACAAACACCTTCAGCCCTCCAAAGATAAAAACAAACAAACACAAAAAAAACATGATAACAATTAAAACACCATCGGGGCCCATGACGTAAATCACTGTCAAGTTCAAGTGCACGGTCATGTGCCCGAGACGGAGATTGATAATCTCCGTCAAATTACTAATTAGTGCTATGAAAACTGATCGCATCGCTCTACAGCCTAGATGCGCTTGCTGACGATGGGCACATTTTATTAGTAGCTCTGTTCAGCCCAAAGCCTTTCTGTGACAATGGTTCACTGTCACCAGAAGAGCTGTAGTTCTACAAGTAACATCTACAAAACCAGCAAAGCAAGGATTGTTGTTATTGTCTCCACCAGGCCGAAGGCATGAGGAGTGAGTATGTTTTGCACTCCATCCGTGTGTGTGTGTGTGTGTGTGTCTGTGTGAGTCCGTCCGTGTGTGTGTGAGTGTGTGCCTCCGTCCGTACGTCTGTTACCAGCTAATCTCCGGCACTGTTAAGACAAAAATTATTTAAACTTTATTAGGAAAAATAAACCAAACTATAAAACCAGTAAGACACCCTAAAGGGCAAGGTCGCGTGACGCATGCACGCATCCGCCTGGGTGACAGCAGACTGCTGGGCGAGCGCTGGTGCTTTGGCATGGGGGGGTCAGATCAATATGGAATGACTTCTGTACTTGCCATATATGGAGCGTGTCTTGAGTGTACAGGGTTTGATGAGGTCAGATCAACATATGGAATGTCAGAACAGGTCAGCTCCATATGGACATCTAAGGGTGGCAGCGGGGGGAGTGTCTGGAGTGTATAGGGTTTGATGAGGTCTGGCCCTAATGTAGCGTATCTTGAGTGTACAGGGTTTGATGAGGTCAGGTCAATATATGGAATGTCATAACAGGTCAGCTCCATAGGAGATCTAAGGGTGGCAGCGGGGGCAGTGTCTTGAGTGTACAGGGTTAGATGAGGGCCCAGGTAGGGCCGGGCCTTAATTTTCTGGCCTGCTGGCCGGCTATACAGTATATGCAGATCTAGGTGATGATCCTGTCTTCTCCATGTATGGCTTGGCTATTCAGGGTTTGATGAGGTCAGTGTCGTGATCTTCATATATGGAGACACCCATAATATGGTGTGTCACGCTCCATATATTATATGGAGCGTGACACGAGGCGTGATGGACTGACAACCATATAGGACGGATCGGCTGACAGGTTTTGCATTTTTCATAGTAATCTGCAACCTACAGTCGCAATAAATGTCTAAGAGTAAACCATAAAACAAGGAGTTGAGAACTTAACTGGAGAAAGCAGTATTGAAGAGGTGGGTTTTGAGGGCGGTTTGTATTAAGGAAGGAAGAGAAGGAGGGGCGACTTTGATGTGGTTGGAGTCAGAGAGTGCATTCCAAAGGGAGGGCATCTGCAAATTAAACCTGCTGTGCCTAAGTGCATCTGCTAATGTCCTCCTCAGTAATACTGTAGATGAACAGTACTACTAATGCGCTGTTTTCCCAGGCCAGGGTGATGGATGGAATGCCCTTGAGGAGGACAGAGCTATTGAGAGGTTTGTAGGGTTGATGATGACTCCCTGAAGTGAGTGAGGCCAACTGAATGTTGACACAGATCTTGCTGTGGTGAATTTGCTAAATGTGATGTGTCAGTTTACATATACATTATACACAGTAATACATTATGCTATAGTATATCTTTACTACGTTTAAAAGAGGCTTGGCCATATACAGTATATCACAGCATTAAACCACTAGTATTTACTGTTCACAGGACCTGTAGTCACCACACCATTGTTCAACATGGGCTACGACAAATGCTGGGTCATAGTTGTCTCCACCAGGCCGAAGGCATGGGTAGAAAGAGTATGTTTAGCACTCCGTCCATGTGTGTGTGAGTCCGTCCGTCCGTGCATCCGTCCATCTGTTACCAGCTAATCTCTGGCACCGTTAACCCGGCCGATGCCAAATTTCGCACACAAACTCCTTGGAGGCCAACGATGAACCTCTGCCCCAAATTTTCCGGAACGGCCTGTTATAGCGCCCCCAGGAGGCCTTTTTTTTTAAAATAATTCAACATTTTATTTGGTTTTTCAAAATCTTACAAGATCAAAGTTCAGTACAAAGCAGCATCAACATTACAAACCTTACAAATAGCAAGTCCAAGAAACATAACAGTTATTTAAGGTTCATATACTGTACATCCAGAACTCATCCCATGTCTCTTTTATTTAGCTTTCTGCATCTACCCTGCCCAACATGTATTCATATGATGTTATTTTGATAATTTCTCCATTCCATTCTTTAAGCCCAGGTGCTCTGGGGACCTTCCAATGACAGTATTCTGGCAGCGGTAACAAGTCCAACCTTTATAATAGTGAAATAAGTTTTAGATATGCCAGGGACAGCGGTTCTGTCCCCTATTATACAGAGCCGCGGATCCCAGGGCAACGTCAATCCCGCCCATTTCTCAAGGAATTCCAGTACCCTACACCAGAAAGGGTATACTAGGCGACAATCCCAAATCATATGCATATATGTGCCAATTTCTTCTTTGAATTTCCAACATGTGTTATTCCCATTTTAAGTAATCAAAAGTTTTTACACACTATCTCTATAGACATGTGTTCAAGCCAGATCTGTCCTATATTTCATATTCCATCCCAATTGGCTAACATTGGCTTTCAAAGTTTGCAGGATTGGCCCGTTTTCAACAAAAAGCCTCAAATCATGAACGCAGCGTGCAATTTACGTGAAATCTTTCACGGACTTTCCTACTAGGCTGACGAATATATCCCACCCTTTTCACATTTGCCAACAGGTGGATTTCTGCAAAACACATTTTTGGAACGAATCATCCAATTGCCATCCAAGGATTAAGAAGAAATGGCAACCTTTTCACATTGGCCTATTATAGCGCCACCAGGAGGCCACAACCTGACCTGCCCTGGTGGAGACCTGTGCCCGGAGGGGACTTTATCTTGTTTGATAATACCCATAGCGTTATTTATTCTATAAAAAAAATAGAAATAGGATTTGGTCAATATTAACTTAATTAACTGTAAACTAAAAACTGCCCCAGTTTACAAAATAGTAGCTGCACTGGAATTATGGACAGTGGGGAGACAGAGTTGTCAGAAAATATTATGCAGCCATTCTGTCAATCGTCAAAAGGTTCTGCTCTGTCTTGTAGTTCCTTTTTTAGATTTTTTTAAAGGCTTTTTCTGCCTTTATTGATAGGTTGAAAGTAATTTGACAGGAAATGGGGAGAGAGATGGGGGGGGGGGGGGGAGACGCACGGCAAGGGGCCGTCAGGATCGGGAGTCGAACCCGCGGCACGCTGTCAGGCTGGCTCGGCCTAGGTGCCCAGACGGTTGAGCTAACTGTCCAGGCCTGTCTTGTAGTTCCTTTGAACAATGGATAAACTTCGGTGTCTCCTCAGATGCTAATTTACACTATGAGGCTATGAGTTTGCACTGACCAATCGGAAAGCTTACCTCTCTGTCCTTTTATAGTACTCTCCACCAGGGCAAATAAAGGTTGGAACTTGGACATGGGCAATGTTAATTATTCATTATATCAGCTCATTTGTGATAGATACAGGTGTTTTCAAAGGTACTTGTTCTTGTTCTATGAAAACTTGTAAAACCCGTCAGTCTTTCGGTCGGTCACACCTCCATATATGGTAGGCCAGTCCATTACGCCTCGTGACATCACGCCTCGTCATGCCTCGTGACGTCACGCCTACAATCCCTGTTATGCCCATATATGGAGTTCCCTGATGTCATCAATTATAATTTAAGCCCTCGTGAGTTGTGACATCACGTCTCGTGACACGAGTCACATTTGCAAATGAACCAAGTTGGTACAACAAGGTTCAAGGTTCTTTATTATTTGTCTCCCGAGGAAGAAATTTGTCTTAGACAAAGGGCCCTCATGCAAGCGTAGCCCTTATGTCCATGTCGCCGCAGTGCAGCGCCAATACATCTTTCTTGCATCAAAGAAAAATAAAACATCACATTTCAAGTAAGATTGATAATACTCGGCTGTGCAGGCACGTTTCTGGGTGGGGGTGGCGGGGGCTTGGGCCAACAAATGGATCTCCATATGTGGAGCTGACTATCATTACCTGGATCTCCAAATATGAAGATCACGACACTGACCTCATCAAACCCTGGATAGCCATACATGGTTTGACATACTAGATCTGCATATATGGAGCCAGTCAACTACATCTGACCTCACTTACGCCAGATTAATAGTTTAACTCTGCTTCTCTACTAGAAGCTCTGTTGTTTCAGCACGACCTTGCCCTTTAGGGCGTCTTACTGGGGACTATTTTGTACTGTAGGTACCCAGAGAAGTTATTTTTGGTGTTCATTCATGTCAATGTAGTAGGAAAAATAAGAAAGTTCTACCAAAGTGGAATATCGCTCCAAGGGCAGAGAGCGGCATGCTAGTTTACAGATTGGATTGATAATTTCAAATTTTACCCAATTAAAGTTAGAATGTAATTTCCTTATGTGAAGTCCCTGTAGGGAGTTCGTAACATTAGGCCTAGAGGGGGGCACTGATAACACTGTCCCTAGTGGTCCAGTGAGACTCTCCTGCCACTGTGAAATCTGCTACACTTCATTAGCCTGATTGATTAGGCCGAAATTAGATGGGTTTTTTTTGCGAACGCAATGAGCACTAACTATGAGACCCTGCAGATCATGTCTGTGTGTCTGTGTGTGTCTGTCTGTCCCACTGTTACACCACCCGCCCGCCACCAGAGGGCGCAGCTGTATCACACAAAACACACACACACACACGCACGCACTCTCTCACACACACACACACACACACACACACACACACAACTTAACTTAAAAAAACTTAACTTAAAAAAAACTTAACTTAAAATGAAAAAGAAAAAACGTAACTTAATTTTTTTTTTAAAACACTTAACTTCAAAAAACTTAACTTAAAAATAAAATCTTAAAAAAACACAAAAAATAGAACTTTAAAAAGAAAACCTTAAAAAAGTATGTAATTTATTCTAATTGTTATTGCCATTTACGAGCTGCGTTCGCTTCCCGCGTTTGCGCGTCTTACTTGTAACAGCGACCTAGTCATGATTGGCTTCCCCTAAGCCAATGGGAGTCTGACCTCATACTCTGAAACGCTGCCTAAGCCAAGCCTAATATAAGCTCTATTTGCTCAGTGGTAAAAATTACAGTTCTTACGCAGGAAACTAGGTTCAAATCCGGGGTAGGTTACATAGCTTGCTGCTTTAATGGGTAGAGTCTGCTAATCAGAAGGTCATCAGTTCAATTTGTCACATTTATTTCAAATTATTAAACTCTACTGTACTATATATTATAAACTATAGTTTTTCTTTTTATGGCATTCAATGTGCTATTTTGGCTGTTGACAGACTAATGCACGTTCAGGGCATGGCTGCCCTTTGGAACGAGTGGCTGTTCAAAGTGGACCGGTTCTGAAGAACAGTTCATGACCACAGTTGTAATTGATGGATTGATCTGTACATAGTTTTCATATATGATGAGCCACTGTATTTGTTGTATAGTTGATTGAAGAATGTGTATTAATTGTTATAAACTTATAGATATGTGATCACTCAATCAAATGAGCTCACCACCTGCTATGGGTCTCATCCCTATTAGCCTCGGAAACCCAGACGTTTTTATTATTAACGAGGGCGACTGTGATTGGTCATTGTGTATCTATGTGTATGTATATAGCTATGTGGCTACCTATTATCAGCAGATGCCTGAAGAAGGTCTTTGACCGAAACATTGCGCCTTTTAGAAGAAATCGTGCAGCCCTAATATATCTAATCCATTTACTACTTCAGCCCTTTTATAATTAAATGCACATAATGCAAGTAAGTGTCATGCAATAATAGTGAAAATAGCAGATCTACAAGCTCACAGCGTGTCTCATCACAATGCGTTGTGAGCTCCTAGATCTGCTATTTTCACAATTTTTGAAATCCTTTGAAATGTGTGGAAGATATGTTATGACAAAAATAAGGATCTATTATTATTATTATTATTATTATTATTATACCAGTGCTTAACATGCAACAAACAAATGCACCCCCAATCCGTCGCGAAGAACACACAGGGAGCGAAAACACACATGATGCAGATCTGCTCCAGTTATCAGTGAGTTCCACCTATGCTTTCTATGGCATAGGCAGCTCCCAGCAGGATCCGCTGGGAGAATCTAGATGCAGCTGCGCGACATGAGACAGTACTAATTAATTAGAGCGAGAGAGAGGAGTGTGTGTGTGTGTGTGTGTGTGTGTGTGTGTGTGTGTGTGTGTGTGTGTGTGTGTGTGTGTGTGTGTGTGTGTGTGTACGTGTGTGCGTCAATTTAACAAAGTTGCAGACGATCAGAAATCAGCAGAGAGTGATCGACAGAAAAAACTGTGGTCATAGTTAACAGAGTTTCAAAAAAACACTAATAAAAAGCGTTCAATTTGTGAAAGTGAAAAAAGGCGTCACAGTTGGGTGCATATGCTAAAAGCCAAACAGGATTGTTATTCACAATTATTTGTTACAATTGATTGATCATCAAGTTTGACAAAAGGGCGCATGCACAGCACACCAAAGAACCAAGGTTCATGTTTTAGGTTGTTATTAGAGAAAGTAAAAGATGACTGTTATGAGTGTTATTTTTTTGCATTTGCTGCTTTCTTTCGTTTTAGGGATTTTAGCTATTTTTGACGCATATATCTAAATGACGGAGCGGTTGCGCAAAGACCCGCCCGGCAGGGGCGGATCTACCATATGGGCACGTGCCCAGGGGCCCTTGGGCACCAGGGGCGCAGAAAAGAAAAACATATTTTCTTTTTTAGTTACACAGAAAATTTCCCTGCTAATCTGAATGAAATAAATGGTGTAGTATAAGTATTACTGTATTAGTATTTTATTGTTGGTGAGAAGGGCAGCTGAAAAGTGCAATTGTGTGTAAAGCAGCAACAATGGGGGGGGGGTAGGCGTAGGCGACCGGAAATAGGCCAATATAACGGCATAACGGCTCCAAAACAGCAATAACATTTTATTATTGTTATTATATTTTCATAATCTGATACTGATGGGGCTAAATATGTTTGGGTTTTTTGGTACAAGATTTTATGGCGATTTCTGTATTATTATTTACTATAGTCCTAGACCCCAGTAAATTACATCTAGCCACAAAAGATCACGGGATCTATATGTGAAGGTAGAGTATTGGGGGGGATACCATACATACTGTGTGTCGTAGGCTCAATATGTTTGTCACCTCCCCCTTCACATTCAATAGATTCCGTGATCTTTTGTGACCAGATGTAATTTATTGGGGTCTAGTAGGACTATAGTAAATAATAAATAATAAATCACTATCAAATTTTGTAAAATAAAATACATATTTAGTTCAAAAGCCCCCGCCCCCCTGTCAAAAATAGCTAAAATCGCTAAAACCAAAGAAAGCAGCCAATGAAAAAAAATTAACACTCATCTTTTACTTTCTCTACCAACAACCTAAAACATGAACCTTGGTTGAAAAAAACTAAAGTTGTCCTTTAAGTACAGGTGTATAGGACAAAAAGAAGGGACAAAATAAAACCATGAAAGACACCGTCTACCCTAAACTCTAGGCCTTGTTTTACCAAACAACGTTTCGGTCCTTAGACCTTCATCAGGACAAACATTGAACATCAAGTAAAATGTCATGATTGTCTATCTCTATCTCAAATGGGAATAGTGTGTAAAGCATGTTAATGAAATGCAGTTCACAAAAGCAGTGTGATGTGACTTTAAAGGCTCATACATACTCCAGTTTTTGGTGATCACCGTTTTAGGTGATAGCTTATCACCTAAAACGGTGATAAGAGTTGAGGCCATCATACTCACGGTGATGTCCTTAAGGATTGACCCCTGTGGTTTACATAAATCCAAGGGGACCGCCCACCCACCTTCTAGACCAATCAGTGAACGTGGTGATAGCTCCAGAGTGAAAAAACTTGTCTGATAGTAAAAACAGAGAGATGGGTCTGTGTCCGCGGTGATAGCTGATCATCACCGCGACTGACGTAATGGTGTAGTTTTCCAACCCTTTAAAAACTACACTGCGGTGATAAGCTATCACCAAAAACTGGAGTATGTATGAGCCTTTACAGTGACTGTAGTTCTGAAGGGTGAAGCAAGGTGGATGCGGCACAATGCTCATGATTGACAGGAGGAAAATCAACACTTTAGGCATGTGTTTGTTGAAGAGCTGTCAGTGGGTGACCAATAGAATAGCCCTAAAGTATTGTACCCAGCTTCTAATTCTGACCTACTTTACTTTATTTATTTCTAGACATACTTCCTCTCTATACTTGGATTTTGGCACACTGTCACATTGAAAGGTCTTTTCAGACCACTTTATTCAGTGGCAACTAGGGCTGGGCAATTAACCGATATGTAGAACCAATAACTGACTTAATCTTTCACTATGCTAGATTTTCAGGCCACTTACATGGCCTTCAGATCTAGTCCTATATTACACTGATCAGAACAAATCTCACACAGTTATTATTGGCCACTTGAAATGATAAACGCCTGTAGTGACCCTTATGTTTGTAATTTCGTTTTTTTACCTGGTGACTATTCACATATACCTGCCAAGTTTGGTGTGGATTGGAGTATCGGTGCGTAATGGCAAAGGTTTGAAATATTCTCTGTGATATTGTATTTGACCATCATATCGCTCAGTCTGGGAAGGCAAGTTTTGAACACTAATAACGGCCGAAACGTTGCTGTTTCTCTTTATTAAAGTTTTTCACTGCATTTGAACTCAGTGTGCAGGTGTTTTTTTCTTTTTCATGACGTTGGGCACTTAGTTGTCCCTCTCCTACGCACCTGTCGCCTGTAGGTGTGCAAAAGCCTTGAATTTTATTGAACACTAATAATTGCCTCATCTGTGGGTGTCTTATGTGGCAGAGCTGTGCCTGTCAAAATATACATTAGTAACATAACTATGAATCAGAAGCCTTTATTTGCCATACATGTAAACATGTTAGGAATTTGTTTCGGTAGTACAGCTACACATTGCAGTTAGGCAGTTACAGATGAAGCCTGTATTGGCCCCTCCTACTGCCTGCTGTCTTTTACAGAGTTCAGCTTTAGCCTTAAAGATGGAGTGCCGTGATTTTTTTCCACACTTAAACATGATCATCAGGTGTATTTAGGTGTATATGAAGTATAATTTTTTCAAAAAAGTGTACAGTATTTGTTAAAATGATGGTTTTATGTGGACACACCCACCAGTTCATTAGGTATGCGTGAGTTTAAACGTAGCACCACCCACCTAATCCAGTCCCTCCGCCTCCTTTAAGACCACCAACTTGTCCTAGTCCATCCTAGCCTGGTTAATAAACCAGACCGAATCAGCCGTTGGCAAAAATAAATTACCTGCCGGCGGATTACGGTCTGGAGAGGCTCAATTGTACGCCCATTTCCTACACCAGAGAAATGGGGCGGCCAATCGGGACACGGTATGCAATATGGGCGGGCTTTGGTACAGTGACTTTCAATGCTTGAGACCTTTGACTGACAGTAGCTCTGACCAATTGCGTCAAAGAGAAAATGTTTCAACCCGCTCCCCTGGAAATGAAATCCAAGCTGAGCCTCCCCAGACTAATATCCCGCGGTCCGTGCGATATTAGTCTGGTTTATTAACCAGGCTAAGTCCATCCCCCTCCTTATAAAAGGACAGCCCATGGCTCTGCCCTTTTGTTTACAAAATGACAAATTGGTGTCTGTAATGTAACAAAAACTCATGTTTTTGTGAATGTTAGAAGTGAACACTTCCCATATTTCTGAGATATCGTATAAGCACCATTATGCACTTATACTGCCACCATCCATGTATAGGCATATAATCCACGCATCCATACCATATCAGATCTGTTTTTTCAGAATTTTTATAATTTATTTATTTCCTCCAATTATATATGACCCTATTGTCACAATCAGCTCAGCTCATCATCCAATTAAATCATAGTTTAACAGCAGAAACAATTAGTTTGATAGATCATTTAGCATGAATAATTTGCCAATAGGCTATATTTATAGTGACTCATAGGAATAGACTAAGTGACAACCAGGAATAGTCTGGTGACCACCGGAGAGACGGGTGGCAGCCGGAAATTAGACGGCACCCGGGAGCAGTATGGGTTAGCGCCCCAGCCTGTGTCTTCCGTGAGGAAGAAGCCCAACAATCCCACGGTGAGGCCTTTAGGAGGGCCATGCAAGCCTCAAGCGGAGCCTGCGGCACCACCAAGGGCAAGGTGGAGCCTGCGGAACCGTTGCGGCTTGAGAATCCACCATTCCTGAATAAAGTGCCTGGTGCTGGGAGTCTAGTGCAACGCACAGGGCCTGACCTGGTGAGAGCAGGAGTGGACCTGGTGAGACGTAGGAGGGGCCCGGACAGGTGTCAACCCACAGAGCCTAGTCCTTCCATGTGCCAGAATGGTACCTCCCAGTCCCGGCAGAGTAGTTCTGGAGGAACGGATTGTGTGGCCCTGGTTTTTCCCTAATGGGACTTATCGAGGGTAGCTACTGGGACATAAGTCGGGACTTGATCACTCCCGGCTGGGTCATCTGAGTGAGGGGTATGATGTTGCGAGACCCGAAACCCCGATGACCTTGGGATACATCACTGAGGATACGTCACAGGTGCATCCATTTATGTATGTATTTTGTTATAGGCTATTGATTTCCTCCAGCTAAGCACCCTGGCATTAAAACTGTCCTTTATTGACACAAAACACTTGCACTGCCCTAGGCACATGATGCTCTGGACAGAAGACTCTCCAGTCTTCTATTGCTCTGATCAAACTCAATTTACAACATGAATGTTCCTTCTGACTGCATTGAGTTTCATCAAAAGTCACCAGATTTAAAGAAACAAGCGGCCAGGTCCACAAAAATAAGTCACAGAAATTGCCTTGAATATTTATGAAAACGTTTTAAAAACACCAATCCTTTTAACAACATATTAATCTGAGGGTCCTTCACATGAACCATTGGTCAAGTCAACCACATCTCCCCTGAAAGTTACTTATATGAAAACAAGCCTAAGTCGCTTGTAATAGCCAGACATGGCAACATGACTTCCAGCGCGACACAACAGATAATTCTCTTGACTTTACAGCCTTGTATAAGTATTAGGACCTACATATTGACTACAACAGCCAACAAGAATGCACACTGTGACACTACACTCTGTATCAAAGCCCGATCACTGTGATTATAAAAGAAACAACCTACTCCTTGAGAACAGCAAGAGCAACTATACAGCAGAGCAGGTAGGCTATAAGGCTGGTTTGTTGTGGTTTCCTTGATTAATCCTGAGGACCCCATGAGAACATTTACTTGCTTCCAATCTAACGAAAAACAGTCTGCTCTGCTGTGAACTGGTAATGTGTGAAATGACTGTTTGAAAATCTGCCACACAGTTAGGCACAGAGCAGCAAACATACACAGTTCACACGTGTATGTGGCAGGCAGCTCCGCCCACAGAGGTTGTCGTATTTAAAAAATATATATAGAGGGGGAGGTGCGTGTGTGCGTGCAATTTTTTTACGTCACACTATCCGTGTTTATTTCATTGGCCCGTTTGACCGTCAAGGGTTCAGCCTCCAGGAAGAAACCCTAAATACAAAGTTATTACCATAGAGTATTAAAAGGATAGAGACTGATCTGGCGCGAAGCTCCGCCCCCTCCGCTATTCATGTCAGTGGAAGTTGCTCAGTGGCGTTTTGAAGCACCCGGAAGGACCGTCTATTTCCGCCTTTTTTCGCCGATTCAGCATTTGGGCACCAAAATGTGGTGCCCAAATGCGGAAGTGCAGCTGGGCTTTAACATTGAGCGCTCGGTTGCACGGGGTTTCCTCGTCAAGAATCCACGGGTCCGCCTGCAGTCCTTCCTCTTACCACTAGGGCCCAGCGCTTCAACGTTGGAGTGCCTCACTGGCCCCTTGGTTATTACACCATTGCACATAAAAAACGACTCCAGGGTGTCTAATGAACTACTGTCACCCCATAGAAACATGAAAAGCTGGGAAAATACAAAAATTGTGGCACTCCATCTTTAAGGGCATCGTGACTGGGCACAGGATGCCATTTTAAACAAAGAGAATGGAGACAGTGGAGAGGAAGAAGCCCTTTCATAAAATCATATAACCAGCTTGGAGCCACCAAATTCTTGTATTATCATTTTTTTCATATTATCATATTTCATAATGTGGTGCAATTAACAAATGTAATCTCTCATCCCCCTCCATCTCCTTATACCTTTCCTATTTTCAGTACAATTTTGGCACTTTTATCCAAATCGACTTGCATACTGTCAACAAATAACAAGCCGGAGGCACCACAGAGGAATCAAAGCCTGTCTCATGGTCTTGGTCAGGAACTTAACTTTACCCCTGCCCCACCTGGGGCAGGGGTAAAGTTAACATTCTAAAGATCAGGAAGTTGTAAATTGTTGCAACATCTTGGGGGGGGGGGGTGTCCTTTTGGCTCAGCTAGGTAATTGGTAAATGTGTCCACATTTACATTCTCACTATTATTATTTTATGTTTATATGTTGTATGTCTTCCGGAATTATTTAAAGGACCTATAAGATAAACTTTTTCAATTCTTTTGGTGTTTTTTAGCTCCCCTGTGTATTTTCTATCCCCACAAATATGCAATTTTGAACTATCAGGATTTCTCATCATATAAGGGGGTTTTATGGAAATTGCTCTCAGGAAGACAGGAACAGCTCAACTGATTTGGTCGTATTTGTGATGTCATCAATGTCAACCCTACTTTGTATAATTTCTCCTTCTCTTCAGTCTTCAGTTCCAAATTTGCATTTCCACTTTGTTTACAATTACAATGTCCGCCACTGTTGATTTTCCAAGCTGGCATGCAATGGAATCAAGCCTGTATTTATCTAGCATCAGTATTAAAATGACATAAAATATCAAATATCAGCACTCCCACCACCTCAGGACATTGTGGTACTGCAGCTAAAACAGCTTCAGAAGCAAAATATATATGCCATGGACTGGTTATATCAGAGTGGTGATTGAGGCTCAAACCATTAGAAATAAGTTTGAGGGACATAGACAAAATTATATTAAATATTAAAAACTGTTTTAAAATTCATGTTATAGCTGCTTTAACAAACATTAAAATATTTGTCCACACAGGGCAGTGATGCCGGGCATGGTGATGTTTCGGCGGCGCTGGTCAGTTGGCAGTGATGACCTGGTGCTACCCGCTTGCTTCCTCTTTATATTGCACTGCATTTGGTGAGCAAATGCATCCGTTTTATTTGTATTTTCCTATTGGTTTGTTTGTTTGTATCTATTATTTCCTCTAATGTATTGTGTGTAATGTGTCCTCAGGTTGGTGGTCCTGTCTGTGGTCTTGTTCGGCCTGCCGCATGGTTTCACTCAGTCCTGTTCCATCACCCTAGTGGATCATGGCAGAGGCTATCTGGGCATACTGGTCAGCTGCCTCATCAGTGAGAGTGCCATTATGTGGCTGAGCATGAGAGGCAGCATCCTTTACACACAGCCCAGGGAAGCTGTGCAGTATGTGATCTATATACGCCTGGGTAAGTCACTGGGCAGTGGGCACACACATGATGTCCTCTATACTATACTGTATACTGTATGCTTGGGTAAGTCACTGGGCACACACATGATGTCCTCTATACTATACTGTATACTGTATGCTTGGGTAAGTCACTGGGCACACACATGATGTCCTCTATACTATACTGTATACTGTATGCTTGGGTAAGTCACTGGGCACACGCATGATGTCCTCTATACTGTATACTGTATGCTTGGGTAAGTCAGTGGGCAGGCCCTACACTACTACCAACGGAGCCTGCCCGTTGGTAGTAATATTTCAACAATACCTTTCTGTCACAGATTGTGAGGATTACCTGTAGGCATTGACTCCACTTATTGACGCCAGCATTATTATTATTTACAGTTTGAGATTATATTGATTGATATTGTCCCTCTTTCTGTTCCTGTCCAGCCATTCTGTTGGTTGAGCTAGTGTATGCTGTGGTGGGGATTGCTTGGCTTGTCCAGTACTACCAACCATGCTCTGATGTCACTGCCAAAAACCTGGCTTTGGGTAAGTAAAGGAATTCCGAATATTAAATTGCAGGCTTGAATTTGATCACTATTTCTGTATTTATTTAACATATAGGATGACCAATATTGATTATATGACTCCTCCTCAGGGATTGTTGCATGTAACTGGCTGGTCATCTTCAGCGTGTGCTTTACCCTCATGTGCACCTTTGATCCCACGGGAAGGACCTTTGTGAAGCTCAAAGCTACCCGTCGACGCCAACGCAACCTCACCACATACACACTCAGGTACTAACGGGTTCTCTCTCTCTCTCTCTCTCTCTCTCTCTCTCTCTCTCTCTCTCTCTCTCTCTCTCTCTCTCTCTCTCTATCTCTCTCTCTCTCTCTGTCTTCCCCCTGTCCCCTCAAACAATTGAAATAGCTAGTTTTTAAAGCTCCATTATGTAATTTTCTAATAACTACAGTATAATTAACACATTATGTCCCATACAAATAAATAGTTGCATTTATAAGCAACAAATTCCACCATATATTTGAATGGGACACATTTGACTATATAGTTATTAAAAAGTGGATTACATTTCTAGCATTTAGTAGTAGTGTCTGTCTCTCTCTCTCTCTCTCTCTCTCTCTCTCTCTCTCTCTCTCTCTCTCGCGCAATATCTGGCTCTCTCTCTCACTATGACAGTATCAGAACACAGAAGCACAGAACACCGATACCAGTCACACATCACTTGCACTAAGTTGAATCTTAACATAGCTCTGTGTCTCTCTCTCTCAGACACAGACTAGAGGAAGGCCAGGCCAGCAGCTGGAGCAGGCGACTTAAATTCTTCATGTGTTGTACCAGAGCCCAGGATACGCAATCAGTGAGTCACATGCTCCCTCACACTGATTTTCTTTCTGTTGTTAAGTGGAAAATGTAGAGAACAGAGAATTATGACACTTCCTGTTAACCGTTCCAGTTAGTATTATTATTACAGGATTTTTCGGGGGCAGCAGTGGCCTAAACTAAAGGTTAGAGGAGCATGCTTGTGACCAAAAGGTTCTCTGTTCAATTCACCGGGTAAAGGAAACCTGGGCGAGGAAGTAAATGACTAACACTCAGCCTTCCCTCGCCCCTGGCTGTGGCTGTACTGGGCAATTTCCAGGTTTTACTTCAAGATCTGTGAACCTCCCTTGCAATAAATAAACCGTAAATAAAAAGGCCGTTTCTGGTGAATGGGCAGTACTACATACTCAACAGAAATTATTTTCTGTTAATGGCTTTATTTTTTGTATATTTTATATTTTGCGAATATCTACATTTTCAGCAAACTTAGCTAAATAGGTACACCTCACGACGTCATGAGGAAGTCACCAATATGAAATTTGTTCATAAATCTCCAGGTACTATTTTCAGCTACACTTTCCAAATCAATAGTGCATCGAAATGTATTGTATTGGATTAGCTATCTCAAGCTGGTTTCTTGTCAAGTAGATTTTCATACAGTACTAAAAGAGGTACTGTAGGCTATGCTTTGGAAAATTGTTAAGTCGTGCTCAGTGGGTTAAAGATGCCAGCCCGCCGGTATGGACCTTTTAAAGTCCCTGACACACCAAGCCATTGTCGGCCTTGAACATAGTAGCATTGTTTTTAAATAAATAATGTGCGTTCTTGGCATAGACTATAGAGAAACAGCCTGTCATATCTGCTTTAAAGCTTGGCTCGTACTTGCCTTGATACAGACTCTAGTACTGCCCCTTCCTGGTATGGAGAGTTACTGTATTTTACTTAACTGTAGTCTTTGCCGTGTGTTCCACTCAATGTCAAGTATACAATGAGTCATAGTGAATGGGTGGTCAATGACCACTATTATGGACCTTTAACACATTTAGCCACATTTTTGTCCTAATCGCATGTGATAAGCCCTGGGTTGCTATGTTGTCAGAAAACGGGCAATGACCCGGGATCCAAGACGTATAGTTGTTTTGTTTGTTTTTTTCAAATGCTTTTATCTGAGATTTAAAAGAAAAACAAGCTTTATTCACGGCCGATAACTACAGTGTCGCTGATCACGGTTACAAAATGTATGTTTCGGGTAAATAAAAAAAAGATGAAAGATTTACAGTAACATACGGTAGGTCTTTTTCACTTCGGTTCACGGACCTGGGGATTTTTTTTGCCTTAAGCTAAGGTACAGACTGAATAGACCTCGGCAGGGGTGAAAGAATGAATGAATTAATACCTGAGTGATTGTGTTAATACTTAATACCTGATATCTGAAGTATTACACAAGAACCAGACCATACGTTGCATGCTTCCGTCACCAATCATCTACTTTGTCCTGATATCAGAAGTTGTCTTTCTTAGGATGCCTATTCGGAGGTGGCCAGCCTGTTTGCAGAGTTCTTCAGAGACTTGGACATTGTGCCTAGTGACATTATTGCTGGTCTGGTTCTGCTCCGCCAGAGACAGAGGTCAAAGAGATCTGCCATCCTGGACCAGGTATCACTTGCAACCATTTCTGTGCAAGTGTTCACATGCATGTGTGAGTGAGTGTATGGAGGAGGCTTCCCCATTTTTACTACCTCGTTTGGCACCAGTAAGGGGAGGGAGGGGCTAGCCCACAGTCACTCAGCACACACAGAAGTCAAGGCTGTGGAACATGAAGCACAACGGACCTGCGCTTATGACTGAAAGAAACAACACAAATAAAAACAGAAGCCCAACACGAGGATAAAGGAAACATTCAGTCCAAATGTCCAGTTTGCTAATTCACAACTACTACTACTACTTTGGTGTTGAAACTTCGACTTTCTCTAACTATTATAAACTTTCACAACAGTAGCCTATAAATAAAATGTATGCAACGGCTATACTAAATTATACTAATTGGTCAATTTAAATAAAATAATATAGCTGCTGCCTTTCCATAGGAGTATCTCATTCTCAGAGAATGTTTTCATTCTGGATAAAACTATAAAATTGTCTATGCCTGGTCTAAAATCTACTGGAATAAATTGGATGATCAAATGCAGGAGTTTAGAAGATTCAACTAACTGTAAATAGGGCCGTCGCCTTGCCCCGTGCCCCTCCCTCCCCTTACTGGTGCGAAACGGGGTAGTAAAAACGGGGAAGCATACAGGAGTGTTGTTGTTGTTACAGGAATAATGTATGATTATAACCTTTACTCCCCTCAGGCCAACAATGATATTTTAGCCTTCTTATCTGGGATGCCTGTCACTCGCAAAACCAAATACCTGGACCTTAAGACTTCAGTGAGTATCTGTCTCTCTGCTTCTGCTAATGCTGAATAGAATATCAAAATACTTTGGTTTACCCACTTAAAAGGAACAATATGCTGCATGTCTTTGTGCTACTTGAGAAAGCCCAGAGGGGCAAAACGTTGTTGTATATAGGTTGAAATAAAAAGGACGGAGAGCAGAACTATATTGTGTGCGGACATTCCACTTTTTTCTTCATTCGTCTTTGTGCTACAATCATGTAATACACCTAATCTGAATCTACCCATCGCTATCTTCTATATGGTGTTTCATACAGAACATTAGGCCTTAGATTGAAGAGTGTGTGTGTGTGTGTGTGTGTGTGTGTGTGTGTGTGTGTGTGTGTGTGTGTGTGTGTGTGTGTGTGTGTGTGTGTGTGCGCGGCTGCGCGCGCGCTGCATTATCTCATCTCAGGATAAGATGATGATGTTGCATTAGTGGGAGTTAGAATGTGTTGTTCTTCTTCATTGGTTGTTAATTGACAGAACTCTCATATACAGTACTCTTTGTGTCTTTTCTTCTCCCAGACTGAGATGAACATGTACAAGGATGTGTGTTATTTCATGCTTTTTGCCTTGGCTGCATATGGTTGGCCCATGTACCTAATGAGGAAGCCTGCCTGTGGGCTATGTCGCCTGGCCAGTTCCTGCCCGTGAGCACACACACACACACACACACACACACACACACACACACACGTACACACACACACACACACACACACACACACGTACACACACGTACAAACACACACGTACACACACACACACACACACACACACATTCACTTACCATCTTTGGAGCTCTAACTGACCGCTAAGTGGGAATCCACTGAGACAATACCACTTTACCTACACCCACAGAGGCTATATAGAATTAAACACTCTTGGGCAGATTGCCAGCTTAATGGCACTGCATTAAGCCAGATTAAAATGGCCAACCTACGAGCTCACAGCGTTGTGAGCATGTAGGCCTGCTATTTTCGGTGCACGACGGAGCATACAGTACATTGTCATCTTGTGTCTTTTTGCCCTACTCATTCCTTCTTACTGACCTTCTGCTTCCTTTTTTAGTCTACAATCTCGAGTGTCCTACTTTCCTCAAATAACCTCTGCCATGTTTCTGCATTTCCCTCACCTAGCTGCACGTCGGTGTCTGGTTCTCGCTTGTCTCAGACCGTGACAGTAGAGGAAGACAACTGTTGTGGTTGTAATGTCCTGGCTATCCGCAGGCACTTCCTGGACAGGGATCTCAAGCAGGTTCACATTGTCTACACTTCCTGCCACGATGCCGTAAGTAACCCAGCAGTCGCAGCTCATAACAAGGAATAACAAGGCGGGAAGCAGGGTGTTGGGCCCTTGACATGATGTCAGGAATAGTAATTTTCACCTTAAATTGGAACAGATGCTGGTTGTGACACGCTATAGCTATTTTTGTCATTGCTATGTATTGGGTGCATCCCAGATTTTTAGCAGTCTACTGGAAAACCACAAATCTAGAATAAACTCTGGATTGATGATGCCATTGCCACCACTGTGAATAGTTAATTAATGTTCCATTGTGAATGTAATTCATTATTACATTATTCAAACACTTTTTACACTCATATTTAAATTAAATGGTTTTTGATTTGATTCAGATCATAGCTAAACTTGCTTCCTTTGGCAAGTGTCAGAAGCATAACAAAACAATTTAAGAAAAGATAAATACATGGGGATTAATAAAGACCTTGAACCTTGGAAGCATGTAGAGTTGAAGGGGGTACACCAATGTGTAAACACTAATGTTCATTTGCTGCTAGAAAGTAATATACAATTATACATACATCTTTTTTAAACAGAGCAATATGATTGTGTTATTGGGTAATGTTTTACAAAACAATTCTGAAATACGATCTCATCATAACCTTATGCTGTTCAGTCTGTGCACACCTTAAGTAAGTAGCCTTGCCAAGCCATGGGGCCCATAGGGCAGGAGCCATGGGGCCCATAGGGCAGGAGCCATGGGGCCCATAGGGCAGGAGCCATGAGGCCCATAGGGCAGGAGCCTATCTCCTGTTTCTGTAGCCATGAGGCCCATAGGGCAGGAGCCTATCTCCTGTTTCTGTAGCCATGGGGCCCATAGGGCAGGATCCTATCTCCTGTTTCTGTAGCCATGGGGCTCATAGGGCAGGAGTCATGGGGCCCATAGGGCAGGAGCCATGAGGCCCATAGGGCAGGAGCCTATCTCCTGTTTTGTACCGTGAGGCAGCTTGATGTACACCCCCTGGACATGATGCTAGTATGTCGCAGGGACTTACCCCCAATCCAAGCCTTGATGGTAAGTGCAGAGAGTCACCGGGTCCCATTTTTACAGTCTTTGGTATGACCCGGCCGGGGATTGAACCCAGTCTCAGATCCCAGTCTCAGGGCGGACACTCTAACCACAAGGCCACTGAGCTGTGCACACGTTATGGCTGGATGTTCGATTATTACATTATATACATCAGAGTGTAAAACCCATAATGATGCCACACATTTTATAAGAACTACTTTTATTCACAATTCACATTTAGCCACGGACCACCATTTGATGAGATTTAGCCTCTCAGACCCCAAACGTACAATTTTCCTGCTCTGTGCTATTGTATGCTCTGTTTTATATTTTATTGTCTCTCTTTTCATTGTTTTATATTGCTATGCTCTACTGTCTTGTTTTACTCTGTTCAGCAATTTGGTCAGCTTTGGCTATGGATGGATAGATAGAATGAAACAATCTTTTTAATTAACTAGAACTGCACTCTGTCGAGTGCATACTTGCTTGTTGCACACTAGTAGGCCATAAATGGCCAACTAGTGCGCAAGCAGAGCGCGCAAGTCCTTTCGACCGCTGTAAACTGTCAAATCTCAGTATCTCTGTGAAGGAACGTTTGAAATGTATAATTTTTAGATGTAACTATTTGCTACCTTGATTGATTGATTGAAATATTTATTAACAGTTTGTAGAATTTACAGTACATTTTAAGCACAAACTCAATACAAAGACTGTCAACTGTGAGTGGACGACCCAATTAAGCATTACACTTGTTTACAACAGGGTCCACATTGTTCAATTCATCAAAACATTTAAAGACATACAAACATTTAGAGACATACAAATAGACATTTCTATGTAGCTAAATTCATCATATGGGAAGCAAAAAAGGGAAAAGATACCTACCTACTTTATGCATATAAACACCTAGTATTATTAAGTATGATTCAAGTTTCTATCCATTATATGTTTGGGTGAAGAGCTAGTCATAAATATACACACATGTATATAGTATAAGTATGACTAGCTCTAAATGTTGACGTAAGAGATATGGTCATTTGTGGTCGTTTGGTCCCAGCAAAGCAGGCATATACTATATAGGCATATACTATATATAGTATATATATAGTATATAGGCATATACTATATACGTATACATATATACTATATAGAGTGTGTAGTTGTAAGTTGATTAGCGGTATACTGTGGTTACTTTGCGCCAAAAACCGTGACAGCTGTCCCGCCATTTGATGTTTATGCAAGAAAACAGCAAATCTGTGCCTGGTTTGCTGGGACCAAACGACCACAAATTACCATATTTCTTACGTCATCATTAAGAGCTAGTCATACATATACACACCACGTACTCTGGTCCCAGCAGATCAGGCACAATTTGCTATTTTATTTTTACTGATTATTGCGAATGCAATGATTGCGAATGCAATGAGCACTAACTATGAGACCCTGCAGATCATGTCTGTGTGTCTGTGTGTGTGTCTGTCTGTCTGTCCCGCTGTGACACCACCCGCCCGCCACCAGAGGGCGCAGCTGTAGCACACACACACACACACACACACACACACACACACACACACACACACACACACAAACAACCACACACACACACACACACACACACACAGTAGAAAACTTAAAAGAATTACTAACTAAAAAGAAAAAAAAAGTACGTAATTTATTCTAATTGTTGTTATTGCAATTTACGAGCTGCGTTCGCTTCCCGCGTTTGCGCGTCTTACTTGTGTATATAGTATACGTATGACTAGCTGTAAATGATGACGTAAGAAATATATATAGTATATATATAGTATATAGGCATATACTATATACGTATACATATATACTATATAGAGTGTGTAGTTGTAAGTTGATTAGCGGTATACTGTGGTTACTTTGCGCCAAAAACTGTGACAGCTGTCCCGCCATTTGATGTTTATGCAAGAAAACAGCAAATCTGTGCCTGGTTTGCTGGGACCAAACAACCACAAATGACCATATTTCTTACGTCATCATTAAGAGCTAGTCATACATATACAGTACACACCACGTACTCTGGTCCCAGCAGATCAGGCACAATTTGCTATTTTATTTTTACTGATTATGTATATAGTATACGTATGACTAGCTCTAAATGATGACGTAAGAAATATATATAGTATATAGGCATATACTATATACGTATACATATATACTCTATACTCTATACTGTATAAAGTGTGTAGTTGTAAGTTGATTAGCGGTATACTGTGGTTACTTTGCGCCAAAAACCGTGACAGCTGTCCCGCCATTTGATGTTTATGCAAGAAAACAGCAAATCTGTGCCTGGTTTGCTGGGACCAAATGACCACAAATGACCATATTTCTTACGTCATCATTAAGAGCTAGTCATACATATACACACCACGTACTCTGGTCCCAGCAGATCAGGCACAATTTGCTATTTTATTTTTACTGATTATGTATATAGTATACGTATGACTAGCTCTAAATGATGACGTAAGAAATATGGTCATTTGTGGTCATTTGGTCCCAGCAAAACAGGCACAGATTTGATGTTTTTCTGCATAAACATCGAATGGCGGGACAGCTGTCAAGAGGCCGGGCGAAAACATTACTTGCGCGCTCTGCTTGCGCAAGTAATTAACATGCTAAGGTGTACTTCATATTTTCATGGATGGATCCGATTTATGGATGGATGGATAGATAACATACTGAAGTACATAGATAGATAGATAGATAGATAGATAAGATCTGGGTCATCTTTTTTGCAGCTATTTGTTATTCAATGGAATGCCAATGCATAGAGGTGGGTCACTATAATGGCCTTGGGTCAATCATCGTCATGCAAATGTGCCTACTAGAAATCACTTTAGCGTTTCCATTTGCGGTAATGCCAGAACAACTCTGGCACAACTCTACTGTTATGTTAAAAACGGATCGCTTGTGTAATGTCATTCATGCAAGGGCCTGCCGTTAAAATACGAAGTAACAACTATATTCTGTTAAAAACGCATTAAAATACGAAGTAACAACGCTATTCTGTTAAAAAACACATCGTGCTTGTGGCTTTAACAGACGGCCGTGGGCCTGCTTCTAAGTGAAAAGGCTGCGCCTCCTTGTTCTTTTGCGACAGGATCCATAGTCAAGCATTGCTGAAGTCACTCGAATAGTTTCCGAATCACATGTACTATTTATATTTTTGAATTTCCATAGCAGCTAACACTTGTGCCACACAATGACTATAATTTGTAAATCAGATGTTTCTTAGTCAGTTTCCATCCATAAACCCAGAGCATACAGTGTGCCAGAGTTCTAGTGAATGTGGACTGTGCCCAACAGAGAAAAGTGTGTAGACAAAGTCCTTCTTTGTCAAGTCTGGATGCGAGGTGTTTGAATCCCTTGTTACAGCTCAATCTACAATATAAGTTTCTAGTGTCATTCTCTGACTTCTTCCCCATATCTTTCTGCCTGTCTGTGTACTTCTTAAAGGTTTACGAGACACCATTTTTTGTGGCAGTTGACCATGGCAAAAAGAAAGTCGTTCTCAGTATCAGAGGAACCCTGTCACCTAAGGTGAGATGCAGCTGTTCGTGTTATTCTCATAGTAAGTGTAGTTGTTACTTGTTTGTAGTCTCATTCTAGTGCCTTTTGTGAGAGTAATCAAAGGCCTCGAGGTTTGACACGAAATCCGGTCCATAAACTCCCACATGCTCATCACATGCTCAAAACAGTTGATGTTTTCGGTTTGTGTTTTCATTTGTGTTCTTTCTACATGCCCATGTATTGACAAATATCACACATGACATGACAGAATGGCACGTTTAACCTGTCCTCTTATGTGTCAGGATGCCCTGACTGATCTGACAGGGGACTCTGAGCGTCTGCCAGTGGAGGAGCAACATGGGAACTGGTTGGGCCACAAGGTGAGATTCAGTCTACTCTACAACCACTCTGCTTTACTAAACAGTATACGTTTATCTGGACGTACTTGAAACTTGGCCATGGTTCTGTGTGCTTTCTGCTCTCCCTTCATAATAACGAATGGCATCCAAGGGCCTGAGAGGTTGTTTCACCTCTTAAAAGTAGAGTAATGAATGAGCTTATTCAAAGTCTACATGAAAGTTGGCATTATGGGCAATTTTGTCTTCCCTGTGGTTGTGGTTGGAACTTGACGCAGAGATGGACTTGATTTGATATAACAGACTTATGACTTATGACATACAGTAGCACAAACACTTAATAAAACAAACTATTCAATCAACTTTCTTACCCTTGGAAAGGAATTTGATTATACAAAATGGTATTCTGTCAAGGAGAAAAACGGCACATATTCCATTACATATATCATTATCAAACGACAAACAATTTATTTTGCAAGGTTTGGAGTTGACACATATTACCATCCTCTTCAGAATGTATCAATTCCAGGCCATTAAGCAAGTCATTTTTGGAAAGGAAAATAAGGTTTCTCGGGACTGCCAAGTGCCAACCCAGGAGGCAGGAGGTGCCGTGGGATTACTGTAAAATGTAACATATTTAATTGCCTGGAATTGTATTGGTACTCTTCTAAGGGCAATATGAGTTTCCCCGCAACATTTACTTGGATAACTGTAAAATGATGGAGAATATACAGAAAGGTTTTTACAGGTAACTGGTAGGGATGTACCGATTTATCAGCCAAAACTCGCCTTGTTGACTGCCATCGGTCACTGACTTTTCTTTTTTTGCTGGAGAGACGGGCAGACCCCGGTTACTGAAAAGAAAGTCTATGGCAATGATCACTCTTAGCTGAGTGTCCTGCTTGGGGTCCGGAGCGTTTACTTTGAAAAGAAATAGTGTTCAAAGCAGGCCCGAGTCGCCTGAATACCGCAGCTAGGAATAATGGAATAGGACCCGGTTCTATTTTGTGGGTTTTGTTATCTGAACTGGGGCCATGATTAAGAGGGACGGCCGGGGGCAATCGTATTGTGCTGCTAGAGGTGAAATTCTTGGACCGGAGCAAGACGGACAAAAGCAAAAGCATTTGCCAACATTGGTATTGGATCTGTCCAGAATTTCCAAGTCTGTGCATCCCTAGTAACTGGCCTATAAGTTCCTATTATCCCATGACACATGAATACTAATGAATACACTTAAAGTTCTGAAACACCAGCAGCATTTTTACTTCATGAGGACTTCATGAGGAGATTAATTTGACTGTCTTCCTGTCCCATTCTTTCTCCTCCTCCTCCTCCTCCTCCTCCCCACTACCCTTCTCCCACTCTTAGGGGATGGTTAAATCAGCAGAATACATTAAGAAGAGACTGGAACAGGAAATGATATTGTCACAAGCCTTTGGAAGAGATTTGGTACATCAATTCACTGATCTGAATAATGACCAATGTCTGGTATTGGATGTATTGGTAGCTATGGATCTAATATGTCTTGTTATGTTATATTTTAACCAGCAATTATCAGGCTAGTAGGAACCTAGCCTGGTACCTTTTTTATCATTGTTATAACAATCAGGGGGTTAGTTAGGGTTTAGTACAATTTGATTTACTTTCTGTCTGTCTGTCTGTCTGTCTGTCTGTCTGTCTGTCTGTCTGTCTGTCTGTCTGTCTGTCTGTCTGTCTGTCTGTCTGTCTGTCTGTCTGTCTGTCTGTCTGTCTGTCTGTCTGTCTGTCTGTCTGTCTGTCTGTCTGTCTGTCTGTCTGTCTGTCTGTCTGTCTGTCTGTCTGTCTGTCTGTCTGTCTGTCTGTCTGTCTGTCTGTCTGTCTGTCTGTCTGTCTGTCTGTCTGTCTGTCTGTCTGTCTGTCTGTCTGTCTGTCTGTCTGTCTGTCTGTCTGTCTGTCTGTCTGTCTGTCTGTCTGTCTGTCTGTCTGTCTGTCTGTCTGTCTGTCTGTCTGTCTGTCTGTCTGTCTGTCTGTCTGTCTGTCTGTCTGTCTGTCTGTCTGTCTGTCTGTCTGTCTGTCTGTCTGTCTGTCTGTCTGTCTGTCTGTCTGTCTGTCTGTCTGTCTGTCTGTCTGTCTGTCTGTCTGTCTGTCTGTCTGTCTGTCTGTCTGTCTGTCTGTCTGTCTGTCTGTCTGTCTGTCTGTCTGTCTGTCTGTCTGTCTGTCTGTCTGTCTGTCTGTCTGTCTGTCTGTCTGTCTGTCTGTCTGTCTGTCTGTCTGTCTGTCTCTCTCTCTCTCTCTCTCTCTCTCTCTCTCTCTCTCTCTCTCTCTCTCTCTCTCTCTCTCTCTCTCTCTCTCTCTCTCTCTCTCTCTCTCTCTCTCTCTCTCTCTCTCTCTCAGGGTAAGGGCACCATGCACTATGGGCTGGTGATAGTAGGGCATTCCCTTGGTGCAGGCACTGCTGCTATCCTCTCCTTTCTGCTGAGACCTCAGTACCCAACACTTCATTGCTACTCCTACTCCCCACCTGGTGGCCTGCTCAGGTGAGTGCATACTGCATCTATATCTGTGTGTGTTACTGTGTTCTATGCAAAGGAAAAAGGAACATCATTGCATTGGGAAAATGCCACATAAGCCTGAACAGGGTGACCTCTTGCATAAATGTTCTATATCTTTTCTTTTCTACAATGTTTCGCCCCTCCAGGCACCTGAGAAAGCCTGGCGGGGCGAAACGTTGTGGTTATAGGTTGAAATAAAAAGGACGGGGAGCATAATTATATCGTGTGCGGACATTCCACTTTTTTCTTCATTTAATTCAAAAAAAGGATAACACCAGATAATGAGTTAAGATCTGTGGTGTATTAATAACTTCAATATTGTTATTGAAGGTTTTTTATTTTTATATCGTCTGCTGTATATCGTCTGCTAATCATTTCGTCCATTGACCACACGCGAGCGTATAGCCTGTACGTGCGCATGTCATGCAGGGAATAATTATGGTATACCATCAGCACCAGTTAAGACGATCAGTATTATAATCAATAATTTCCTCAATGAAACGGCTTCCAGCATGTCCATCTGCAGATTTTTTTTTAAATCTAATTACACAATGCACTTCATTCATTAGTATGGGTGACTCAAAACTACAGAGTGAAGGAAAGGAAACTGACCTTTAATTCAACAACAAGGGATCTCACCAGAGTCCTTGATGTTAAATGCCAGAAAAAAAACCCGAATTGAAACCATTCGCTGTGTGTCTCAGGAAAAAATATCATTCCCCTCTAGCACTCCAACAGGTACTTTTGTTGACTTTGTCTTTACATAATTGGGTACATTAGTCCCAAAATACCAAATATTTTCCATTTGCTTTCCTTAATCCTTGCTAATTCTTCAATTATCCAGAATTGCACTTTTAGTAGAATCGTTTCTCAGGCGGGTGGGAAGCCATCAGAAGGAATCAATCACAACTGGTTGGTCTGTAGGGAATGGAACTGGGAGGGATAGTGTGTTCCTCCAGACACGATATGTCCTCTCGTGAAACTCCTTACTATCAGGTGAAAAGAAGCAGCTGGTGGACTCTATGTGTATCGGAGGTGACATGTGGTTCACTACACCCTCCCCAAGACCAACAGTAGGTGTTGGAAGTGATATGAATTATATACATGTAGGGAATTGGCATAACTAAATTTGGGTTGTAAATGAATGAAAACAAGTCTGATGGACTTTGTTGTTCATCACTATTTGCTAGTGACTTCATGAAATCTGTATTAATTTAGTTTTGATTTCATTGAAGAAATATATTTGATATATTCCCACTGTTTATCACCACCCTCTATGTTTCCTATCCTTTTCACCAGTGAGGATGCTATGGAGTATTCCAAAGACTTTGTCAGCTCTGTGGTGTTGGGGAAAGACCTGGTCCCAAGGTACAGTTCAGTTTTGTCTTCTCAACCTCTCTACGGTATGTTTCATTGTTGTCGACAAACTAACAGCGAACCCATTTCTCCCGATCTCTCATAGGATTGGCCTCTCACAACTGGAGGGTTTTCGACGCCACCTGCTGGAAGTCCTGCAGAAGAGTAACAAGCCAAAGGTGACTTTGCTTTCAAGTGCAGTTATAGTAACAAGCTGCCATATAGGCCATGTACTTGTGTCATCATGCAATGAAATGTATAAAACACACAAAGACATGACTTCCTCTGTAACAGTGGAGGATCATTGCTGGGGGCACCAAGTGCATTCCAAAGTCAGAGCTTCCTGTCGAGGATGATCCCCAGGTGATCCCGACGGCACCCCCCAGCACCCGACTGTGGCTCCACCCCAGTGACCTCAGCATTGCCCTGTCAGCTTCAACGCCTCTCTTCCCCCCTGGCAGGATCATCCATGTGGTGCACAACCACCCCCTAGAGACATGGTGAGAGGGACAAGTTGCTGTCATTATGAGCTGTATACCAGCATTATGTTCAGGTGATATGAATGTAATTAAGAGAGTCAAACTAAACCTCTTGTAATACCCTGGCCTCTCTCCAGCTATGTGAGGTTGATCACATGTCATTAGTTGTTTGGGTAGTAAACCAATGCTTATGATCTAATAATCACTGAAAAGAGCCAAGCTGGCTTGTAATTTTCAAACCCACGCCGCTATCTGGTGGCCAAATATTGTATTTTGGAAGTGGCTTGGCTTTCTTAATGCTACAGTGATGGTGTTACAGGCCCTTGTGGGTTAAAAATATGTGAAAGTGGCAGTAAAAGTTACACATTTAAAATATAAATGTTTTTATCTCTCTCTAGCTGTGGCCAGGAGGAGCCCAACTACTCGGCTCTATGGGGGGACAACAAGGCCTTTGACGAGGTCATCATATCACCTGCCATGCTCAATGAACATATGCCTCACATGGTGTTGGAGGGTCTTAACAAGGTATGTGGATATATCTTTATGCATGAGCAAAGACATGGTTGTTTCTACTATAAAAAAATATTAATACACTGAAGAAATGGGTGAAATTAATTATGTGTCTTGTTGAATTAAAATAATGCATAAATGTTTGGACGTGTACGTGTTCAGGTTGGTGGGTCTAAACTTTATTTACTGTATAGTTGTCAGTAATAAATTGGTCTCTGACACTAATATTTCTTATGCCTTTATTAACTTGTTCTTAAAGGGAAATACCACAATTTAAGAATTCACAACTGTTAAGGTCTCCACACAGTTACAATTTAGTGTCATTGGGCCTGATTCTTCAACGTGTTTCCGCTGATATATTGCCGTGACGCTGGCGGAAAGGCATTTACGTGGATTTCCCACATTAATTTGGAATTCATGGAAATGGCCGTGAACTTGACGCTGACTTTGGTTCGTCGGTAACTCCGCTAAATCCTCCGCCACCTCTTTAGGTGGCGGAGAACTTTGCGGAAGCATACACTTGCATATAGATTTATTCAGAAGGCTTTAGTCTTCATGCTGAATCAATAAATAGTCCCCAAATCTCAGATAAAATATGTAGGCATGTGCCCCCAACATATTGGTCGATCAGCACATAAAAAAACGATATATATATATATATATATATATATATATATATATATATATAAAAGCCGAGTGCACTTGTATGCCTATAATGCATGCATTCTAGAGGCAAGTTAGCCTATAGAGTCCCATAAGGAAACTGCCCCTGCAAGCCCCGACACCTTTTATTTTATTTATTAGGATATTTCTATAGCATGCATGCGCGATTGCGCTGCTCACTGGACAGCCTTCTCTAGGCTACTCGCAGTGCAACGCGTTGTGAGCTTGTAGATCGGCTCTCGCGGACTGCATGTTAAAAAACAAACTCACAATTATAATAAGAACATAGGCCTACACTTATCTGCATTTTGCACTGTACGAATCTAACGTTGTTTCGGTGTGTGTGTGTGTGTGTGTGGGGGGGGGGGGGGGGGGGGCAGACAGCAGCGTGCTGCCGATCCGATTCACATTGGAAAATGAATAGGGCTAATTAGCCCTATATAAAAAATAGAAGACCACATTTATAGCCTAATGAATGCAGCGTGTTTGAAAGTCGGCCAGTCATATCAGTTTTAAACCAGCTCACCTCCACTCGTGAACATGACGGACAGACAGACAGAATTTATAATAATGTATATTGATATTGATCACATGGATGCCACACACAGAATAGTTTAACTCACTGGATAAACTCACTGGATTATAATTTCTTCAGACAAGAGGATCCCAGGCCTACGAGGTAGGCTAGGCCTATAATATATTTACTTATGAATGTATGGGGCTATGGGCTACTGTTCTTTATCGCGCAACAGTGTCGAGGGCCCATGCAGCCCCCCTCCCTCTCTCGCTCTCTCTGAAAAGACGACTTTTGCATTGACAATTGACATATCCGATATTTTAAATATCGGATATGTTTTACCTCTGCATAGGTGTGAGAGAGCACCCGCCTTGGTCCCGAACTTAATTAAATAAATTATAATTATATTGCTTCAGCGGAGCACGCACCGTTGCAAGCTTCGATAGCAGTGACCGCGGCTGTGATCTCAGACAAACTGCTGTCTGCTGAGTCATGCTTGAAGCCTTTTATGGTATGAAATTGGGCGTGGATCAATGCAGATGAGGTTGTCGGGTGCTTTTCCGATCACTTTGCACCCGCTGCATTCAGTATGACATACACCTGCGATACACCTGCGCACCTGTGGTACACACCACTCTCTGAATAACACGTCATCTCAACGTAGCTTGATCGGACGGATAAATACGATATCTGTTTCCGCCACCGTTACACTCTGGCGCATTTCGTTTTTGAAGAATCAGGACCATTGAGTACAAAAATGCACCACCTCACTCCATTTGATTCTGATAAGATTTTGTGCATAGTCAAGACATTGTTCTGTAATTTGTAACAGTACCCAGCAGTGACCCTCAGTTGTTTTAAGCCATTGTATTATTTTCTTTTCACAAAGCCACATTTAACACTACATACACATAGAATAAATGTCCAGCTGATGGCACTTGTGTGAGGAAAATCACCCCAGAGATGCAATTTTAACCTTATTTAGTACATAGGAAACATATTTGAATTAAGCAAATGCAGTGGTATGTCCTTTCAAAATGATTTCTTTCCAGCAAGCTGTCATATTAATCTACACTTTTGATGTTTTGTTCATGCATGTGGCCCAGTCATTGGAGCTAACCACTTCCAACTAACCACTCGTGTTTCTCTTCATGTTGGTCCAGTGGCTAAGCATGGGGGATGTTCACTCCTGGTGGGAGTCATGGGATTCGCTCATCTATGAGCGTATGAGTCATGGCCAAGTCTACATAAACACATACTGTTCACCATGATCAAGACCAGGCAGTATAGATGTGTGCATGCATGTGATGCTCTGTCCAGGTTGCACCAAGGTTTTTCTATTAATGTGCCAAGGTTTCTGTGCATGTTTCTGTGTGTCACTACAAGCCAGGGTCTTGCACCATGGTTTGTGTAGAGAAGGATTACTATGTAAACATGTCTGTGATGTGTGGTGTCTGTGTGAGAGAGAGATACTGTGTGTGTGTGTGTGTGTGTGTGTGTGTGTGTGTGTGTGTGTGTGTGTGTGTGTGTGTGTGTGTGTGTGTGTGGTGCTGGCTGTCGTGTGACAACTCTGGTGTCTTTACAGGTGCTGGAACCATTTTGCCCCTTGTCTGAGCAAGCAGACTCGGTGGAGACGGTGGACATGGAGGTCGAGCAGCCAACACGCACCGTCACCCTGCTCCTAACCCCACATTTACCCTCTAGCAATGTCCTCTCTGTCCCACACAAAGACTCTTCCACACCTCCATCATCTCTTTCAGAGATCCCTTTAACCGCCGCCGCTTGCTCTCCTCTTCCTGCAGGTGTTGGGTCTGTTCCTCCTCTTTCAGGGGACACCTCTGTCTCTGAGCACGGCTTGGAGTCTACCGCGTCTCTTTCTAACATTCCGTCTAATCCCTCAGGAGCCGTCTCCGTTGAGCCTGATTCAGATAGTCCACTCCATGTCCAGTTAGACAACCTCAGCTGTCCTCCTCGTGTAGAGATTGTGGCTGGCTATTTTCGGTCTGACAGCATATCTAAGGAGTCTACCTCTCTGTGAAGCACCTCTCCTCCTCTCCAGAGAGATCTGCTCTGCCATGTATTCCCGTCTGTGGCACAATACCTCATTGGCCGTTAAGCGTAATTTATGCATAGTTGCTCGACAGTGTTGCGTGCTGGAATGACAGACCTAGAAGCATCGTTGTGAGCTTGTAGACTGGCTATTTAAGACCTGCACACCGACGTGCGACTAATTTTGCTGTAGACGTTACCTCCTGTTCTCAGGCTGCCCAGCCCCGTAGCTCCACATGCTGCTTCTATCCCCTGTGCACTAAACAGCCAAGTCCTCAGTGTTAATTGATCCATTTGTAACTCTGTGTGTACAAATTTGTTCTATTTGTTCACTCCCAGAGTTAAATTAACGCTAAATTAACCCCTTCATTTAGCACTTCCCCATTAAAAAGGGAAAATTTGCTAAATGTGAGGCAAATCTGCAAACTAAATGCTTACCACTAGCTTTCTTCACAAATGTTCATAAAGGTGTCTACTATCACAGAAAAAAATGTTCCAACCCAACTCCCTTGGGAAACTTTGTGACAGCTGCTGAAAGTTGGGGTACCATTTACATCCAATATAAGGCAAATATATTATACATTTATATATTTATATAAAGTCATTATACTTTAAGTAGCATGTGACATGTCAAACTAGAGGGTTTTCATGATTCTGAATCCATTGCAAGCATTAGTTTTGCACAAAAATCACTCCTTCGCCTAAATATGGCCATAGCCGTCATCACAAATGACGTGATGAGGTCAGCACATTTGGGCACATTTAGGCAAGTGGCTATGGCCGAATTTAGCTAAGGAGTGTTTTCGTGCAAAACTAATGCTTGGTCCCTTACTCTCCTGGAACTGTAAGACCGGTTACACCATGAAAGTTAATGATAGAAATGTAACAAATGACCTGTAACAATTACGAAATGTACTGTGATGCCCAACATGTGCCCCACCTGTGCACCGAAAAAAGAAAAAAAAACTAATGCTTGGAATGGATTCAGCATCATGAAAACCCCCTAGTTTGATATGTCACATGCTACTTAAAGCATAATGAAATTTTGGGAATGTTGCCTTATATTGGATGTTTATGGTACCCCAACTTTCAGCAGCTGTCACAAGGTTTCCCAAGGGAGTTGAGTTGGAACAAATTCATATGTGATTGTAGACACCTTTTATGAACACATTTGTGAAGAAAGCTAGTGGTAAGCATTTGTTTTGCAGATTTGCCACACATTTTGCTAGTTTTCAAACTACAATAACATGTCTTATAGACATTAGACAAGTAACTCCACAGAGTAGAAAGATAATGAGAACCAACGGTTCCCTTGCCTCAACCGTTGAATGTGGTTGACAATCATACTGGCAAATCATTTTACTCTTAGTAAGATTTCAAGTTTTACTTGTTTTTATGACACAGATTAGGAACACATGACACCTGTGGCCCCATTTTCTACTCTGAGATACATAACCCACTAGTCCCTATCAGTCCAGACACACCTGGACCCTTCCTTGTCTATGAAGAGATGAATTGTTTACGACAGTGTTTAGGGTTATACATACCATTACCACACCCTGCTGTGAATAATATAATACAGATATATTCCATGCCTTGTACTTCATTCACTCACTCATTTTAGTCACTCTGTCTTTTTTTGTATATGGCTGCTTTTGTTGCCATCACACGTGACAGTGAACCTTCAATAGCTTTAACACGTCCTGATATAGTCTACATGTTATTTATTTTCAGCGCTAAAAAAACAATCGTAACCAGTCTTTGAAACCCTGGCTTCCGTCTGTTTCCCTCCAAATGCAGATTAAGGTCAAGCACTCCAGCATGCATGCACTCGCTACACGTGTTACTGGAGCTATCTTCTTTTCTATATTTTTCAGGTTTCCATGACAACTGCATTTCTTCCACACTAACTCTTCCCTCTTCATTCCTGGCTGGTTTGTCTCTGGGTTCCTATTGACTATCGCTCCAAAACTCTCTTTGTGCTACTCCTAACAATTCTTTGCTCTTTCTCTCCACTTTTTATCAGCATGATTTTTTTCCAGAAAAGTTCTATTTATTCCTAACTCTGCAGCAGATGGAGGCACAGTAATGCTTAATTTATGCTCCAGCGAGCAACACACGTTACTATGAAACTTGTCTTTTAGGGATCTTCAAACATACAAATATAAATCATATGGGTTTTTTATTTCAGTATTGTCTGTCTTTGCAGATTAGCCAGGCTGTCGTATCCTCATTATGTATAGACAATCTATCAAATGATACAGAGCCTAGGCAATTTTTAAAAGAAAATGGCTAAACTAATTTATCAGCTAGGTGGCTATTTATGCTTTTCGTCATACAACGAAGTATATAGGCCTTCAGTAAGAGGTTCCATGGCATTGTGTTTGCTGAGAACAACGATGGTACAGTATATCAGCTGATAAAGAAAGTAACCTTTACTGTCTCTTTGACAGCAGTCTTTTCTGGGTGGGATGTGGGGTCACAGTATGTCGTCTCATTTCCCCCCATTTTAATTGCATGGCTGTTATTGGCCCCTCATCTTATTGGGAATGTGGTTTGATATTGACCAGGCCTTCTCTACCGTTTCATCTGATTCTGCATGTTGTGGTGTGATCACCATGTTTTCTTTCTCATCCTTTTCAGTCTTTTCCATCTCAAACACATAACACTGTTAATTGTACCCATGTTATCCTTTTAAACAACATTTACACTCTTTTTTTATTACCATAATAGGATATGCCATTTTGCAGTTATTTCTGTTCCATTGTAATAACAATGTTGTTATTTTTTTGCATTTCTATTTATATCATTGTATTTCCAGCATGTATTAACTCATTAAAGATGAGCAACTGTATGTAACTTGTTGATGTGGTTTGCTATCTGTGTTTGCATTGTTCAATTTATTTAACATAATAGACAACATATTTCTCTTGGGTTAGGATATTAGTGATCATTTTGAAGTTACATAACATCTTTTCACTCACCGTTCTTTATCAAAGGTCTTGCATGAATCCCACTGGAACATCTATGACTCCATTGTGGGTGTTGAATGTCAGAGTAGGTCCAAGTTATTTTACTTTAATGTACTTTAATATATTCAAGCTACATCTTGATCTTGGTCTATTACTCACAGTAGTGCTTCTGTACAGTAAAATATAATGATCATTCCAGATTTAGGTTTCAATGTAGTATATGTCCTGGGCTTGGTTAATTGTATTAACATGCAGTATAACCAGCCATTGGTGGATTGTGTCCATCTGTCTGTCTTGCGTTTAATTACTTAACCCATACATCACACGATTGAAGTTTCACAATCATCACTGACATCACTGTGTTTTGATGTTCAAGCATTCTCAACTAATATTGGAGGGTTATACTATTTTTTTCTCTCCCAAGTCTGTGCCACTTCCTGTATATGTGTACTCCAGTCCCTGTGTTTTTCATCCCACTGTTAACCTGAGGAGGGTCCCTGTGTTTTTCATCCACTGTTAACCTGAGGAGGGTCCCTGTGTTTTTCATCCCACTGTTAACCTGAGGAGGGTCCCTGTGTTTTTCATCCCACTGTTAACCTGAGGAGGGTCCCTGTGTTTTTCATCCACTGTTAACCTGAGGAGGGTCCCTGTGTTTTTCATCCCTCTGTTAACCTGAGGAGGGTCCCTGTGTTTTTCATCCCACTGTTAACCTGAGGAGGGTCCCTGTGTTTTTCATCCACTGTTAACCTGAGGAGGGTCCCTGTGTTTTTCATCCCTCTGTTAACCTGAGGAGGGTCCCTGTGTTTTTCATCCCACTGTTAACCTGAGGAGGGTCCCTGTGTTTTTCATCCCACTGTTAACCTGAGGAGGGTCTCTGTGTTTTTCATCCCACTGTTAACCTGAGGAGGGTCCCTGTGTTTTTCATCCACTGTTAACCTGAGGAGGGTCCCTGTGTTTTTCATCCCTCTGTTAACCTGAGGAGGGTCCCTGTGTTTTTCATCCCACTGTTAACCTGAGGAGGGTCCCTGTGTTTTTCATCCCACTGTTAACCTGAGGAGGGTCCCTGTGTTTTTCATCCACTGTTAACCTGAGGAGGGTCCCTGTGTTTTTCATCCCACTGTTAACCTGAGGAGGGTCCCTGTGTTTTTCATCCCTCTGTTAACCTGAGGAGGGTCCCTGTGTTTTTATCCCACTGTTAACCTGAGGAGGGTCCCTGTGTTTTTCATCCCACTGTTAACCTGAGGAGGGTCCCTGTGTTTTTCATCCCACTGATAACCTGAGGAGGGTCCCTGTGTTTTTCATCCCTCTGTTAACCTGAGGAGGGTCCCTGTGTTTTTCATCCCACTGTTAACCTGAGGAGGGTCCCTGTTTTTCATCCCACTGTTAACCTGAGGAGGGTCCCTGTGTTTTTCATCCCACTGTTAACCTGAGGAGGGTCCCTGTTTTTCATCCCTCTGTTAACCTGAGGAGGGTCCCTGTGTTTTTCATCCCACTGTTAACCTGAGGAGGGTCCCTGTGTTTTTCATCCCACTGTTAACCTGAGGAGGGTCCCTGTGTTTTTTTCATCCCACTGTTAACCTGAGGAGGGTCCCTGTGTTTTTCATCCCACTGTTAACCTGAGGAGGGTCCCTGTGTTTTTTTCATCCCACTGTTAACCTGAGGAGGGTGGTCTCGTCACATCAACCACATACCTGCTCCTTCCTTTCACCTTATTGTGAGGAGTTTCACAGGGAGAGTGCAATATACTGTAATGGTACCCTGGCCATACAGTAGGAGTCGCTTGTGCAGCAACAAGGAGACAATCCCCTGCCGGCTTCCCACCCGTAAACACACGTACACACAAAAAAGAGATTTAATCAATTTTAGATATACACGCACATTGCTGATTGAATGCATTAAGGGTTATTTGAAATTGGCATTTTGTTTTCATTAGCTAAATGATCATCCTGATTATTATTTGCTTAATATTGCAATAAGGATTATTGGTCATGATTATGGGTGATTTCATTTATTTTTGTGAGAACATATTTGATCATTTTTTTCATGGCCTTGTTGCCATATGATATGTTATGTAATGGCCTTTTATTTTCTTGGTTACCCTGATGGGTGAGAAGATGGGTTGTACAAGTTGATGGTGAAACAGCTGACCAATTGTTTGAATTTATTGCTGTTTTTCACAATTTTTCACAAATATTAAATCACCATTTTGATTACATGCGATTAAGCATAGTTATGACCGCACACAAATCTAATCTTCAAGAATTGGGTGAGCGCTGTGATTTTTCTTTCAGAATTTGCCTTCTACTCCTTGCTGATCTCCACATTAAACATTTATTTCTTCAATATTCTCACTTTATCTCCCACTATCTCTTAATTAGCATTTCTTCTTCACTCCTTTTTGAAAGCAATGAGTTCACCAGGCAAGCATGTATGCTGCTAATGACAGTATTATTTTCCACTGTGTGTCTCTGTGCGTTTGAATGTTATAGGTGCTAGAGAACTTCAACAAAGGGAAAACTGCTTTGCTTTCGGCAGCCAAGATCATGGTGAGCCCCACTGAGGTGGACTTGAATCCAGAGACCATCTTCATTGGTGCAACAACAAACTCTCAGCAGCCCACGCCTACCACCCACCATCGCAGGAACAGCAGCGTTCGGTTAGTACACACAACAACACGTGAGTGGTTGCCGAACCCTGCAGGCAGCTTGAGGTCAACCAGATCAAATCAGAACACACACACACACACACACATTAATTTACCCCTCCGCATAATTTGGGAGATGAGACAAATCTTCCATTAGTTATTGAGTAAAGTAAAAAGCATGGAAAAGCAAATGTCAGGAAGAATATACTGCAGCATTTTTAAAGCCATATTTTCTTAGTAAGCAATAAGATCATTAACACTTTATCTCTGTCCCTCTTTCATGCACGCACACATGCACGTCTGGCTACAGAGCAGTTTCATCGTATGGTAGTATCCAGTTCCCTCCTCGTCCTCTCTGGTTTAGCCCCTGTCGAACACCAGCGTAGCCTTCAGAATGTAACCGCTCCTGTATTAAACAGTAAACACTAATTAAGCAAGTATAAGCAGTATGTATGATCCTAGCCCTTCCTCACCTATCTCTTACACTTCCCCGTGGTTCCAATATCCAATGCTCTATTCCCTGTGAATGTGCTCCTTGATCAACCACACATGAACCACGTGAACCCTAGTGTCCCTAATATGGGGCAAACGTTTGGTGAAAAATAGCAGATCTACAAACTCAACGCATCGCAATGCAACATGGGAGCTTGTAGATGAGCTATTTTACTCTAAACCACACCTCTCCCGTTCTCCTCTACCCCTCTCCCATTGTGTTCTTTCCTCTCCTTTCCACTAGTTCTACACATTCAGAGTTATCTCTAGAAGGTTTCCTTGAGTGCCCTCCTCCCCCAGTGCCCGTGGTGCTGTGGGGGGCACGGGAGCGTCTGGCCGTGGAGCTGAGGGACCGCAAAGCTCCATTAGCTGTCATGGAGAATCTCTCCGATGCTGAATCCCTCTACAGTCTGGAGTCTCGACGCTCCTCCGCTGCACTAAAGGGTTCACCCATGCTGGGTTGCCTTCCCTTCTCTTTGGACGCACCCATTCCCGAGGAGAACCCATCTCTCAGCTCTCGCACTGAACTGCTGGCTGCTGACTGCCTGTGCCAGGCCACTCCAGAACACCTGAGAGAACCCGGGGCCTACTTCACACCACTGGAATCCGAATCCCCTGATTATCCCATGTTTCTCTCTCCCACCCCGCCCTGCTACAGTGGAACCCATTCTCCAACTCTGTTGAGCCAGAGCGTCTTGACTCGGCCTGCACAGCCTCACACTGATCTGAAAATGCTTCCCGATGATGAGCTTCAGCAGATGCCTGCTGTTTATAGCCCAGGGACCACCCCACCCCCTCTCAGCCCGCAAACTGGTGCTAGGCTGGCGGAGGGAACGGAGGAGTGGGGAGAAGCGACAGAGACAGCAGGGAAACGGTCAAGGGTGGAAATGGAGTCAGCAGCCTCTGTGCCTCCGCCCCAGCTGTCCAACGGCAACCCCAGCCAGGCGGTACTGGAGTTTGCCCAGTACCTGGACTCTCTATTTAGGCTGGACAGCAGCAGCTCGCCACCACTGGACCTGTCCGACGGGGAGTCCGAGTCAGGGCGAGGGTCCTTCGGTCAGGGTGAAGGTTTAGGGGAGGGACAGCAGATTGATGACAAACAGCTTCTGGCCAGAGCAACACTGGAGCCTAACCTGGTCCCTAAGCCCCCACGTACTTTTGCTGGATCTGCAGACCCCTCCTCCGGCATCTCCTTGTCACCCTCCTACCCTCTGTCATCCTCTGGGGAGATCAACGACCTGTCCCCTGCCGACGGTGGTCCTCCGGCCGCACACCCGCTACGAACATGTAGCCCCTGTCACTGTCCTGAAGAAAACACACTATCATCTATGGTGTAATAACACTAGAGCCCGACCGATGTATCGGTCTGGCCGATATATCGGCCATTATTCTTTTGTTTTTTATTTTTTCAAAAATAGCACATCTAGATCACAACTAGGGATGGGTACCAAAATGTGGTTCCAAGTAGGAACCGAATAACAAATGGTGAGTACCGGGTACCCATACAAATAATTCCATTTCGTTTCTGCATATCGGTTCCTAAACGAGCAGTCACACAGTATTTATTTATTTAACAGTAAAATGCATAAAACACTGTTCAATGGAGGAGCTGCACGTCTCTCTCAGTGCATTTAACATACCTCCCTACACGGCCGCACCCCCTCCCCCTCTCCTCAGGGGGGGGCTCAGACAGGCTTTTATATTTGTTATTGTCAGTAGTAGTAAGAGAAGTACAACACTACTGCCCTAGGTAAATACAGAATAGATACATTAAAAAATAATGTCCAGCTCACTGTATTATCCACTCAACTGTTGAATAAAGGGGAGGATGTTATTCTATTCGTTACATGTGTTAAATTGACTAAGGCTTAAAATAATAAAGCTTTTTGTTAAATAGACACTTGAGTTATTTTATACCATTTTGGAATCAAAATAGGGAGTCTTTAGGAACCAGAATCGATAAGCAGAACCGGAAACGGACACAAATATCCTATACGATACCCATCCCTAGTCAACGCATCAGTGCTCGTAGTTAATTATTGTCAAATAGAAATTTAATCTAACCAAGTTTTTCAAATTGATGAAAACAACATTGATCAACACATCGGTAATCGTAGACTGTACCAAATACAGACCGGCATTGGACGCAAATATATGGCATCGGTCGGGCTCTAAATAACACCCACCCAGCTCTCCCAGGACCATTACACTCCATATGCATCCATCCAATATTCTAAAACATATCACAGAACATGCATGCGAAGGAATGCAGTCTGCCATGCAGTAACACTCATCAGAGACAGCAGTGACATGAACGTGTGATCGAGATTGGGAAACTTTTTTTCCATCTCTCGGTCGTCCCAATTCAATGCTGTGAATAGCAATTTCACAAACTATTGTAATGACTGTAAAAGATACCTCTGTCTGCATGCCAGGGGGCTGTGCTGCTTTTGGGGTGAATTATAACTTACTGTAGCTTCATGGTGTCATTCCAGAACAAATGCTATATCACTCATAAGAGTGACACATCAGCATTACACGCCTTCACTGATATTAACTAATTTAAAGCGGGGAATAGATTAACTGAGCAGGGATTCGAAAACAAACTACTGTAGAAGAGGTTAGCATATAGGCACATGATCTTAGTATATGTACGTGTACACTTTTCTTTGCACCCTCAGCAGCTTCAGATTTATGTCCAGCTTTTATATCAGGAATGTGAAGACAGATAATGAAGTGTCGGTCAGTCAGAGGAGGGTTCCTCAGGTCTATCAGGAATTGACTGTGTGGAAAGAAAGCTACACTGTAAAAAATCCCTTTGTGTAAATTTAAGCCAGAGAGTGTACAAAAATGTAACCAAGTGGACTGAACCGGGATCCAGGCTCATATTACTCCATAATTTTGCTGCTAGTCACCTAAAGCCATCCTGTGAGTCATCAACAGTTACGTCACTGGTTAGGTTCTGACCGGGCACACACTCCGGTGAGTCCTGATCCTAGCCAAATAATTTGCTTTCCCAGTAATATTTTACATGGGCCACTTGGTTACATTTTGTTCACTCTCTGGGTTAAATGAACATTAAAGATTTTACTGTGTAGTTTTTATCTGTGAGAATTCATGTGTCTTAAAATTGTGATTGTGACAAAGTTATTATGGATGCCTCTGGAGGTTTTTCAGTCTTTTGGCTACCATTTTTAGTGCATGAACAAGGTTATATTTTATTTTAAATAGGAACTGTCACTACACCACCTGCATTTACATTTGGATAATCTCGCACATATCCAAATGCTTAATTCGCCCCCTTTTGCCAAAAAAGAAAAGAAAATCCTTTAATGTATTGCCAAATGTATTGATGAGATGTAATATTGTGTATGTATGTGAATATTGCTAAATTTAGATACAAATGCCAAGCTAAACTCACAGAGGGGAGTTTCCTCAGCCATACTAGACTGATTCCAGTGTGAGACTGCATTCTAAAGCATCACCACAAGAGGACACCACATATCCTGACCTTGCAACACTGCCATGGCTCTCATCTCCAACACTGGCTCCTCTCAAAGGGTTTGCAACTCTATAGTTTGCACCTGTCCTATGCTTGAGACTGAATCCACATACAGTAATATCCTCAGTGTTAACATTGGACGTGTAAAAATTAACTCCTAATGTATACACTTTCAGAGTTAAATTAACCACTTAAGCCCTATACTGTTTTTTTAAAACGGTTGACATTTTCTGAAAATATCTGAACTTTTCTGAAAATGTCTGAAATTATTTGAAAAGCTTCTATAATTTCATACCCAATATAGGGATGCCACGGTGAAAGTGGTTAACACTGGATATTTTACTGGAGTAAGTACATTCTAACAGCTGTCCTGCTCTATTAACTACTGTATCTCTTAGCAATGTGCCCAGGCTGTTGCGGGTCAAGGCCTGCTTGTATTATGCATCTTAAGAGTAGGGCAGCTGAACTAGAATGAATCAAGTCATTTTATTTTCCATCAGGTCATATCAGGTTATGAATAAGCTGTAAAGAAGACCTTCTAAATAATCCTTTGAGAACCTTGATAAATACAACATAGGCCCAAGACACTGGGCTGGACCAAACCCAATGTAATGAAGTAGATCGTTTCTGTTGTCGCCAAGGTGCTCTCTCTTAAATGTCATTTTGGACATCCAAGTCCTTGCTTCCCTTTAATCTCAATCACACTTGGGGTTGGACTCAATTAATAAATGGGATTGCATACTAAGTGTACCCATTTTAAGTACTGTAAGTGGCATACAGTTTTCTGCATCTGTTGGGGTTTAATAGTTTGCTCCAAACTTTAATTATTTATTACCATTAATGTTGTTATCACAATTATTGCTATATTTGATGGTGTCCTTTACTCTTGAAAAAGATTGGTTTGATCTTAATGGGCTTTTTTCTGTTGGGAGATTGTTTTTCTTCTTTCTTTCTTTTTTAGAATTTAATATCTGTGTGGACTTTTTTCTATCCCAGTGAAGAAATACTGGAACTTGTCATTGCATGGCTACAAAATGCTCTGTTCTAAAAAAATGCCATTGTGGTGAGACATGCTCTCTAAAAAGGAAAGGCATTGACCTCTGGCACAATAGGCTACAGCCATTTAGAAATGGGTGACCATAGAGATAAGTGGTAGTACTTCTTGTTAAGTCTTTGTTGTACGATGGTGTTGCGTGTCAAAAACATGTAGAAGATGTGATGTGGATCTGCTATCTTCAGCGCGCGACACCTTCTTACAGCATAGTATAGCTCAAGCGTAAACGGCCATTAGGAGTAAAATAATGCTGGCACCCAGCTGTCTCTAAAGCAGCAGTTCCCAAACCTTTCAGCTCAAGACCCAAAATATACATTTGCTGGACCCAAACTTACAAAAAAATGAATTAACCACTTAAGTAAGCCAGAGAGGCTTATTGTCAGTATCTGCCTGAGAGCGGGAGTCTATCCCTATATGGTCTATCCCTATATGGTCTATCCCCGTTTCACAATCACAGTGCGCTATGACCCCTGGGGGATGGATTGCTGACATTTACCATATGACTTGCCGCATCCAAGCCGTGCTATGCTGAGTTGGCACTTGGCAGTGCCAGGGATACGACCATGGCCCTATTTAATTATGAAAATAGCTGAAGCTCACAAGGGTTGTGATGCGAGCTTGTATATATTTTCTCTATTTCTTAAAGGTTATTTTTTAATTTGTGAAATTGTTTCGATTTCTTTTTTAACATTTCTTAAATTCCTTTGAAAATTTAGATTTTTATATTTTTGAAAAGTTCAGAAAATATTCTGAAATAATAGGCTATGTGTATATATATATTTGTAAAATATAGGAAATGTAAAAAAAAAAAAAAAAAAATTACTTGTAACCCATCAAAATGGTTTTGTGATGCAAAAAGTGGTCCTGACCCATGGTTTGGGAAAAACTGCTCTAAAGACAGCGCTGAGTTAAGGTGTGTCCAAAACGAAGCACTGTCGAAGGAAGACACTACAGCACGTTTTCACCACGATGTGTACAGCACCATCTATGTGTAATTAATTATTTATGCAGATGTCTAAAGAAAAAGTAAAATACAATTATGTAGAAAACAGATGTATCACAATAATGAGGTCATGAATATATATTATAATCTATATAAATATCGACATGTAGAAAAATGAATGAAAAAAAATAAGCAAATCTATTTCTTATGAAAGCTCTATGGCAGATTATAAACCATTGTCAGAATTTGGTTTAACAGATATAGAAATCGGTCTGTATTGAAAGAGGAATAATTCAACTATGTCTTGTCCATGTTTATCTGGTTTGCTATCCTTCCTTTCCTGCCCCAGAATGAGAATGTATTTAACCCCTTACCCCTCACTGCCCTGCCTGTTATGGAATAAAGCAAAACCAACTAGACAATGTTGTATCTTCAGTCATATTAGTACTTTCTTAACCCAGATGCGACACGTATCAATCTTGTTTTAGTTTTACTCATCTGGGCATATAGATTTGGTAATGCAACTTAAATATCCATGCGGAAACATTTTGTGAGAGAGTAGTAGGCCTACAGTCTACAGAGATGCTTAATCTAACTAGAAAATTCGCAATTTTAAAAAATTGCAGAGTGTGGTTGCCGCAGTGGCTTACATATGCCCCTCCCACTAGTATTGCCAGCCAATTACAATTTCAAGTCACGCCTTAGATCATGCGTAAGTCATTCGGAGGGGATTTGACCCCCGAAATTCATGTTTTTGCGACAAACGGTTACATTTCTCGCGTTTGCGGCGCCCCCTATGGATGAAAATGGAATTGCTTTTAGAACTTGGTTGATCGAACCACCCCGGACATGTGATTGAAATTTGGGATGGATTGGACATTCCGTTCGTGATTTATGGCATTTTTTGTGATATAGGCCCCTCCTACTAACTTCGGAAGACGATTACGGCCGAACGATACGCACTTTCAAAATTCTGCGGCTCAGTTTTAATTGGATGGGTCCAGAGATCACGTGTGCCGATTTCTGTGAGATTTGGACAAAATCTGTAGGAGGAAAAGCAAAAAGTGTGTTTTGGACAAAATTCAAAATGGCGGAAAATCTATCATGGCGGAAATGGGCGTGGCCTATATGGGGAGATGCGTCATGACCCAAGGAATCCAGGGAAAAAATAATTTTGATTTTACGACCTACGGTTCAAGAGTTATAAGCCAAAAGGTAAAGTGGGCTGTTATAGCGCCACCATGAGGCCGACCGATAAAATCTTAGGGTTAAATAATTTTAGGGATAATGTTGAATTATCCCTAAAAGTTTTGTAACTATAGTGATTACAGTCTCCGAGGAACAAATACTTTTATGTGAATTTTTGCCTTTTCCCATTCATGTCAATGGGGAAATTTAATTCACTAATAAATTCATATCAATTAAACTATACAACATTTCTCTTAACAAAATACAAGCACACGATTCCCGATTTTTCCGGTCAATTTGAGATATGGCTCAAGTGCGTACAGCGTACAGTGTGGGAGGTATAAAGCGTCAAAATAAAGACTACTCCTGTGAAAAAATAATAATAAGTATAAAGTGTCACAGTTACAAGAGTCTGGTTGCCCATTCGGGCAACCACACTAACTATTGGAAACAATCCCTGATCAGGACTTGCGCATGCGAATATTGTATTCATAGGCGACAATTTCCAAACTCTGCTTGTGATTGGTTGTCCGTGGGGTAGGAAGCGCTGTGTTCATTTGGACCGCACACAAGTGCCTAACTCTAACCGCAAGCACGGGAGAAACGCATCCCTCACCAACCTTAATCCGGTCGTTTTAACGCATCCCTCACCAACCTTAAGCAATCGCTCGATCGCATGCATGATCGCATCATGCATGAAAGGGAAACTGTAAACAGCAACAAAGCTGTGCGTGGTTGAAAACGCATGCGGTAAAGACAAATCACAGGCGTAAATGGCACATAGACATAGTAACACCAGTAGGAGTAGGACCACCCACCCCGAACTGCGCACAAAAAGTGTAATAACGTTCAATTGGCTGTTTGTCTTTTTCTTCTTCAAAATGTAAAAATATGAATTCATTATGATTTAGAATATGGTCGGAAATCATGTAAAGTATACATGATTTGAATTTGAACATGCACAGTATTAGTATAATTTAATATCGGATCGAAATGTACTTCTTGTTTATTCCCAAAATGACTGGCTAACACTTTTTCTTTCTTTTTTTTGTAATATTGGGCCCTATAAAAAATATATCGTTGCTGCTGGGAGAAAACCACCTAACTCCATTTTTGTGGGGGGGTTTTAACACCCTTTAAGTCTGTGTTTCGAAAATATTGAACCGATGAAAAGTAGTAAAAACTCTTGGGACAAAACCTCTTAACTTCCATTGGACCCTCAAAATGTCTACTAAAACAGCTAACTCCACTACCTCACCCCCCTCATGGAAGTCATTGATAATATATTTAAGTATTATTGCTTCGTTTTCAAAATATACTTAATTTCCTGAAAATATTTTATTTTTAATTTCCTGAAAATTTAACATTTTGGAGTATTGTAATGCCGAGAGTATAAACACAGGGGGTTTCCTTGATTTTATTGGAGGAATAGTTTGTGGCTAACGTTGGTTAGAGAGTTCAAAAAGGTGTGCTGTCCTTCAGACAAACAACAAAAGCTGTCTGCCTGTCTCTCCAGCATAAACCATGCAAGCAGCCCCTTTTCCACCCCTTTGAACTCTCTAACTAAGCTTGGCCTCAAACTATTCCTGCACACCTCCCTCCAATAAAATCAAGGGAACCCATATGTTTAAATAACTCTCTGCATTACGTTGCTGTATGTCTTTGGCCCCTCAATTTGTAAAATAAATGTAAATATAAAATAAATACATAAATACAAAACCTTTATACAATGGCAATAACTAGTACCAATTACAACTACTTAACAAACAATATCAGTTCAAGTTTAATATATAACAACTATGCAAACACACAAATACTGCTTTGGGGGTAGTGTGGATTGTTTGTACAGTATGTTTTCATGTTTACATTTTACAGGCAGGTGGAATACTTGTTTATTGAATCTTGTTTTATATAGCACAGTCTGAGTACCATGTCACACCACATTTCACTACGCTACTCATATGAAAGAGTGAAAAATAAACCTTGAATCTTGAATTTCAATTACATTTCGAGAGGTGAAGGTGGTGATTTCATGTGGATGTCTTGGAAAGCGAAGATCACCACCACCACCCAGCCACTCCTTTATCTTCTTCGCTGTCTGCACTTACAATGTTTGTCCTTCACATGCTCCTGCATGTAGCTCTGTGTTTAAGAACACTCACTGTCTGACATAAACAGCTGCTACAGCCCCTGCCTTCCATTGATTGATTGATTGAATACTTTAACTGTTTTAAAGAACAGAAAATATAGTTCTATTCGAAAGGATGCTTAAAGGATTAAACCCAAGAAAGCGGTAAGCACTATAGCTTGTTTCCATTGGGCTCCTGTACTAAATCCATCCAAATTGGGAAAACGTGTTGTTGCACTGACCACACTTAACTCACCAAGTATACAATATGATGTGGTCTCCACCTGGCGCTGTTGTTATCTTGCTGTAAACAGAGTCCCCCACTGCTTTTCATCTAGTTTGGTTCGACTGGTTATATCTGGTTCTTATCCGTCATCTTTCACTGACCTTCGATATAGGACTTAAAGCATCAGGATATCGTATTATTGCTACATACAGTATTTTTTATACAAATGTCAGATGGTATAAATACTGCAAATTGGAGTATGTGCTCTCTTTGGTAATGTCTCAATGTTGGATTAAACCATTATTATATGCTCAGATGGGAAACATAGGCCTATACTAATTAATTTGCTGGTAGTTGTGTGTCAGCCTGTCACTGGTGGTGGTGGGATGGTAGCCCACAGGCCCAGCACACCAGGGGTGCCACAGGGGGAATACAGAAAAGAAACAAATGGTCCTCGCTCTACTCCTGGTGAGAGCAGGAGTGGACCTGGTGAGACGTAGGAGGAGCCCGGACAGGAGACAACCCACAGAGCCTAGTCCCTCCATTTGCCAGAAGTGTACCTCCCAGCCCTGGCAGAGTAGTTCTGGAGTAGTTCCAACAGATTGTGTGCCCCTGGTTTTTCCCTAGTGGGACTGATTGAGGGTATAGCTACTGGGACGTAAATCGGGACTTGATCACTCCCGGCTGGGTCGCCTGAGTGAGGGGTATGATGGAGCTCTGTTCCATAACCTTCCGCTTCGCAGAAGGCTATGGGACTTTCAGTTTTAAATCTCAAATCGAAATCAGACCAGCCTCTCCTCTTTAGTGGAAATCTCACGAACGTTTGGCCTACTCACCAATACAAACACGGGTTGTGTCAATAGAAAGCCTATACTTTCCTTAGTGGAAGCACTCTGAGCCCCCCACCACAAAAAACCAAAAAAAAAAATTTTTAGTTACTCCGCTGCGCCCTCTACTGATATTGCCCAGAGAACTGCCTCATAGAGAATATTTTTCCTCCGGTGGAAAAAAATCCCTTTCTGCCCAAAAAGTACCGTTTATACGTGTGGTGGGGGGCTCAGAGTGCTTCCACTAAGGAAAGTAGGCTTTATATTGACACAACCCGTGTTTGTATTGGTGAGTAGGTCAAACGCTCGTGAGATTTCCACTAAAGAGGAGAGGCTGGTCTGATTTCGATTTGAGATTTAAAACTGAAAGTCCCATAGCCTTCTGCCGTCTGCGAAGGCTATGGAACAGAACTAGGGGGGGGGGGGGCAATTTCGAATTGCAGCCGTCCTTACTTGTGGTTGTGCCCTTTGAGAGTGGTTTTGAGGGAGTCCAGGGATTCACATGTCTTAAATGACTGTTGGTAGGGCGTTCCAGTGAGGGATGGTGATTCAGCAATGAGCACTGAGCACCCTTTTTTATTTTTATTTTTTTCATTGATCAATATAGAAACCAAACGAAGGGGGATTTTTGCCACATTTCTGTGTGTGCCATCTGAAATAGATTAAAAAACAAAACAACACCCAAGTGAACAACAAGTCCCATAATGCACCAATGAACAGCGGATATTCGTGTTCTACAGATTTGGCGCTGATCTATCCGGGTACTTCCATTCACTTCTTCCTTTCGCGCCGGTAACTGGAGAGCCGTGCGTCCATGTGCGCAGTGACTGGGAGCTGATAAGACCACTGAAATACTCAAATCCGAGCCACAACAGAGTTTTCGCGATGGATCCCGAGGTTCTGGTCGAGGCCCTTCGGGGCACCATGGACCCAAACCTGCGTGAGGCTGCAGAGAGACAGCTGAACGAGGTAAAGTTAAGTCTGGTTTGATCATGATGGTAAATGTAGGCCTCGTCCGTTTCTCTCACAACATCAAGATGGTTGTGATCATCATCGCGCAGACAGGATCCGCTTGTCGTTAACTTGAATCAGTTAACAGTCTCCTTGTAATATTTACTGACACCCGAATCACGGATTAAAGCACACATCATCAACGTGGACACGATCGAACTATTTATTTTGATGACAAGCTTGTTTTGCTTGCCAGTGCCTCACGTCATATGTTAGCATTATGTCGAAATCTCGCTAATGCTGATGCTAACTAGCCAATTGCTAGCTTGTCACACAGGTTGTCAGTGTTGCTTCCTGGTACTGAAAACGCGATTCGTCTATCTATTGCATTGCATTGTGATTGTACTTTATTATCTGAGAGGGGTACGGTGATTGTGTTGATGGTGGGGTTAAGTAATGAGCCGCTGCAAGATAATTTAAATGGTAGCAAGCTAGCTGTGGCTACTTGTTGGAAAACCAGCCACCTAGAATGGATACCAAAGGGATTTGTCAGTGATGTCACCAACAGCGATAATGGTGTGCGTAGCTCGTAATTTCATGAAGCCCCGAACAGAAGGTTTATACTTGATCTTATGATCCTGTACTCAAGTGTCGCTTCGGCTTGACCACATTTATTGTGTTGCAAAATATGCGTGTGATGAAATATAAAGGCTTTAACGGCGCAATTTTGCGGTTGAAGCAAATAAAGCCATGAGTTCAAGGCAGGCCATGAGTCGGAAGCACTTCCGCTTCGAGGACGCTTAGTTGTGACATCACTGACGATACCGTGGGCTTTTTTTTCTTCTCGCTTGGCACAACCCTGCTACATCGCCTCTGCTCACGTGTCATTGTGACAAATCCAGCAGTGATGACATTCATTTTCTTCACCGAAAAACATTAACATTAGACAACCAGGCGTGTTTTTAATGAACACACATGTCGTGTCATATAAATAAATGGTCAGTCTTCATGTTGACGTGAAAAGTAGTTGACGTATGTTAACGTTAGGTAGGTTAGCTTCAATGTCATAATACCAGTGGTAGGGCTGAAAATAAATTGAAATTATTAAAGAATGCGCCAGAAGGCGAAACTGTCTTTTAAACAAAGGGTATATTATGATAATTTGGTGTCTATACTCCATGGGACATTGTAGCTATCCTTGGGATCTTGATTGGTCATTGGTAGTAGAAAAGATAAATGTGTACCACAGTCACAGATGGCAACAAGGTGTACCTTTACCCATTGCCTGCTCTGTTTTTGTACTTTATAACAAGTTCATAACAAACACTGCTCAAATGAAGCTCACAGTACAATGCATCGAGAACATTTGTAGTAAAAGTAATGGAACATGCATGTTCCATTACTTTTACTACAAATGTTCTACAAACGCGTTGAGTTTCATACATAATGCACTCATGAGTGCATTATGTATGAAACTCAACGCGTAGATCATAAGTTATACTACTGTTATACAGTTTTACACACATCTGATTTCATGTGACTGAATTCATTCAGCTCTATGTATAGCTAAACATCTCCCCGCCATGATGTTATTGTAAACTAGAAAAGGGGCAGGTCTTTGCCATGCTGGGTGGCTTACAGGGCTGTGGCAGTCCCGCCGACAAATTCGTTTTGAAATATCAAAACCCTGTTTCACGAGACTAGACCATTTGACATTTTTGGGGTAAAATGTCCCCACAATTGGAATGGAATGTTTTGCAAAAAGTCTTTAGAATGAGCTGCATGTGGACGGGCGGATGGACACACGGACATGGGCGAAAACCTAGTCTTCGCCATTCAGCCTGATGACAAGACAATAACACAGCTGTCTTTCAGTCGTATTGCTTCATAATTGGCTGTTTTACACAAACGAATGAATCAAGACAGCTTCCTCTTGATTATAATAATTGCATAATCGTGTGGCTGATAAGGTATTTTTGGGATAGTTGTTTGTCATGCCAATCGGTCACTTTGGGAGGTAGATAACTGTATACTAATGTTTTCTGACTTGCATTGATCAATTTGTATAATTCTTCAAATCAACAGGGTCACACCCAGGTAAACTTTGTGTCCACACTACTGCGAGTGACCATGTCTGACCAGCTGGATTTGCCTGTCAGGCAAGCAGGTGAGTCCAAATAAACCAGATTAAATGTTGAAATTATTTATTTGGACAATCTCTACAAGATAAGTGAACCTTAAATTTGCACTTGACAATTAAAACGGCTTTATAAAGGCTGCTAAAGAGTCATACGCTTTCAATTGGGTTTCATAAACATAATCCATCAGAAGTTTTGTAATGACTGCATAATTAATGCATTAATCTTGTGATTCATGTGCTTGTAACTCTGATCTGTTCACAGCCAATATTATTTATAGATGTCTTAAGACACCCAAGCAGAGAGCTTGCCATTGCATTTTAAGTTGACTGCTCCCTTGAGAAATGATCATGAATTCTACAGATGGCTGGTCTGCTACATATCAGGGGGTTTCATCCATTGTCATGTGTACAAGACAGTTGTATATCTTCCTATTAATTATGTTCTGAGCACATTGAGTAATAACCACTTACACCCTATACTTGGTTTGCTCTTCTTTCCATCTACACCAAATCTACAAGATCGGCTATTTCTAGTGAATGTTCCCCCCAGAATAGTGGGTGTAGGTAGGGGTGGTTAAGATTAATTAGATTATTTATATTTGCACATTTATGCAACCCGAGCAGAGCCATAGCTCTGTATGGACAATTTTGTGACTGGGATCTCTGGTTTATGAGTTCATCATTATTGTTTAAATTTGAATGATGGAAGAGGCAACTAGTTGCAATAGCAGTCTTCTCGTGGCTTTTTATTATTGGACTTGTGAAATCATCAACGCTTCCTTTTATAATGTCAACAATGTATTTGAACAACAATGTAATGTTTCATCATGTTTACTTGGGCAAGTAGCTTACTGCCTTGTCTGTAGCATTGTTTGACATTATTTATCTTCTTATGAAGCTACTTACTTACTTAGCTGTCCCCAGGAACAAGATTTTCCAATGATCTCCTGTGCATCTGACTCCAATGCAGCCAGACTGCATTAGATTAGTGATGAGTAACTGGCTGTATTTCCTCAATGATCCCCTGTTAACTCGACGGTTAATAGATTCCCCCCCTCACAGATGGATATGAACAAATTGAAAGACATCTAAATAGTTTCACCATATAATTTTAGAAAGTTGCAAAAATCTCAATTTGATTATCCAACTAGCGTAGATACAGTAGTCTTTATGGCACAACTGAACTCCAAGCGACCCTCAAACAGGGTTAGTCTGTATGTCTCGTCGTGGTAGTTCAGGCAGGCACGGAAATCAAGATGGTCCCATGCTCATTGACCCTCCAGTTACACCTGGCTCAATCTCCAACACATGCACCCTCATTCCTAATGGTTCAATCTCGGCTGTCTTTTGAACATGGACAGCATAGCTCACTATCACCTCTACTTGCAGCTTGTCAGTGATCAAACTATCTCCTCAGCCTCCTCCTGTTATAGCATTTAGTTAACATGTCAGCATGTTAATTGTGTGGATTCATGTGGTTTATCATGTTTAATATCTCTGGAACTTTAAGTTACTCACCATGAAGGGCTAAAATGTCGTTATGTCCATGTAATAATGCTGTGTTTAGGCTTTAGGCTCTACTTTGGGAGTTTTGTCATCTCGTTCTGTCACACTTATCTGCAGTGTCATTGGAGCAGGGCCACACCTCCAAATGCAATGAAATATCATTGCAATAAATTGTTTAACTTGACTTAAGTGTGTCTGACTGACCAATCACAGCTCCCACTGTGTCCATTACGTGTCATAAGGTGTGGTGTAACTGGTTGTAACGGGATGGACAATACATGCCACAGAATGGTGCTGGAGATACCAATTTATGGCATCCCTGGCTTATGTCAACACCGCTTGACTCCCTACAGCAGAGAAGAGACATCATGAGTGGCACTGATCGATAGCATACACTTTATCAATAGCATTGGACAGGGAGGCTACTTGTTATTAGACTTTCTTGTTTTCTTATGAGACTGAAGGGTTTAGTTGTGTGCAGTAATAATAATTAGAGATATATACTGTAGCACTATTAATAATATTTAATTAGACATGAAGACATTTTTAAGTCTTCGGGCATTGCCTACCTCGATCTGCGATGACAAGTAATAAGTATCACAATTTGGTGGCAGTGGTTTTCATGGGGAGGCTCTCAGAATAACTGGCATACCTTGGAGTGTGCTTGGAGACCTGTGCTTGGAGACTAACTCAACACCTCTTCGAAGAACACAGAGTAAGTTCCTGCTGTGTTGCTAGCTACGGGATCCTCCCATGTGGTTCTGGTTCAGTACTGAAGCCCATTTGTTGAAAGTTGACCGACTCAGAGCTGTGTTTCAGTGACTGCAGGAACGACATCACCATAACACTAATCTGCAAATGGATGTTTTGTTTATTCCCAAGTATAAGTCACGTTGACTTAAAGTTAGTCATGTGTTTTGGAAAATGTGGAGGATATTGTCTTCTCCTGTTTAAAAAGAAAATGAGCCGCCAGCTTTTTGATAATGGCCTTGGCTATGGGAGTGGTGTGGTCACTGGGGCAGGGGTAGTGCTGGGTTATGGGATTGGGGGCATGCTCTGTCAGCATTGATAGGCAAGATTATGACTGCCCAGCCAGGGGCATAGACACATGTGTCAGCAGTCTGATGTCAGCGTCCACCCCACTCACCCCCCTCCCACTCCCTCAGATGTCGCTCTCCACAAGCCTACAGTGGCTATTAAGCCCAGTTGACACCTGAATGTTACATTCAGAGCATCTGAACTACACCCTGAGGGGTACATTTGTATTCCATGGAGATAAAGAGCTTGCTGTTTCATAATCCATTATTGTAGGACCTCAAGTTTCTTTTCAGCTTGTTTTCTTGGAGTAGGAGCAGAGAGCACTAATGAACAAGTTGGAACAGATAGTTGGGAAACGTGCACTGTGAATGGACCCTAAAAAGTAAAAAAGGCTATAATGAATTGCATTTTTATAGCGCTTTTCCAAGTGCTCAAAGTGCTTTACAATGGTTAATTCATTCATACATTGGTAGGTGAAGCGTCCTCACTTCCCACATTCAGACACCAATGGTGCAAAGCTCACACCAACCAACTCATTGGCTACATATTAATGCACTACCTTGCTGTTGCCACATTGAGTTTTGTCAGTAATTCCTTTAAATATGAGTGAGTATTCTGAAAGTGCCATCTTATCATTATGACTTTATCCTGTCACCTTATGATGGTTTCCCTCATACCTAGACCTCTGACTAACCACGGCTAGTGTCTTCGACTCAGTCCTTTCCGCAACTAATGATAATTAGCTAAGGTGCTAAGAGAAAGGGTGGAATAAAATATGCTAAGAAAAAATCAATTTATTTGAAATGGGTTTGGCCAATTATGTTTTTATATGAATAAGCGTTCATGAAATCTACAATTACGAAAAGCAGATTTCCTCTACTAGGGAAATATAAATGCATATGAACAAACAAATGTTTCTGTCTATATCTAGGTGTGATTTACCTTAAGAACATGATAACTCAGCACTGGAGTGAAGGAGAAAATGCAGGCACAGAGACACCGGTCACAAACAACATCCCAGAGGAGGACAGGGTGTTCATTCGAGACAATATTGTGGAGGCCATCATACACTCACCCGAGCGCATCAGGTAACGCAATGGAGGTGGAGAGAACTGAGCAGGATTGTCTTCCAATTCATCATCTACCAGTCATCCTTGTTCCTTCCCACTCACACTCCATGTTGTTTTCCTAATCTCTTTTTGCCCACCCCCAGCCTAAAACTGTCCTTGTTTCCTTCTCAGGGTCCAGCTGACAACATGCATCCACCACATGATCAAGCATGACTACCCTGGCAAGTGGACAACCATTGTGGACAAGATAGGCTTCTATCTACAGTCGGACAACAGTGCAGGATGGCTGGGCATCTTGCTCTGCCTCTATCAGCTGGTCAAGAACTATGAGTAAGTCTTCAGTTTGGGATTTAGTTCAAGCCTTATTTCACTTCTGTTTGTTAAAATAAAACCTAGTAATCCATTGATTGATCCGTTAAACAAATTGCCCTTGAGATATTAACTGAACTAGGGATGTCAATGGGTAGCCGATTAGCTGACAGTTAAGAAATATCGGAATATTCTTATCGGCTTCACGGATAATTTCCATAACAATAAATGCGTGTTCTGATCTTAAATCCCTTTATTTTAGATTGTTTTTTAGTAATAGTACAACATAAACATTACAGAGACTGTAGTTGTCACTGTACAATACATTAAAACAGTTACCATGTTGCACACATGCCTAAAATTGCTGTTATTTGCACCGCTCGTTTAAATCAACTAGTCCTTACCCGTTGTGAGATATTTGCTCCCCCCCCCCCTTGTGGCCGTGAAGGGTACTGCGCCCGGGTGCGTTTGTAATTGACTAATACATTAATTAATAATCATTAATGTGTCAAATCGAAAAAATGGCTTCGTTACGCCCTCCACGTGCATATGGTCAATGCCTGTGTGAAAGGTGGGAGTGATTGGTGAAGTAGTGCAGTAAGGAGTTACGGCACTGTTTCTGACAGACACACACACACACACACACACACACACGGACACACACTCAGACATTGTTAGAATTATAGTATGATGATGATGATGATGATGTATTTCAAACTTCAGCTTGTCACACTCCAGGGCTGAATGAACAGCGCTCGAGCACTGTTTTCTGCCCCCTCAATGGCGCAAAGTTCTCTGTCGTACTTCAACTCTTCAGCTTCAGCTCTGCACAACGGTAGCTTTGCGGCAGTCAAAACTAAAAGCGAGTGACGGCGAGACGAAATTAACACATGTCGACCGTATCAATGAAGTGGAGAGACATACTTGGCATTATTAAATCCATTATTGGCCTGGAGAACGTTTACAGCCTTCTCAGTCTTCCTGCAGTGGCATGGCTATCAAGTTAGCCATGTGCTAATATACAGTAGATCTGTGTTTACCAGATGGGGACAGAGGGTTTTCTCGTCAGCGAAAAGTCAACAAACCGAACATGTTGATGTGCACGTTGATCTTCCTTAATAAATAAAAGGCTTAGCCCAAGTGGCCAGTGGCTTTATAGGTAGGTTGCTCAGATCTGGACTGGACACGACAGCATTGTATTTATTTATTCTTTGGCCTCAGCGGACCCCATATACTGTAGCTGTACTAGGTAGACCCGCAGATTGATGCGTGCAGATTGATGCTTTGTTTATTGATGATTAAGCTTACAACAATTTATTCTTATTGTTAAATGTTGCTTTTTTGTTTGTCTTTTAAAAGGAGGATAAATGTATACCATTTGTTAATCATGTATACATGCATATTACATTCAGGGTATTAAAAAATAAAAAATCAACATCCGTTAATTAACCGGATAATGCGATCGGTTACCCGGCTGGGAAATTAACCGTTACCGCCATCCCTAAACTGAACATCTTAAAACACACCACTGCAGCAGGCCTATGAGTTAAGATGTATGTTTTGTGTTTTTTCTGTGTGAAACAGATATAAGAAACCAGATGAGCGCCAACCTTTGGTGGCTGCCATGCACATCTTTATGCCTATGCTGAAGGAACGCTTCATCCAGTTACTGCCTGATCCTTCCAGTGACTCTGTTCTGGTGCAGAAACAGATCTTCAAGATACTTTATGCCTTGTTCCAGGTATTTGCATCTGATGCTGCTTGAGGGCAAACGCATCCCATCTTTTCTATACGTTTCTTTTGACAGTATTATGCTCTACCGGTCAGCAGGAGAAAACACAATGGTATGAAATGGATTCTGTGCAGGGTTGTGAATTGGTGTCACTTTTGGTGGTAAACCAAGCCGTTTACTTCACAGGAGCAAGCCTGTGTACAATAATAGCACAGCTTAAGGCATCTGCTGGTCATGTCTGTGCTATTTCCTCAACAGAATGCATTATCATAAATAAATAAAATCCCCCTGACCTGTATATTGAAGAGACCATGGTCTGGTTGTGTGTCCACAGTACAACCTCCCATTGGAGCTCATCAACAGACAGAACCTGACCGAATGGATGGAGATCCTGAAGACTGTAGTGGACAGAGCTGTGCCTCCGGTGAGGACAGAAAATGCATGCATACATGATATTCTATACTAATACTACTAAAATAGCCTTTTACAAATTGCTCAGTGGTTTTACACAGCCTGGCTGCTCATTTCTTGTCAATATTATCTACAGGAGACCATGCAGGTGGATGAGGAAGAGAGGCCTGAGCTGCCCTGGTGGAAGTGTAAGAAGTGGGCCCTTCACATCTTGGCCAGGCTGTTTGAGAGGTATCTAATCCAGCCATATCAGTCAGTGTTCTTTGCACTTGTAACAATGCAGCTGCTATGTTTTTGGTGCAAATAACAAAATCAAATTCTGTCCCCAGATATGGCAGCCCAGGTAACACAACCAAAGAATATGTCGAATTTGCAGAACTTTTCCTCAAAGGATATGCAGTGGCTGCACAACAGGTAAGAACTAGGACAGGTGATGCATAAAGCAATATGATTCTTCTCCCCACAGTAACTGACTGGATTGTCTCTGAAAGCTGTCTGCTGTAATTCTCAAACATGCTTGTTTTTGATCTTTTATCTTTTTAGGTTCTACTGAAAGTTTTATACGAGTACAAGGAGAAGCAATACGTGGCCCCCAGAGTACTCCAACAGACACTTAATTATATCAACCAGGGCATTGCACATGCCATTACCTGGAAAAACCTGAAGCCTCATATCCAGGTATAAATGCTGTGCGTGTGTAGATACAAAATATAGGATGGATGTGTTAGATCTATTACACTTTATTTAAAATGATATTGTATTTTGTATAATGTTGTGATCATGTAATCAGGGTGTCTTTGAAAAAGAGATCTTGCTCTCAACGGTATTCCTGAAAAAATAAAGGTTGATTAAAAGTTTTATGGATAAACTGGTTGTCTTCAGTATCAACAGTGATATGGGTGTCGCTGACATTGATATCAAGCTGAGAACTTGATTGTACACATAATTGGTGTCTATGAAGCCAAACAAAAATGGATAAGAGTGTCATTCTACGCTTTTTATCTTTGCTTGAAATAATTATCAGTTATTGCGTCAATAACTTGGGTCAGTAGTAGTTTTTAAGCATATACTAGAAAATGCTATCGGTGTGCCTTTTTCTTTTCAGTGAAACGTTTCTGGCTTTGCTTGTTTTTATTTCAGGGCATCATTCAGGATGTGGTTTTCCCACTGATGTGTTACACGGACAGTGATGAGGAACTGTGGCAGGAAGACCCATACGAGTACATCCGCATGAAGTTTGGTAAGCTGAAAGACTGAATGCTATTTGGAGATGCATCAAGGAGAGTTGATGCTGGGTTAGTGTACTAAATCTATCTAATCATCCCTTCAGATGTGTTTGAGGACTTCATCTCCCCCACCACAGCAGCACAGACACTCCTCTTTACCTCCTGCAACAAGAGGAAAGAGGTGAGCTTATGGCATTCTTGGTCAACTCCCTAGGTAAACCTTTTGAACTTGCCCTCAATTTCAAGTGGGTTGGTTCGGAGGGAAACGTCCATCAGCATGGATCTGGTGCTGTGTTGTGATGCAAGGAAAATGTGCTATTTAATTGTACTATGGATCAAAGATACCTTTAGATGGAGTACATTCAAATATACGGTATGTTATTCACTTGTTCTGTTTCAGGTCCTTCAAAAGACAATGGGCTTTTGCTACCAGATCCTCACTGAGCCTGCTTCTGATCCTAGGAAAAAGGATGGTGCCCTCCATATGATAGGTTCACTAGCTGAAATTCTGCTCAAGGTGAGGCCTTGACTGCTTCTTTGACAACTCCTTTAAAAAAATAGTTTTTGTTATTACTTTTTATTAGTGCTGTCAGGCGATTAAATGTTTTAATCGCGATTAATCGCATGATTTGTGTAGTTAATCGCGCGATTAATCGCAATTAATCGCAAAGTTTGAAATGTGTGTGGCTATAACGAGGCACAGCTGTTTACAATGCGATGCGACATTAACAGCGGGGGGGTTTTGCTTTAGGTCTGGATGGATGAATTGCACAGGTTTCTTTTTGGACTGGAGCGTACGACACGAGCAAAACTTTTGTGAAATGTAAATGGAAGGCTGCCTGTTACTCCACTTAAAACATCCTAACAGGCTAACAAGGGCTCTGGGAAGGGAGTGCATTGCAGGAACCAATATTCCTCAACATCCCGCCTGCCAATCGCTGTGTTTTTTTTTGTTGTTGCGTTAATGCGATAAATAAATTAGTGCCGTTAATAAGGTGTTGCGTTAACGCATTAATAACGCGTTAACTTTGACAGCATTACTTTTTATTTTATGGTTATTTTTATATGTCATTTATTCTTACAGTGAAACTGTAGTAGTAGAGCTTAGTCTTGAACAGATTTGTGTCTTTTCTTTTTAGGATTTTAGGATTATTCTAGGTGGTTAATTGGTTAGTTGGTTAATTTTGCCATTCCATGCAAATGGGAGATAAACCAGATGGCACTATTGTGCCACATTATTTGGTCATTTGGTAGATGATGCCTTATGACTGTTCTTCCTCCTGCTAAACAGAAAAAGATTTATAAGGACCAGATGGAGTTCATGCTACAGAATCACGTCTTCCCCCTGTTCCGCAGTGAACTGGGCTACATGAGAGCCAGAGTAAGTGATATTACACAGTGGTGGGACCACAAGCTCAGTCAGCGATGCTTTATATGCTTTATATTCCTTTATTAGGACCTTTTAGTTGTCCCTGCAGAGTTTCTCAACTCTTTGTCTTTTCCTCACAGGCCTGCTGGGTTTTGCATTACTTCTGTGAGGTGAAGTTCAAGAGTGACCAGAATCTGCAGACGGCCCTTGAATTGACACGTCTCTGTCTCATCAACGACAATGAAATGCCTGTTAAGGTAGAGGCTGCCATCGCCCTACAGGTCCTCATCAGCAATCAGGAGAAAGGTGAGCTAATTGAAACCTTCAACTAACTGCTCGCATACACTGTTTCATGACATGATTTTTAAAAATTACCTTAACTCAGTGGTTCCCAAACTGTGGTGCCTGCACCCCTTGTGGTGCGCGGGTGCCTTCTAGGGGGTGCGCGACATGAAAAGGCTAAAGGTGGTGCTATGGTTTTATTTTAAATATATTAACACATTATGCCAATATATGGCAAGTATATGCAGAGTATAGCCTATATGCTGCATATATATATATATATATATATATACATATATATAATCTTTATATAGCTTATGCAATTTATAGTTTAATGTGGGGGGGGGGGGGGGGGGGGGGGGGGGAGGTGCATGGCCAAAAAGGTCATTGATGCCTGGTGCAACCTATACGTGTTCTCATCAGCTATTGCTATACATGTAGAAACATAACTATTTAAAAAAACAATGAATCAAAATTGGAAGGTTTTCAGAAACCTTAGGTCAGGCCCTAGAAGGCGTTCCCAGATTCGGCCTCAGGCATCAATGGGTTAACTAAACCGATAAATTAATCTAAGAATGTGTTTGACTATTTTGCCTGTTTAAACTGATCACTGCAACGGGCTGCCCGATCATGACAAAATTGATAGCATATGAAATGTTTTTGAAATAATTTACTTTTATGTATTTTTCTGTGCACAAAGAAAACTAAATGGGGCAGGCATGTTACAATATGCATTTTGAATAAAATGAAAGCTTTCCTTTAAACATGGAAATTGAATTGTCGAACTGAAATTATGTACAGCTCCAGAAACCTTTAGTCAGCAAGTAGGCTGAAACAACTCTTGTAATATGGATGTACCATTCAATATTGTGTTACATTGTACAGCAGTAATGGCAACTCTGATAATAGAGTAATCCACTGGTAAATCTCCCAGACCCTGTCCCAGTTCTTAACGAGTCTTCTGGGGCCTTTGAATATCGGGCTGAGCCAGGAAATGACCAAACATGAATTCACTTTAGAAACTCGAAAGGCATTGTTCATTTGCTTTCTTGCTAACAATACCATTGCACCGTATTCCTCAGCCAAAGAGTACATCGTCCCCTTCATCCGGCCAGTGATGCAGGCACTCCTGCACATTGTCAGGGAAACTGAGAATGATGATCTCACCAACGTCATACAGAAGATGATCTGTGAATACAGTGAGGAGGTCACTCCCATTGCTGTGGAGATGACACAGCACTTGGTAAGTGCACTTATATACAATTTAATAGCATCTATGAATGCACACTTACTTAGCAGCTGACATCTCTTTGTGTTCCCACAATAGGCTATGACATTCAACCAGGTGATTCAAACGGGGCCTGATGAGGAGGGCGGTGATGACAAAGCAGTAACAGCGATGGGAATCCTCAACACCATCGATACTTTGCTCAGTGTGGTGGAGGACCACAAAGAGGTCAGCACAACCCACATGCACACACTGTTAGGACGTCACTTCCACTGGAAAGGCGGCTCTGGCCGTCTGTAATGCTAATGCCAGCACACGTCAGCCACCCACCAACTCTTAGGAACACACGTTCTGTTCTTTTACACCCTTCAAAATACCTCAGGGGTTGAGGAGGCTTCCAGAAATAGTCCTGTGGCAACATGGGTCTGCTGCTGCTTGGAGAAAGTGGAATTTGGCTAAGCATAGCATCACAGGGACAATTCTTACTGTAAAGAATGGATCTTTTTGTACAGTGCATAGTTGCAAATGGGAGAGTCTCTATCCCCGGTGGACAGAGTTTTGACGGGTTTAGGTGTCATTTAAAAAAGATCACACCTGTGTGAAGTGAGGGGCGCTACTATATTAAAGTCTAACTCATGTTGCTATTATTAGGTGATGTAAAACAAACGGTGACAAAACAAACTTATTAAATTCTAATAAAACTAAAACTAATGAATTAAATTCTCTTTATTGTTAATGACATTTAATGTTTGTTAGGGACAAGATTATGTAAATTTCCCCTTCATTTTTAATGGCGTTTTTAAAACAAACATTGAACTAAAAATAAACATTAAACCTGTATATAGGAGGGGCTAGTGCCCCTCAAAAATTTACAAGAATTTAAACAGTTTTAGTAACTGTTTAGAGCTTGTAATGTTTAGTTGTATGAGAGTAAAACATGAGAGATGTAGTTTATTCCACAGTGCATGATTGGGACATGGAATGAAAATGAGCTATCACTAATCATAACACGGCAGCATGTGAAGGAAGGACTCTTCTCCCCTCTGGCTCTAAAACTATGGAATGAACATCCCATTGCAATCAGAACTGCAGACTCACTCCAATCTTTTGCTGTGTTTTGTCAGATCACGCAGCAGCTGGAAGGCATCTGTCTACAGGTGATCGGTACAGTGCTGCAGCAACATGTATTGGGTAAGCAGGTCTGGTTACTCTTGTACCGCCACATTCCACCTGGGTGGTGTTCAACTTCTAGTCTAGTCAACACATGCTAGGGACCCATTTTATTTTATTGGATATATTTCAGAGTTCTATGAGGAGATCCTGTCCCTGGCCCACAGCCTGACATGCCAGCAGGTGTCTGCACAGATGTGGCAGCTCCTTCCCCTTGTGTTTGAAGTCTTCCAGGCGGATGGTTTTGACTACTTTACAGGTAAGCAAATGTGAAAAGAATCTGCCTACTTAATAATGAACTAGTATATCCTAAACATTTGGAACTATATAATGTTAAATCTCTCTCTCTCTCTTTCTCACCCCCTCTTTTTCTTCTTTTATTTATTTTTATTTATTTTGTTTGATACATGGATGTCTGTTTCAGATATGATGCCTCTCCTTCACAACTATGTCACAGTGGATACAGATACTCTCCTGTCTGACACCAAGTACCTTGAGATTATCTACAGCATGTGCAAGAAGGTAAAATAATACTATTTGGGTTCAACACAAAACAGTAGTTTCTGTTGTTGCAAATGATTAAATAATGACTAGTGCTGAACTAGGAAGTTGACCCGTTTAATTGAACACAGGTCCTGACGGGGGATCCAGGTGAGGACCCAGAGTGTCATGCAGCTAAACTGTTGGAGGTGATCATTCTGCAGTGCAAAGGCCGTGGCATCGATCAGGTCAGTACATTCCACAAGAACACAAATAATCCTCTGTTGGAGCAAAACCCATGCAGTATAACAGTCTTGTTAGGCAGGCATAAAATCTCACTCTCAAATGTGATTAACTTGACAACTCACACCTTGCAGGTTGTGCCCTTGTTTGTGGCTGCTGCATTGGAGCGGCTGACAAAGGAAGTGAAAACCAGTGAGTTGAGGACTATGTGCTTGCAAGTTGCCATCGCTGGCCTTTATTATAGCCCCCCTCTGCTCCTCAACACCCTGGAGAATCTACGCTTTCCCAACAACACAGAGCCCATCACTAACCACTTTATTACCCAGTGGCTCAAAGATGTTGATTGCTTCCTTGGGTAAGTCCTGTTTCAAGTATACTCCCTTGATTTGAAAAGTGTTTTTGATTACTTTTAGACTAAAGGTCTTTGTCCACCGAGGTGTGTTATCCTGAATGCAGTGTATCTTTTGAGTTGTTTACAATGCCACATTTGTCAGTGCCACATATTTACGCTATCTTGTAAGCTGCAGCAGTGTGACGAGCACTGAGCACCTACTTTGCACTACTCATTCACACCTGGTGTTTTTATGTGGTCCTGGATGGAGTTAAAATATTTCCAACTCTGGGGAGTTGGGTGAGTGTTTTAGAAGAGCGTCTTGCATTTTCAGCTGGGGGGGGGGGGGAATGCATTGGTGGACACAACCTAATGCTACATTCATTTTGTCACCCTAACCCTAGCCTCGATACCCAGGCTTTCATTTCGTCTGCGCGAAAGATGAAAGCCTGGAAAAAGCCGTGGGCTGAACCAGTCTAAAAGTGGGAGTCAACCCTTCCGGGTGGGCGTCGCTCTAAATGATGTGACGTAGCGCTGCACTAGGGGGGAGAGGAGGGGCCGGGGGTGACGGACAGATCGATGAGATCCAATCAGGGTGCGCGCATTTCTGAGGCGCGACCCTCCCATCTAGGCCAGAAATGTCTCTGCTTAGATCAGGCTACCCTAACCCTAGTGGTGACAAAAGTTTAAAAACGGTCAAGAGTGTCCTGCTACATTGCTGTCGACGTACTGTCGAGTCAGTGTTGCCTCAAGAGTTCATGGACTTTAATGTTTGTTTACAACTCATAAATGGAAAGGGTAGCGTTAAATGCCACAGAAAAATGTTTAATGGCAAGAATTTGTTTATTTACAGAACGGAGCAGGTGAGGGGAGAAAGAAATGGACTAAAAATGTTAAAACTAAATCATGGTTGATAGATGCTTTACTACACCATTAGAGCACTGATTTTTGTTAAGCCATCTCAACTTTGATTTGTGCCACATCACCCACCACAAAGCAAATTATAGCTTCATGTAGCTAGCTTCCATTGAAAATGACTAATAGCCTGTTGCTTTGTCCTCGCTAGTGTGAACATGGCAAAAGGACACTCGACCACTTTCTCTGCTGTAAATCAACTAATTTGACCTTAGTATTCATAATTTTAATTCATGTTCAAAATGTCTAACTTGTGTACAGGATAATGTAAGGATGAAAGATTTCTCAGCTACTGTATAGTCTGCAACTCATCTCCTACCACTGTCTGTCCAAGTGTAAAAATTACATTGACTTTCCTAGTTTATGCATTATGGAAATATTGAAAGCATTTAATTTCCCCTCAAACAGCCTCCATGACAGGAAGATGTGCGTTCTCGGCCTCTGTGCTCTAATTGACCTGGAACAAAGACCCCAGGCTATCAACCAGGTGGCCGGCCAGCTGCTACCTGCAGCTATCCTGCTCTTTAATGGTCTGAAGAGGGCATATGCATGTCGAGCCGAACATGAGAATGATGACGATGACGATGATGGAGATGGAGAGGATGAGGATGAGACTGGTAAAATGCTACATTGTATGCTACATTGTATTGTATTGTATTGTATTGTAATTCAATCTGTGTGTTCTCGGCGTGCAAGAACAGTTGAGGGAGGGGTGGGGCTGTTCTGTTCAGTGTTTATGCAGGATATTAAAACGTATTAAAATCAGTTACACCAGCAGCTGTATTTCGCTACTGTGTTCTGAGAAAGCGGCAAGGTTCAATGCATTGTCTATGGAGAGTAGATCCTACCCCCCCCCCCCCGATCGCTCTCCCAGTTTCCTGTCAACCTACTGTACATCTATCCATAAAGGCAAAACAAAAAGCCCTAAGAAATATCTAAAACAAAATCCACAGAAATAGAAGAAGTAGTGGATATTGGTAAAGTTAATCTTGCAGATGTAGGTGTTAAATTGTTCACATTGCCGCCTCTCATTCTCTCATAAGTCGAACACGTCATTTTATTTAGCAAATGTCTGCTATGTACATTTACTTGCCGGTGTAATTTAATTTTACTTAAGACCTTAAAAATTATTAGGAAGTCTGAAATATGAATTTTCAGTTCTTAAATGATTTGCTTTGATTAATGATTATTTATAAAATTCACACTACAGAAACAGGAGATCCTCATGGCTCGGCAAGGCTTGCTTAGTTAAGGTTAATTGCGGAGACCTGCAGATAACAATGCTGTTAAAGTGAAATGTGTTTTTTCACTACCCCTAGCTGAGCTGGGTAGCGATGAGGATGACATTGATGAGGAGGGCCAGGAGTACCTGGAAATGCTGGCGAAGCAGGCGGGAGAGGATGGAGATGACGAGGACTGGGAGGAAGATGATGCAGAGGAGACGGCATTAGAGGGTTACACTACAGCTGTAGATGATGAAGACAACTTGGTGGATGAGTATCAGATCTTCAAAGCCATACTACAGAGTAAGTCACTTTTAACAATGAAAAGCTTCATTAAACACTAAAGCCTAGCCCAAGATTTAGACTCTAGGCGTATTTGTCGATTCTGACCATATGGCTTATTTCTGGAATATCCCTGCCTCAAAGTAACACTTAACTTGTACAAATGCTAAATCTAAGCTGCTTTCCCTGCTGCCCCACTTGTCCGGTTTGTGTTCCCCCAGCAATTACACCCTGTAGGCCCGTAGTCGGAATCTGGCATTTTCCTCCATTGTAAATGTGCAACAGAACCCTGGCCGCTAGGGGTCCTGTTGCACATTTACAATGGAGGGAAATCCAAGATGGATGCAAGATTCCGAGACAGTGAATTAAAACGTAAGACTTTTTTAATTGAAAACTACGGACCTACGGGGTGCAATTGCTGGGTGCATACAAACTGGACAAATCTATCTATCTATCTATATATTGTATATAGACAATATTTTAGGCCAATAAAAAAAGACTATATACCAAATTTCCCACCCGTCCACCTCGACTGCCGGACTAGATGCTTGCCTGCTAAATGCATCAATGAACACAAAGGCCAAAAACAGATAGGGATATATAAATATTAAAATCTTCAATAATAAACTGAACTGCACATCAATATTTGTATAGTGTCCCTTTATGGATTTAACCTTCCCAGGTTAAATCACCTGGGAACTGGGAAGACTTAAGTACTCGTCATAATGTGTGTGAGATTTAATTGGAGATGGGCTCATTTATCCGTACCGTTCTATAATAAAATATATGTATGAAAGAGCTGGTCACATTTTCCCCTTCTGATGCAGATATCCAGACCCGTGACCCAGCATGGTACCAGGCACTCACACAAGCCCTTGATGAGGAACAGGGCAAACATCTTCACGACATTGGCACACTTGCAGATCAGAGACGGGCAGCACATGGTATGTCCAAGAAATGCTGTCGTCTCCATTATGTAAAGAAATAAAGAATTTCAATATGACGCATGTAAAGAAAATAAATAAAGAATTCCAATATGCCGGATTTGGAATCCTGGGCTATTTACTTGTTGTCTGCTTGCAGAATCCAAGATGATCGAGAAACATGGTGGCTACAAGTTCACAGTGCCAGTGGTGCCAACTAATTTCAATTTTGGAGGCAGTGCTCCAGGAATGAATTGAGTGATCCCTTCTCCCTTTTATTACTCTGTGACTGATTGTAGTGAAGTGAAAAAAGCTTGTGTTGTTCCCTTAAGTAGTGGCTCCAGAACTGGTTCTTCTCAGTCATTCTTCAATCTGTCAAATTGGATATACTAGCTTCAGAAGATGCGGGAAAGCAACCAAATGCAACCAATGGCTGGGGAAAACAAACCAAGAACTTGAGCACGACGCAAGAGAGGAAAAAAAGCTCTGAACAACGTCCTCTAGAGTCTGTGTGGACGGGATACCATGGCGGCAACTTTTTTTTTTTCTCACTCAAAACAAAATTAGGGGCTTAACAATTTGAAATTGATATGAGGACTAAATATTTCATCGTTATAACCGTTTAGGCCAAACGGCCGTGGTAGGATTGTACCTCCGGCAGTAGTGTTATCTACGTTTTTTTTCCTGCATTGACAAATTATGTTATGTACATACAAGCCAAGGTTATTGATTTTCGAGTAGCCTTGCAAAACAGCTAGAGGCATTTGTAAGGTGTCAACAACTGTATTCATATGTAGCATATTGGATACTTCATAGCACTATGTGATGCCTGATCTCTGTAAATTAATGACTAGCACTTTCATATTGTTCAGGTCTCCTAGCCTTCTGTATCAGACTGCAAATTTTTTAAATCAATTAAGACTATTTAAAAACAAAATGGCTGTAATGTTACTTTGCAAGCAATTTCTCCTGTAATGACTGGTTGTCACATGTATTTGGTTACGGTGTGGATTAGGATAAAATATGCAAGATAACTTTGCCAACCTCGGAAACATTCTAGATTGGAAAAAGAGAATGCTCTTGGTGTTCATTTTGGGTACAGGAGGACATTTTGATTGTGAGCACTGAAAGTACAATTGGATACTTCATTGAAGCATGTACAATTGGACTTATCGTGAAAGTCTCAAGCTTTTGGTTGGGGTATGGATGAACCATCTATATATACAACAACGTATTAAAAAAGCTAAGGGAATTAATGCCCTTGAGTGTTTCCTTGTACAGACATGTTTTGTTATGGTTTATGAATCATAGCAAATGCATGATTTAATTTTATAGGACTTCCTATTTTATGATTTTTGGATTTTGTCCCAGTCTTGTGTCATTTGTTGAGGGTTTGTCTTCCGTAGTGGTGCACTCACATCTGCAACCTAATCATATCCTGGATGTGTTGTACAGCGAATATACAGTATACAGATGTCATGATGCAGGTCTTTAAAACCATCTGACATTTAGTTTAAGAAGGAAAAATATGGCCGACTCCAGAGGAGAAATTGTCTTAAAGGTCTTAAATATGACTGATAGTTCTTAAAAATATAACTTAATGAAGTTGCTGTTTAAAAATACTTTTATAAAGTTGCATTAACTTCAGTCTCGCATGTATTGATCACACTGCAAAATGAAACCAACATTGAATCAATAACGACTAAAAACTCAACCTGGATTGCCTAAATTAATTTACTTGGCAAGTGATTCTGGGAAATTTATCTTTCAGACTTATTTTTCCAGTATGATTGTGAAATGGGTCTTATTTTGCATTCATAATGGTCTTAAAAAAATCTATTCTAGTTATTTAACTTGTTGAAAACCTCCAGATTTTTTTTTCTTTCTTTTTTTCTCAGTGTAGTGTCAAACCTGGATATAAATATTTTTTACCCTGTAGTATTAGTTCATAATTAATAAGTTGTCCTTGTACATAGCCCAGTGGTTTCCAAAGTGGGGGTCCCCAGGAGACGGAGTAATTAAAAATTTACTTTAAATAAGTAAAATTGTTATAAGGCATTATGTTTGAATATTATCACTATACATGACATTTGGGTCCCTACTTGTGCAGAATCGTTTGGCTTGGGGATCTGTGGCTTAATAGTCAATTTGGGGGTCCATGACTTGATAACCCCTGTTTCAGTCTACTGCCTCTGAAAGGGCACTGCTAGATGCAAGTCTAACTGGGTGTGCTTAGAAACATGAATTCTCGCATGAACCTTCATCTTCCAAGTCATACTTAAAATATAACTTAGACTGACCAGTACATTGAAGCTCATGTTATTCTCAGTCATACGATGGTGTTGTGGTGTGACACTGAAAAGAACAGTATTGATTGAAATTTTTATTTCGCAGTATGTAAAATGTGTACATTTCAAACGAAAGCACAAGTCAAACTGTTGCATTGTGGACGAAACCATGATAAGCACATGACTTGTTTACATTAGGGTCTACCATTTTCAAATCAGAACATTAAGATGTACAATTACAAATATACACTATAAAAAAAAGATACAGGAAATAGTATAACTTTGACGGCACCCACAAATTAGGCAGTGTAGCCTAACTACTTCACTAATGGATACATCCAGTAATAAAAAAAATGTGATTATATTATACTTTACAATTTTGGCATTTAGCTACTCTTACTAACTTATGAGTGACTCGACAATGACATGGTAGCCTACTGGCAGTACGGGCTCTATTGTCACTATGGTGCCTTGAAACAAAGTGCATTACTGTCTGTATTTGAGTACAATTTTACTTTGCAATGCTACATATCATGGGAAATCTGTTTTACTCCACTACCAGTACTTTTCTACATTTTGGGTCATTCCTAGTATTCAGTGCCATTTGTGTCCCCAGGTCATAATACAGCATATCTGTGTAAAAGAAGCAAAAACACTAATTCCAAAAAGGTTTAAAAGTTATTTGTACCTCAGAGTGAAATAAATATCCAATAATCAATCAGGTAGGCCTATGCAAAAAGGATGATACTGTATTCGTATGCACAGTGTCACACCGTCTCTCACACACACACACACACACACACACACACACACACACACACACACACACACACACACACACACAGGGTCTGTTATACATTAATGAATTGAGTGCTGCGCCACCAAGGTTACGTGACTGCTTTTGGGTGTCGCTTGCCAAAAAAGCTGGAACCGAGGCTTTTTCTGATTGATTGAAGTATTTTACGGGGGCCAGTTTCGAATTGCCGTCCGTAGGTGCCCTTTGAGAGCGGTTTTGAAGGAGTCAAGGGATTCACATGACTGTTGGTAGGGCGTTCCACATTTTGGTGGCATAGGAGCGAAAATAATTTAGTCCCTTGTTTGTGCCGAATCTGGGTTGTATATGGTTTGTTGCACTCCCTCTCCTCTGGTGTTGTGGGTGTGGACTTCGTTAACATTAAGGAAGTATTTAGACAGGTAGGCTACATGGGTATCTTGGTGGTGTATCGAATCTTGTTGACCAGACCCATTGCAAGATGCTGTAATCTGTCGTCGACCCTAAGCCATTCCAGCCTGTCAAAGTGGGCAGGGGTGAGGTGGGTTCGGGGGGTGAGGCCAAGCCTGACCAGTTTGTTTTTGGAGGTCTGGAGCCTTGTTTTAAGGGCCTTTGAGGTGCTGTGGTACCAAGAGGTGCATGCATAGTCAAAGAAACCTTGTACGAGGGCTCCTGTTAAGTTCTTCAAGGTGTTTTTGTTGACCAGTGAGGAGATCTTGTTCTTTGATTGACTTTTTTTATTACGTTGGTGGCCATTTTATCACCAGAAAGATTAGCCTCCAGGATGGAACCTAGGTAGGTAATTTCATCTTTTCGTGTGATAATATTGTCACCCACTCTAACCAAGAAGCCATCTGCCTTATAGTTGCTGAGATTACTATTTGATCCGAAGAGAATGGATTCAGTTTTTCCCAGGTGTAAGGATAGTTTGTTATCAGCGAGCCAGGTGCAGATTCTACCGAGTTCAGAGCTGAGGGTCTTTTCAACCTGCAGTTTGTTCCTGTCCGAGACCAGCAGTGCTGTGTCATCTGCGAACAAGAACAACCGTCACAAGCTGATGCTACCTTCTTTGTGACATGCGACACCGTCCAATTGAGGGGCCAAATATACTACCCGACTACCCGTAATGCAGAGAGTTAATTAAACTTAATTGAAAGTGCGTCCCCTTGATTTTATTGGAGGGAGGTGTGCATGAATAGTTTTGGGTTAACGTACTTTGGTTAGAGAGTTCAAAGGGGTGGAAAAGGCGAGGGAGAAGAAGAATAAGCAGGAAGAGACAGGGGCTGCTTTTGCTCTAGAGACAGCTTTTGTTGTTTTTGTCTGAAGGACAGTTTAGCGTTGCACACCTCGGTTGCCCCAAACTATCCCTCCAATAAAATCAAGGGAACCCCTGTGTTTAATTCACTTCACTCTCTGCATTACAAGTTAATATATATTTTAAATTACATTTAAGGCCCAATATTTCTATAAATGCTATAAATTGCTAAAAAACCTGTCATTTTGGGGATAAACTAGAAGAGAGAGGGTACATTTTGATCTGATAATTATGATACTGTGCATGTTCAAATCATGTATAGGCCTACTTTACATGCCCGTCGGCCACCAGCCTGCTTGAGAATGATGCAACTTGGGAATCTGATAATACCCGTTGTCAACTTGTCATAGCACCCGTTTTAACTATCTGTTTGTGTCCCTTTTGTGCCCATACTGTAGGCTATATGAAGATCTCTGTATCTGTCTGTCTGCCTGTGCCTGAAGAGTGCAAACTCACTGTGAAAAGTGGACTGGTTAAGTAATCAATTGGCAGGTGTGGGGTTGGCATGGCAATTAATCAATTGGCTGAGGCAGAGGCTGGAAATTGCACAGGTGAGGGGAGCTCATTATGTCCACTGGCAGAGCCTGACCAGAACCTTTTATGGTGGTTCTGGACAACGGTGCCTCAAGGCACCGTTGCCGGTGGGGCAAACGGTTACACGCAGACAGACAGAGAGTCAGATACGTGGTGCATTTTAGATGATTCATTTTAATTTGAAGGAAACAACTATAAAAAAAAACATGGCATCTGTATCCTATACAATATAGGGATTGTTTTATAGAAATATCTTTACTCTCGTCTCACATGTTTCTGCATCAATATTTAATATGTTCTCATGATAACCAAATCAATACTATTCTCAGATTAATTAAACAAGATTAATACGAATAACGATTTTTAAACAGTTTGGAAAAACAACAAAGATTTTTTCCCCCATGTAATAATTATTTCCTGTGCGAGGAAATTCATTGTGTTTACTCCAGGAGCCGCTGTAGGGAAAAACGTAGGGGAAAGAACTGTGCTTGATGATGCTGCTGGGTGAAAGGTTATTCTCTGTCATCGCAAATTCGCAAAGCTAACAGGAGGACTAACCACAGGTTCGGTGGTTTTAGCAATTTATTAACAAATTCTAGATTTAAAATGGCGAAGAAACGGAGAGAAAAACGAGAGGGAGAATGCCTGCTGTCTTCACCACACGAAGAGGCGAATCCCGACGAGACACATGAAGAAACGAAAGGTAAATGAACGACGGGAGCTAACGGTAGCATAGCCGCCGGTTAGCGTTGGGAAGGTAGACCCAGACCCTGGGTAGTAGGGTACTCTTTGATATAATGTCCCCAGATTTGTATATTTTACGGTGTTGTGGTGTCACTGTCACAGAGCTTTACGTGAGCTTCGAGATAGGCAATTTCAGCCAAAACACATTGAAGTTTTACTAAATAGCTGCATATGTGACCCTGTCGATCAGCACAGCGGTAGCCTGAGTTGGATCAAGACTATCATAGTCTATAGATTTGTATTTTTTAGTCTGACTTTTGTTACTTTCGTATCATACGAAAGCAAAAGTTTAAAAAAATATATCTGACTATGATAGTCTTGATACAAGGCGAGACTTTACACCTTGGAGGAAATACCTTCTCACTACCCTAGCCCCTCTCGGAACCCTCCATAAAGCTTTTCTGAAAATGTGATGTCGCTTTGTGTAGGGTCTCTGTTCATATTAATATTTTCGTATGGGAATTTTGGAACGTGGACATAAATATGCTCACTAACATCGTATCTGCGCCGTTTGACGGCCTGTTTAACTTTGAGGGCTTCTGAAATCGTGAACTATAAGTACCTATACAAACCGCTGCGAATATCTCCTGTGGCGCGGAAGCCGTTAAGTATTTTTGTTTGACCGATTTGGTCGCTTTATTTCTTCTTGTTTGTTTACCGTTTATTGTACCGCCTCCCGGTGTGGCTTGTGCGGCTACGTCCCTGCCTCTGATCTGCTCTGTCATAGCTATAGCGCCACTAGCTAGCCAGATAGGCGGTACAATGAGGTGTCAATAAACAAGGAAGGAAGAGAAGAATCAAAGCGACCAAATCGGTCAAACAAAGATTAAAAATACTTAACGGCTTCCGCGCCACAGGAGATATTCGCAGCAGCATGTATAGGTACTTATAGTTCACAGATTCAGAAGCCCTCACACGAAAAAAAGTCGTCAAAGAGAGCAGACAGGCCGTAAACACGGTGTTTATGTTTTATTATGTCCGCGTACCAGGTGGCAGGATACTGCTGCAACAGGACCCCATGGTCTGTGTCGTCAAAAATTTCAGAAACTTCAGTACCATTGGGTTCTGCTTGGAGGGCTATCACTACCCGTACCGTCATGTCAAAGTTGCGATACGACGTTAGAGAAAGGTATAAAAAAATTATTCTGGGTCGTAGGTACCCTGGCCTAGAGTCTTCTCGTGAGCTGCTGCTGAGACCAGCGCTTCTCAAAGTGCGGTCAGAATTTATTGAAAGGATAGACCCTTGAGATACAGCATCTAATTTTAGAGGGGGTCCCATACACAGGGAAAAACATTACATACAGTACAGTGCAGTTACACAAATAGACAGTGCACAATAGACAATACAGACATGTACATACATACAGATACAGTTAGCTTTCTCATCCTCTCCCACCCACTCCCACCCACTCCCCCGTCCCCCCAACTCTTTCTGGACAAGCATATTGAGAGTACAGTACAGTGACTTGAAACGGGGGTCAGAAGTAAACAGCAGTACGGGCAGTGTTGGTAGCATGAACAGTTTGAACAGGTTATTTTGAGGTGTAAATACAGGGAAGTCCTGAAGCAGTCAGGTCCAGGGGCCCTTGGGTGGGTTCCAGCCACTTCCAGGCCAGTAGATTACTAGAGCTGCTCGATTAACCTTACATTAGTGTGTGTGTGTGTGTGTGTGTGTGTGTGTGTGTGTGTGTGTGTGTGTGTGTGTGTGTGTGTGTGTGTGTGTGTGTGTGTGTGTGTGTGTGTGTGTGTGTGTGTGTGTGTGTGTGTGTGTGTGTGTGTGTGTGTGTGTGTGTGTGTGTGTGTGTGTGTGTGTGTGTGTGTGTGTGTGTGTGTGTGTGTGTGTGTGTGTGTGTGTGCAATGCATAGCAGCTGTTTTTCTTTTGCTCAGGAAGCCATGTATTACTTTCTATTTGGCATGATTTTCAATAGTGTATTTATAGGACTCTGACTAGTGAGAAGACTAGCATTGAAGACTTGAAGTTGTTACAGTTAAGTTACAGCCTTACAGGAAGGGTGTGTGCATTTAAATTAATTATAAGTAATGATAGTATTACATGTCTATACACATAGATATGTGTGAAACTATATACATTATGGCCTGCATCAAATCCCTCTTGGGGAAGTCTCATGTTCCGTTTAGACATTTGTAATTGGTGATGCAAAAGTCACAACACATTACACAATACTAACTGGCTGCTTGCCAGTGGCGTTTCCAGGAATTACATTTTAGGCAGGCAAGATGTGTTAATTGTGCCCCCCCCCCCCCCCCCCCCCCCACGCACAATCGTAGCACTAAAGGTTTTATATAGTGTATGTATATGTAATGATAGTATTATTGACCAAGAATGGTAAAAAAAACTCATAAACTCTTCATGAGACTGACTATGTTCAATGCCAAAAACACAATTTAGATCTGAGGCCGATAATGACACAGATGCTGTCCCGGATTGAAGTGGTTAAATCGTTGAATTATTTGTATGATAAATCCACTCCAGATAGGAAAAATGACCCTCTAAATTATGTTCTCCCCACAGGGACACAGAATTATGTAGCGGGTTCAACACGCCGGGCTCTCCTCATTCTACTGGCTATCTTTACCTGCTCTGCCTCAGTAATGTTTCTGGTCTACAGGAACTTCCCAGAGCTAAATGAGTAAGTTACTTGTTTTAAATTAAAATGGGTAAATGCAATGCCTAACAACAACCGGAATGTTTACATAGTCCAGTTCCCTATGTTCAGCAATATGAGTTTGTAGGCTTTAGGCGAAGATTTGTAAAACTATATATTTTTGGAAACCTTATAGCCTAACGAATCAGAAAATGTTTGTTGCCATTTTTTTTCGAGGTCGGTAAAGCAGCCATCTTGGAGCTTTAAAAAGGGCTACTTTCAAAAACGAATTTCTCAATATCTCGCCTCCTAGATGACCTAAAATCAATATTGCAGTGGTTAAATCTACATTTTTGGGGCAAGTAATCCAATGGAGCCGATTACATTCTATATGAGGCATGTATGGGTGGGTATTTCACATTTTTACGTGATATATCACATAAAAATTCTAATTTCCCACATTGGGGAACCCCCTTTTTTAGATTTCTTCATTTGCTCTGATATAAAAGGTTGGCCACCAGAAATAATATCTATGAACCAGTAGGAACACAACCTATATGGACAACCCGGTCAATCGGTCATCTTGCTGCTGGAAATCCAATATGGCCGCCTCAATATTGGCCCCTATCAGAAAGTACCTTTGGTGATAACTTTTTAACCAGATGGGATAGAAATGCAAACTATTTCATAATTTATGAGCATGAGAAACTCATTGGAATACTTATCTTTATGATTGGGTGTGTCTGGGCCCCTAATTAGCATATTTCCAAAATGGACGGCACCTAAAAATGAGTTTTACTGTGACTTTTACAGTGACATCCGACTGTTACGGCAAAAATATTGCTTTTTAAGCAATGTGAGCACATATGGTCACTTGGTCAGTTTGAACTTTCATTTCAATATTGACAATATGGCTGCAGTCATAAATAATGTATGGTATTGTAGTTCGGCAGCCGACAGGCTTCTTTTGTTTAAAGTGGGAAATTTGGTATATAGACGTTTTTTTTGGCCTAGAATATTGTCTATATACATACATGAATCCACTTGCTGACCGGCTGTTAGTATTGGGCAATCTTTTTTATAGGGGTTTCTTGTGTGACCCTACCATTAACATCCTATGGCTGGCAAAAATGTCAAAATTTCCTTTTGCTTTAAGTAGCATGTGACATGACAAATAGGGTTTTTTTATGATTCTGAATCCATTAGGGGGTTTTCACGATTCTGAATCCATTCCAAGCATTAGTTTTGCACAATATACACTCCTTGGCTAAAAGCAGCCATAGCCACTTGCCCAAATGTGCCCAAAATGTGCTGACCTCTTCACATTTGACATGGTGTCTATGGCCGAAGGCACAAAACCTTTGTTGTATATACATCAAAAGCTGACCACCCAGAGGATTTTGACCTTGGGTGCTTAGAGTGTCAATAATAGATCAACCCTCTGAAAGCTGCTACCTCTCTAGGTCTCTCTTGCCCTCCATTCAAGTGCCTTCCTCACTTTAAGATCTTGCTCTGTTGAATTGACTCATGCGTGCAGGTACCGGTACTTGAAGTCCTTGACTTCCTTCAAAGCAGTGTCTTCTGTTGTTGTCAGAAGTGGATGCTCCAAAGGGATGTTATAGTTGATAACTTCAGTTTTCTTGGCATTCAGCTGAAGGCCAACCTTGGCACACTCTCTCTAGGTCGTCCTCAGACGAGCCCTCCATCGTCGTTTCCCGTCATCCCGGTTCTCCATACATCTGGCCAGTTCGTTGGTGCTTTGCGCTCCTGCGTCGTTCTTGAGTACATCCACGTATGTTAGCGTGGGACATCCTCGTGACCGGTGCCCGTGTGTTGGTTCCCACAGCACTAGTTTGCTGGCTGGCAGCTCTTGGTGTCTTTGGCAGTGTCCTGCTAGTCTCATTCTCCTGGCTGCTATTTTCTGGCTCACCCTTGGCATTCCATCATACAGATTTGTGTTGGTAACATGTGTGCTCTTATTGATGTCGAGTACTGCACGCAACATTCTGGTGTAGCACCCATCGAGAGACTTCTGCAGGGTTGGCTTCAAGGTCCAGCATTCACTGCCGTATGGGAGAACAGACTCTACCGTTGCATAGAAGAAGCTGAGTTTGGTTTGACAGGGGAGTTTGGATTTCCATACACTGGCCATGCCGTTTAGGGCCCTCCATGCAAGTGCCCTCCTCACTTTCAGGTCTTGTTCGGTTGAGTTGACCCATGAGCCCAGGTACTTGAAGTCCTTGACTTCCTTCAAAGCAGTGCCTTCTGTTGTTGTCAGAGGTGGATGCTCTGATGGGATGTTATAGGTGATAACTTGAGTTTTCTTGGCATTCAGCCGGAGGCCAACCTTGGCACATTCTGATTCCACTCTGGTCAGGAGCTCCTGCGCTTGTTCCACATGGTCAGAGAGCAGGCTGATGTCGTCCGCATAGTCCAAGTCTGTCAGGACTACTGTTGGGTGTCGCCTCGACCTCCTTGGTGTTATGGTGAGGCCAAGGTGTTGATTAGGTCTTAATAAACACGACGTTTATACAGTTGTAAATGACTTTATTTTCCGTACACCGGCTGAACATGTAAACATGGTTCCCTCCACAATTCACATCTGAATACCTGCACCCACTGCGCATGCGTATATGTCCTAGTGTCTGTTGCCGTAAAGGAAACTATAGAGAACTGTCGTAAAGTGTACAATAGAGAACAACACAAGTTAACAATCTCCCTCTTCTTTCTTTAAAAGAAATAAAAAAGATTCAGCCATCCCATAAAAGTGCAAAGAAGAAAAGTCAAATAGAAAAACATTCAAGAAAAATAACAAAATACAAACTTCTCCACTAACTTCTCCACTTTGTCTTTTTTTTCTTTTCTGGATGCCATAGTCCTTCACAGAGTGCGTTCAAGAGCACTAGAGGTGACACTCCCTTTTTAGTCAGACAGTCAGCGAGTTGGGCTTTCGTCACTGACCAGAGCACCTTTTTGATTGTTTTACTCTGAACGAGCTCTTTGATGCCGCTTATGTCTAACCGAAGTCTCTTCTCTGTGACCTGTTTAGTGGACTTAAGGGCATCGTAAAGGGAGTGATTGTCAGTCACACAGACCAACCCGGGAGCATTCAATTCGGCAGTCCCAGTAGTGAGCTCAGAAAAGAGGGTGCCAAGGAAAATTGCATTGTCAATTCCATCCGACATAGCAAGAGTCTCTCCCGCAAGTGTGCTCCGCACTACACGTCTGATCCTCTTCGATTGCCAACAGAGAGGAGAAAACTTTCCGCTTTCCCCCATGAGTGTGATCAATGTCCCCCCTTGTGTACCTCCATCTGGCAAGTTCCCCAGCGAAGCATCACTGAAAACAGTCAAGTTCAAAGCATCATTATTACCCAAATGCTGAAATTTCAGAGTAACCTTTTCAGCTTTAAGTTTACGAATCACCTTATTTGCATCATGAATGGACTGTACAGTAGCATTTTTTAGAATGGATGCCAAAATACAGGCATCAAACATAACATCAGGTCTGGTTTGCCTTGCAACCCAAAGAATTTGTCCTATTTTTGATCTCAGCTGCTCTCTTTCAGTTTCACTAAGCTGAATCTCTTTGTATAGCACGTGCTGGCTGCATGTGGATGAGTTGCATGTTGTCAATATAGCTCTGCTGATGCATCTCTATGACACCATTTACAGTGACAATATCCAGTCCCACATAGCAGAAATTCCCATGTTCCTCGCGTCCCACATGGAACGCAGACTTCAGTCGAGGAATCACATCAGTTACAAAGTGTTGCGAGCCGGCCCAGAGAAAATCATCTAAATGACATGCCAGTACACCTTTAACTTTGCATTGGTCATCTAACCAATAAAAGACTGCAGGATCCACTTTTGACACTTTAGCACCAGTGCTCAGCATGATTTCTTTCACTCTATTATACCAATAAAGTGATGGATCAGCAAGACCATATACACATTTCTTTAGTTTCCATAGAATCCCTTTACTGTTTGCTTCCGGGGGTGGGCGGACATGAATGTCCCTTGACAACTCCATGCCCTGCAAAAAAGCAGATTTTATGTCCATAGAATGGACTTTCCACTGATTTTGGCAAATCACTGCTAGCAATAACCTCAGGGATTCAGAGGCACAGGTCGGTGAATCTTTCTGCAGCTGTTGAGTATTAAACTCTTCAAACCCCCTGGCTACAAGCCTAGCTTTAGGTACAATACCCTTGTCAGTTTATTTTAGGGTGGAAACACATTTCTGGCCTGCATCTTCAACCTCTTCAAAAACATCATTATTGTTCCAGTTGTCAATCTCTACTTGTTTTGCTTCATCAAATGATATGTCTTTTGTTATAAGAACATCAGCATCCCTGACTTCTGAATCGGATTCAATGTTGAGACTATTCACACGTGACAGATCAACCGCCTCCTTTTGACCATGACCCCCATCATTTTCAATAAATTGCAGGTTATACCAATTTTTGTACCCTCCTGTGGCTTTGCCTGCCCTATTAAGGACTTTAGCTCTACATAGAACACTTTAATCTCTTTTCATAAAAGTTACAGTCTGTCCTGCTTTTACCTTGACACTTGCAGAAATCACAGGGTTATCATCACAGACATTGTGCTCCATTCCAGTTTGTGTTACATCATTTTGAGTCACTAAAGTATGTTCTCCCTCTCCTGCATTGGACTCCCTGTCACTTTCCTGTTCGTTGTCTGTGTTTTGTTCAGTAAATGAGCTACCTGTGGCTCTGTTCACCACACCTGTGTTTTCACTAGGGATGCACCGATCCGGCTTTTTGGCATTCGATACCGATTTCGATACATGGGGGTCCAGTATCTGCCGATACCGAGTACCGATCCGATACCCCCCACAAAGAAACGTAATAACCTATTAAGCTGTATGCCTCACTGTGTGGAGTCTGGAATCATTATTTTGTGTAAGGCAACATCAAGGCTTGACTTAAACATTACTTTCCCAACTTTGTAAAACAAAATGTAACAAACACAGATATAAATGCACTGAATTATTTATTAAATAACTGTGCAACAATTAGACCAGGTTAATGTGTGAGCAGGCTAGCCTGGCTGCATTCCACATGTTATACTGTCAATACTACACTGCTGTGTCACAGAGGAGGTAGAGTTGTTTTCATACTGTAATTACACATAATTATCGGATTGGATCGGATCGGATTGGATCGGATAATGGATCGGCCCATTTGCCACCGATACCCGATCTCGAATTTTAGCCTGGATCGGCGCCGATCTCCGATACGAGTATCGGATCGGTGCATCCCTAGTTTTCACTATCTGCTGCTTGGTTCTGTACAATTTTCTCACTGTTTGTGTCATTGAGAACCTCATCTTGAACACGTGTGTGTATCTTATTAAGCCTTAAGTGATGTACTCTAACAAGGATACCACCATGTCGTACAAATACAACAGCCCCATCCTGACCAATAACTACCCCTGGTCCCTTCCACTCTGTACTGTCAGCTCGTTTGTAATAGACTTTGTCTCCTGTCTCACACTTTTCATCTGTGGGTCTGAGCTGCTTACGTAGTGCTCTCCTTATCCTCTCTGAACATTCAGATTCAGTGAAAGCTTTCCTAGAAGCATGCAACGCTGATATGTGTTGCCCTACCCTTGCACTTACTGTAGTGCCTTCTAGTGCAGGTAGTTTATCAATTAATACAGAAGGAAGGTTAGGGGTTTGACCAAATACCAGTTGATGTGGGCTATAACCATGAACACTGCATACAGTTCTGAGCCATAAGGGCCCAGTCTAGGGCAGTGTGCCAGTCACATCCGTTTTCCTGTCTCACCTTCAGGAGGATGTCAGTGAGAGTCTGATTATGTCTTTCCAACAGCCCGTTGCTCCAGGGACTGTATCCTGCTGTTGTCCTCGTCTCGATGTTGAAGTTTTCCGCCATATCTCTGAACTCTGTGTTATTGAACTCTCCACCGTTGTCGCTGTACAGAATACGAGGGGGACCGTGAACACTTATCCATGTGTGGATAAGGGAGTTGACTATTTCAGAGGCTTTCTTCGTTTTCACAATACTTCCTGCGCTGAAGCGTGTGAATTGGTCAATCACATGTAGATACCATACTCCTGGCTCCAACTTGTGCAGGTCCACCGCCACTGTTTCATTATACTCTGAAGCTAGAGGCAGACCAACAGCTGGCTTCGGCTTAGTTTTGCTGTATCTCTGACATATGTCACAATCATGCACTATTTGTTGCAAAATAGTGAGGCAGTCCTTGTCTTTGTTTCCCGAGCTCTGGATTAGCCTCTGCAGCCTGTCTGCAGATGCGTGGCCAAACTGTTTGTGTAGCTTGAGAAGGACTTTGCGCTTTTCGGCTGAAGACATGTTTTCTGTCACTGTCAGGGCTTCATCTTCAGCTGTCGCTGCAAGTATCACGTCATCTTTCATTCGCTGTGTTGTGTTGTCTTTGTCTCTTATGTCTACACAGTAGTGTCCTGAGCTAGTGAACTCAAGAGGAATCCGCTGCTTAAACATTACTGCTCTGTCATTCTCCATGTCTAAAACAGTTCCTGCCTTCTTCAGTGAAGATTTACTCAGTAACAGTGGAATGTCAGCATTGACCACTTCTGCCTCAATGTGACATTTTGTGTGTCCTATTTTAGCAGGTAGTTTCACTTTTCTGGTGGAATATACCAAGTTGCCATCTCCAAAACGAAATGGTCTGGAACTGGAATTTTCTGTCTTCATCATTTTGTCTGCCTGCTCTTGACTAAGACCATTAACAAAACTGTCAAGCCATTTCTCCCCACATACAGTACGAGTGCATGCAGTGTCTATGATGGCGGATCCTACTGATTCAGTTATGAAAATCTCTGCGTCAGACATGGGGTTATTTGTCAACAACGTGATGTTAACTTCATCTACATTTTCGTCTTCAGTTAATCTTACTTGTTCGTTCTTCTTGTGGGGACAGTCCTTGGCCCAATGAAATGTGCTTTGACACACAGCACATCTTGACCGTTTACCGAACTTATCCAATGGGTTGGTGCCCGGCAACAATGTCCTTTCACTCCTGTTGAAATGTCGTGTTCCGTCTTCCTTGTCCTTGTCGTTGTTCAGTGAAGAAAGCTGCATCCTGGTTTAGTTGTATCCCGCGTGACGATCCTGGCGCCGTCTTCCCTCCAAAAATCCGCTTGAGTGCCGACTTCATCGATGCAAACTTTAAGTCGGGGCACGCCGTTAGTGCTAGTTGTCTGTCTTTTTCATCGAGGCAGGCCGTGTCTTAACAGCTTGAAGGCTAACACCGCATCTGGAAGCGCCATGTTGTACCTTTTGATTCGGTTGTAACGCTGCTCAAAGTCGATTATGTAATCTGCCATGGAAACCGAACTGTCTTTCATTAAACGATCAAACTGAGAATACGCTTCGTACTCGCGGTCCTTTTCTTCTTATTGAAACACGCTGTCCAGTTTAGCTAATAATGTCTCCATACCAGTATCATTGTCCAAGTCTTCTGCTGAAATCTCCATCGCGATTTCCCTGGCTCGTCCTTCCAATCCCAAAGCCACTGCAAGCGCCTGCTTCTTCTTGTCGAGTTCGGTAACTCGCGACCATATGTTGACTTCATTTTTCCAACCTTCATACGGCTTGGTTTCGTCAAACTTCGGCGGTACTCTGTAGTTTGCAGCCATCTTCAAACCATCCTCTGCTACCAATGTTGATTAGGTCTTAATAAACACGACGTTTATACAGTTGTAAATGACTTTATTTTCCGTACACCGGCTGAACATGTAAACATGGTTCCCTCCACAATTCACATCTGAATACCTGCACCCACTGCGCATGCGTATATGTCCTAGTGTCCGTTGCCGTAAAGGAAACTATAGAGAACTGTCGTAAAGTGTACAATAGAGAACAACACAAGTTAACAAGGTCCTGCTCTCGTCCATTGATGGCCTTCCTTAATGCGTGGTCCAGGACTATGACGAAGAGGAAGGGGGCTCTACTTCCACTCTGGTCAGGAGTTCCTGAGCTTGGTTCCACATGGTCGGAGAGCAGGTTGATGTGGTCTGCGTAGTCAGGTCTGTCTGACAGTGGGGCGTTTCTCTCGTGCTCTCGTCCACTGATGGCCTTCCTTAGCGCGTAGTCCAAGACTATGACTAAGAGGAAGTACCCCAGCCAAGATGTCAAACTCCACGCTGTTGCCATCTGGGGTCAAAACCTTGGCCCTTGTTGCTGTGTCTCTATTGCGTGTGTGGTGTGTGGTGTGGGCCATCTTAAAGTTACATTGTGGGCGTTTTCAGATTTGTCTTTGCAATCATCCCCACAACTTAGATAGAATCAGAGGGAAGTCATACATTATGACTGCAGACATATTGTCAATATAGAAATGAAAGCTCAAACTGACCAAATGTGCTCAAATTGCTTAAAAAGCAGACTTTTTGCCATAACGATCAACTGTCACTGTAAAAGTCACAGTAAAACTCATTTTTGTGTGGCGTCCATCTTTGAAATATGCAAATTAGGGGTCCAGACACACCCAATCATAAAGGTAAGTATTCCATTGAGTTTCTCATGCTCATAAATTATGAAATAGACACCAAGTTTACATTTCTATTCCATCTGGTTCAAAAGTTATTGCCAAAGCTACTGTACTTTCTAATAGGGGCCAATATTGAGGCGGCCATATTGGATTTCCAGCAGCAAGTTGACTGGTTTGTCCATATAGGTTGTGTTCCTACTGGTTCATAGATATTATTTCTGGTGGCCAACCTTTTATAGCAGGGCAAATGAAGAAATCAAAAAAGGGGTTACCCAAGGTGGGTATTTTGCATTTTTACATGATGTATCATGTAAAAATGTGAAATACCCACCCATATATGCCTCATATGGAATGTAATCAGCTCCATTGGATTCCTTGCCCCCAAAAATGTAGATGCAACCACTGCAATCTTGATTTTGGGTCATCTAGGACTAGGAGGCGAGATATTGAGAAATTCATTTTTGAAAGTAGCCATTTTTAAAGATCCAAGATGGCTGCTATACCGACCTCGAAAAAAATGGCAACAAACATTTTCTGATTCGTTAGGCTATAAGGTTTCCAAAAATATATAGTTTTACAAATCTTCGTCTAAAGCCTACAAAATTACATAAGGAACCTGACTAACAGCACAAGCTTGAGGGTGGAGGAACGTTGTTCAAAAACATGAAAATATTTTATCTTTTGGGCGACATTGTCCGGCGATAGCCAACGAATTCATGTGTTGCTTTGTTTACCATCCATGCGGAACCAGCCACAGAAATTTGGTTCCTAGTTCCACAGTTTACTGGACCGCAGCAGCGTCATTTACGGTCATTTACGGTACGCTTCAAAAGCGAGGACATATGGTAATGACAGCAGGAATGTCCACTAGGAGATTTCTATTGCCGTTATTAAAGTGTAGCGTAAGAGACCGCAGCTCATGATCGGTGTTTGGCATTTGTGATAAAGATATTGTCTGTTGAGGAATTTCTCCCCTTCCATGATGCCATTCTTAAGGTTAGTTCTTTGTGCTTTTGTTGTTCCAGTTGACCATTATATCCAAATAATAACACAGCTTTATACAGTACTTAATGTTTGATGCAGCATCAACAGATGTTTCAAGTTGTATCTGTTTTTATTTCCACTTTTGAGACAATGATTTCTAAATTTAAACAGACAGCATAATATTGTAAACGCTAATGGCAATGACACTGAAATGTTTGTTTTAGTTTTTTGCAAAACGATTGAAAAAGTTTTACCATTGGAACTGAAGGTAAACTGAGAACAAAATAATTGATAACAGATTTGATTTTTCAGTGATGAAATGGAGAAGATTAAGATCCCCAGAGACATGGACGATGCCAAAGCACTGGGAACCGTCCTATCCAAATACAAAGACACTTACTACACCCAAGTGCTGATGGCCTACTTCACAACATATATATTGTATCCTTTAAGCAAAGCAAATATAAGGACCATTGGACAGAGAAATAGTAAACTGGATTCTTTGCTTTAGCAATGTTTCCCCATGGTAATCTAAGCTTAGTTAGTGAGCTCTAGATTTAGTAAACTGGACCTGAGTTGGCTGTGTACTACACTTTTTCCATCTATTCTACACCATAACTCAAGAGCCGATCTTGTGCGCCCCCCCCTCCCAGAATGTGGATGCTACGATATTACATTTCTGTAATAATTCATTTCTGGTATGGCTGCATTCTGTATTAAGAAATATATTAATTTTGTCCATTCTGACAAAGGCATATAAACACTGAATTTGAAAAAGCAATGCCTCTTTATTCCAAAACGAATGCACCGTTATTGAAATGTTGGCCCATCTCCCAACATAAACAGCTTGTGTAGTATTTTTATTGAAGTTGTTGACCTTTTTTCTCCAGAAAACACTAATAGAATATGCAGCCTTCATCATCACAAAAGGCTTTTTCAGGATTTTTAAATTAATTTTTCAACATAATTATGAAATAAAATGTAAATCCCTACTTTTGCCTCATTGCTGGCAGCTAGGAAATCAAATATCACATATCTGTACTCTTACATTTTATATATAATTTTTTTTAAATCACCCTGGAAGTATTCATTAGTCAGCCAGTGGTTCTATATTTGTTCCATAGATGGTGCGCAAATCATGAACACACTGGAAAATGAAAATTCAACAGATTACCATACTGATTATTCACCTTAACATTTCTATGTCAGTCTTCAGACATTTGCCATTCCTGGATCTATCTTCCTCAGTATCCTGTCAGGATATCTCTATCCTTTCCCTCTAGCCCTTTTCTTAGTCTGCTTGGTGAGTACTATGGACAGCAGAGAAAATATGTAATACTGTATGTATGAGTGATTTTAGACCTGAGCTCGATTCAAAAAAAAAAAAAACCTTCTAAATCATGACCCCAAACATTATATGTAATTGGCCGCCGACTCATCTGAAAATATGTTGTTCCAGGGAGCCCGCCAGAAGCAAAGATTTGAGTTAAAAAAGTTCGCTCTGAAAGAATATATATTCAAAGATTTGCGCCACATTTTCACGATTTTTCAAAAATAGCAGATCTACAAGCTCATAGCGTGGCACCCGGAGCTGCGCTATGAGCTTGTACATCTGCTATTTCAACAGCTAAAGTATAACATAATGCTTAAAACATCAAAGGGGGTTCCCACCCAGAATGGCAAAGCATACTCTTTTTGGTGCATTGCAGTTGTTACTTGTATCGTGTATAATTGCTGCTGCTAGTTTTGTTGCAACCCGGGAGATAATAAAGCTTGGCAGTTGGCAAGCCGCATTATAATGCGTAAAATATTTTGAGGCTCCAGATAGATTTTGAATTTATTTTAGGTCGAAAATGGCTCTTTCAACATCTTGGGTTGCCGGCCCCTGCCGTAGCGGGTCACCCCTGCAAAATAATAAAATGTGTATCGTGTATAAATGTGTTGTGTGCGTCAGTAATTTGTGCCCAACGTATTGAAGTTGTCCCTGTTGAGCACAGAACCTTCTACCTTTAACTGGCTGAAGCACATTGGACTTCACTTTGAGCCTTAACCCATTAAAACTGGGAAAGTATCTGTGTCCTTAAATTTTAGTGTTGGATTGGTTATTGAAAGACAGCAGATATACAAGCTCACAGCTTCGTGTTGCACTGCAAGCCACTGCATGTCAAAGGTCATAGAGAGACTAATTTACGAACAAATTAGCAGCTACCTAAGCGAGTGCAATCTGCTGTTCGAATTCCAATCCGGTTTCAGAACATCACACTCCACTGACACATGCCTGTTGTATTTGACATTCAAAATGCAACTTTACCCTCCATGCCCTCAGTACCCACTTACTTGACTAATTACTTTAAAAAAAGTGAGCAACAGCCACAATACTAGAGGGAGCGTGAACAACGATCTGCTTCTGTGATTTGTGTCCTGTAATGTATCTTTTGTAATGTCTTGTGTATGTCTGGTCTGTATCTTGAACGGTGACGTCATGGAAGCAAAACAAATTTCAGTGCAAGCTGACAAAGTTGTATCGTATGTTGTCCTTCAGTCAGTCATTGTGTGTTGTTTTGTTAGTGCTCTGGACTAGGTGCCTCTTTCTGCTATATGCTGTCATACCTGGTCGGGAGACCTGTGGTCTACAAGTACCTCACAGAGAGAGCACACAAATGGTCTCAGCAGGTTGGTCTCAAAACCGTTGATGGGAAATTGAAAGTACTGGAACAATTGCTGCAATATTAAGATCCCTTTGTCATAATTTCCTCTGAATATGATATTATAGATATTGCTCCTTTCAAATGTTTACAATTTCTTCCCCTTTTTTCTAGGTTGAGAAGCATAGAGGTCATCTAATCAATTACATAATCTTCCTGAGAATAACACCTTTTCTCCCCAACTGGTTCATCAACATCACCTCACCTGTGATAAATGTGCCTCTCAAGGTCTTCTTCCTCGGAACCTTCTTTGGTAAGTCTAGTATTTGGTTCTGCATTTCTCTCAGTCAAGTCATTTCCTACAATTTCATCTTTGTGGGAGTATTGTTTGTGTCATTACATCACTGTGTTCCTACTGGCTGTTTGCAGGAGTTGCGCCACCATCCTTTGTGGCAATCAACGCAGGTACAACACTATACAAACTGACCACTGCTGGGGAGGCAGTGTCCTGGAACTCACTGCTCGTGTTGGGCGTACTAGCTGTGCTCTCCATACTGCCTGTCCTTTTCCAGAGAAAACTGCAGCAGAAGTTAGAGTAGAATCATCAGAACGATGAGCACCTCATCTGTCCGGCTGATCCCTCCTCCCCTGTCCTTGGCTCAGGAACAGTACATGCAGCTGTCACTCAAATTGCTTTGTCTTGCCTTATTATCACAAACAGCTGCTGATGATACAGCAGACAGAATCTGTGACCACTGGCAAATTGAGCAATCCTGCATCCAAAATGTATGTGGTCAGATCCTCATGACTGTCACCAAGTACAGTATAAGCCGGCCTCTCCTTGCTTGTTTTTGTTGTTTTTTATATTTATATAGTATTGTGGCACATCTTGTAAATAGAAGAAAATATATCTAAAATTACCGGTATTAATTAAACAGACACTGTTTATAGGGTTTGATATTGGTGGTCGAGTTGCATTTTTCAAGTAGCACATTCTTTTACTTGCTTTAATGCAAAGTAGGGTGCATGATTATGACAGATATCCGATCTCCGATTATTTGCAGGGACATACCTGTCGATACCGATTCTGATATTATACAGAGGACCACAATGGAAACAAGCCTAGGCCCTATAGGAGCTTGGCCCAAAGTGTTATTAAAGTATTCAATCAATCAATAAATATACTGTTTTTCCTGAATGAGATGAGTATACAAATTAAATGTAGAATTTAGCCATTGACGGTCACATTATTATTGCATCATCAATATTGGTGAAAATCTGGATTATTTTGAGACCAATCCAATACCGATATGGTATTTTTATAGCCGATATGGATGATTCAGATTACACTACCGATTATATTGTGAATCTCTAATGCAAATAATTGCTCTATTGCCTGCTTTTAATTGGGAATCGCATATCTCACCTTTTGTGGTTATAAATGTCACCTGACCTAAGTGTTAAAATCAGATTGTCTGCCACAAGTGATTTAGAAGCGGCATACAGTATCAAAACAATTTATCCTAGATTAAACTATTTATAACCCAAATATTATTGATATTTATTTTACCATGCTTGTTATATTTTAGCCTTTTTATGGTGTCTCTAAAGCAATAACTCAAAGTAGTAGGTTGAAAGTGGATTGAAGTTGTTTTTAGTTTGATGCTCATGCCTGTCTTGGCAAATTTATACAGTGGCTTAATTGCAATTGTGACGGGGAAAACTAGTAACTAAACTTCATGTTTAATAGTTAATTGCAGACCTGAACCACTGCCTCTCTCGGCAGTCAGGGGCTTCCTCGGAAGAGGGTTGCGCTGTTGCTGATATTGAGCACTCTGATTTTGGTACAGCCATTTATAACCCAGGTGGGGGATCACTCAAGGTCCAAGGCCAATTGCCTAGTGGTCTGCGATGCCCATCTGCATGGAAAGGCGTTTTATTTTACTTTATATATAATGTAGGCTACCATTATCTATCTGTTGGACAGCCGCTCTCAGGTTGATCTCTCGCTGCTATCTTACTACTGCTTTGTTCTGGGCACTTCAGTAAATATTATAACGGACGGTAGTTAACAACACATTGTGCAAGACTCACCAACCCCCCACCCAGTCTGTCCAGCATCTCAGCAAGTTGCTTCATTTAATAACATGCAAGGCCAGAACAAACTTGCTAGAGATGCTATGACAACATTTGTGCCTTTTAGGCATATCGGAGATGCAATAAAAAAAATCAAACCCATCACATTTCCCCTCTGCAGTATGTTTATATCACGAAAGGTTATATAATAATTTCCAAGGCTTAAATGATGATTAATTATACTTGGGCAGGTGTGGCCAGTTTCACAATTTTGATATGCGTAAAATCGTATCAAATATTATTTTTGCAGCAGGCTTCGAGACAGAATAAATGCATTTTAATTGGTTATTTAGACAAGTTCTGAAAAAAATGTATCCTGTCACCCCCATCCCCTGTCACAAATTTTAAACATAAAGGATACATGAAAGGTTGGATATCTAGGATGTGTGTAAGATTACATTATAATTGTCCATTTCCTGAATCCATCAACTTCTGTCCATTGAGAGGCATGCTGATTAATTCAGGAAAGGAGTAACGTGAATCAGTTCAAATTGTTTATTTTATGAAAACCAGCCTTTCCTGATGCTAAATCAAGGAAATGTAGATGGGGCAGTGATAAGCCATACCAATGTACTAACCTGCTGGTATGCTTGGTTTTGTAGTTGTATTTGTGGTGTGACTGCATGTCTGTTTTGTAAATCCCTCTCCAGCCTATGCTATTGTATACTATGCCAGTGTGAAAGAGCAAGTGAACTCCATTTAGTGGATGATCGATCCACCAGTGTCCTTTATAGTTTATATGACTGCCAACTGATTGTGAGGTATATAGCTAAAAGCCTAATCCTCAGAGAGATTGTGTGAGTTGGAGAGAGTGCTAATTATACCATTCGGAGGAATAACTTTGGCTTGCGTTTGTAAAGCTACAAATTGGGACGTATTAAGTAATGGTTTGCTGTAATGGTTTGCTGGGACCAAATGACCACAAATGGCCATATTTCTTACGTCATCATTAAGAGCTAGTCATACATATACACACCACGTACTCTGTTCCCAGCAGATCAGGCACAATTTGCTATTTTATTTTTACTGATTATGTATATAGTATACGTATGACTAGCTCTAAATTATGACGTAAGAAATATGGTCATTTGTGGTCATTTGGTCCCAGCAAAACAGGCACAGACTTGATGTTTTTCTGCATAAACATCGAATGGCGGGACAGCTGTCACGGCGGAAGAGACCGGGCGAAAACATTACTTGCCGGATTGGATGCCAGACTGACCTATTGTAGCTTTACCGTTGATTGATTTAGTCCCATATGAAAAATGCTTACTGAATTTGCTTTAATGTATAATTTATTTTGTATTTTTATTTTGTGTACAAGGTTAACTTATTGTTGCTGATCAATAGACATGCAATGTAAAAGAGTTTGATGCAGTGAATGTTACACACGGACAAGTCTTAAAGTCAAACCACACCAATGATTAGCCATGCAACTCCTCGCAATATGCAACTATGGCTATCCCCAATGGCAGGTGCAAGAAGTTGCATTGTTGCGGTTGATCTTCAAATGAGTTTGTTGCGACTAGTTGCATTGGTGCGGTTTGGGCTTTCTGAATACTGATCATTGAAGATCTTGCACATTTGTTTTGAAGCAGTTTGTGTAGCACATTTTCTGTTTCTGTCCTACTGTATTTGTAGTATCAATTTAACATCTTCATTCAGGAACAGAATCGCTGTCCTACTGTAATCATTGTTTTTATTGGTCTATTCTGTGATTTCCCATACACATTCATATATCCCAAGTTTTCAGTAATTTTGTAAAGTTGCCATTGTCTATTTCTTGGCAGTTTCTTTTAGGGGTTCTGGGTTAACAAACATGCATGCCCATACACTGCATATTCAGTAAAATAGCTTTTATAACCCAAGGATTTCTTATGCGCACAAAAAGGCACATTTACTGTTTCCATCTTTTTCCCCAAATGTTGAAGGATAATGTAACAGTTGCTAGAGAGAGTACATGTGTTATGTATTGTAGCATGCAGCAGTTTATGGTGATACATGCAAGACTGATATATTAGGCCTACTGATCATGCTGCTTGTATTTCTCAATGTTTGAATGGGAGTTAGAAAGATTACTTATTAATGCAGTCAACTTTCAAGAATGTATCATTCACAAAATTTGCTAAGACGAGTTCCCAACCCCGCTTAAACATATCTGAGTAAATGTTTAATCTTGGTCATCTTGTGGGATTTCCATTATCTCTTAGCACAGTTTACTTTCAGTCTGAATGAAAAGATTTGTATTACCACAGGGCTCTGTCAAGTTAACTATTTTGTTTTTGCCACACACTGCTGTGGGATAATTCTTTGTAATGGGACTGTGTGTGTGAAAACACAGTATTAAGTTGTACAGAATAGTGATGTACTGCAGTATGATCTGTGTTTACAAATACAGTTTAATGTAAATTTCTGAACTATGTACTGAAATTTGCTTTATTTTTTATATGTATTAAACCATTGAACATAACATCTTACATAATACAGTTGTCAACCTATCTTCAAATGGCTAATGCATAAATAAATCACATTTTAACAGTCCGGAAGAACAGTGTTTTTCTCAAAACATTTCAGAGAGGTGCAGAGAGAAATCGGTGCAGAATAGAGCCCTGGAACTCCCCAGTCAACTACTGTGTGTGTTGACCAAATGAATTTTAACTTTGTACTGGTTTTGTAAAACTCTGTGGAATATCAATCAGTGGAATATTAATGTTGACTGTGAAGTGCTAAGTTGCATACTACTTTGTCATTAGTGTGGTTGCCCAAAGGGCAACCAGACTCTAGTAATTGTAACACTTTATTATTTCACTGGAGTAGTCTTTAGTTTGACGCATTATACCTCCCACATTTTTTTATCTGTACGCACTTGAGCCATATGTCAAATTGACCGGAAGAATCGGGAATCGTGTGCTTGTATTTTGTTAAGAGAAATGTTGTATAGTTTAATTGATATGAATTTATTAGTGAATTAAAATGTCCCATTGACATGAATGGGAAAATGGTAGTTCGTATCGTTCGGCCGTAATCGTCGTCCGAAGTTGGAGGGGCCTATATCACAAAAAATGCCATAAATCACGAACGGAATGTCCAATCCATCCCAAATTTGAATCACATGTCCGGGGTGGTTCAATCAACCAAGTTCTAAAAGCAAGCAATTTTCATCCATAGGGGGCGCCGCAAATGCGATAAATGTAACCGTTTGTCGCAAAAACATGAATTTTGGGGGTTAAATCCCCTCCGAATTACTTATGCATGATCACAGGGGTGACGCGACATTGTAATTGGCTGGCAATATTAGTGGGAGGAGCATATGTAAGCCACTGCGGCAACCACACTCTGCAAAAAAAATTAATTGCGAATTTTCTAGTTGTATTTGTAACTGAAATGTGTTGCAGTCAAGTTTATTTCAGTAATGATGTTCATTGTCTCGAAGTATAAATTAGGCATTAGCACCGCCTAGTGGCAATTCTGTAAAAGGGTTGACTTCCAGCAGCCATCAATGTGACTGTGTGCAAACTGTGCATCCCCCCTACTCTATGGTGTGCATAGGCCTACTATTGATGATATGCACACAGCTGCCATCTTGCCAGCATGGTGATAACAGCCCATTCATCCAAACAGAAAAGTCCTATCTAATAAAAATATCTAAACGTCAAACTCACCAACATTGCAGCTGTATGGAAAGCTTGAATTATCCTCTATCTGCAATGTGTTTGTTTAATAAAAATCCACTGTAGACATGTTATGAGCTACTTACTCCCTGTCAAGTAATTCCTTGCAGATGATGTTTTTCTAAGTGCTGGAGTTTGGAAGTGCTCGTTGACTATCACTCAACAACCCATGCGTACCACCTGTTACCACCTGAATTGTATCATAATGCAGGAGGCAGCAGGAGGTTCCTTTACTGATAACGAGTGCATCCAAACTCTGACACTTAATTGTATCATAATCAATAATCATCTGCAAGGAATTTATTGACAGAAAGTAGCTCATAACATGTCTACGGTGGATTTTTATGAAACAAACACTTTGCAGATAGTAAGACAGCTAGTCTTACTATATTACTATATAGTCTTACTTAGATAGTTTCGTACAGCTGCAATGTTGGTGAGATTGACGTGATTTAATTAGATAGGACCAGTGGCGTAAATATCAACAGTGCAACCAGAGCAGCGCAACGGGGCCCAGGCGCCATGGAGGCCCATGAAGGAAGGAGAAAGAAAAGAAAAGAAAAGCCAAGGCAATCCAATTTTCTCTGCCAAAATCCTGCGTGCGTCCTCGAGTTGCATGCGTGCCCATGTGGATCTGCTTTGAGCTGAAGCACCCGTTCTGGCAGTGAGTTAAAGTGTTATTTAGCACTAATATTAGGACAAATCAAATGGCGAAAGTAGACGATCTACATGCTGTTGACACGCGATCCTCCATCCCAAGATACAGGCTATCTGTGTCTCTGTGTGCGTTGGGGGCCTAAACTAAACATTTGCACCAGGGCCCATCACCATGATGGTACATAGGCCTGTGGATAGGACTTTTCTGTTTTGATGAATGGGCTGTCTATGGGAAGTTGCACCTAGTTAGCACCTTGCTGGAGAGATGGCAGCCGTGTGCATATCGTCAATACAGCACATGCTGTTTACTCAAATGCTGGAATACGTGTAGATTAAGAATAGCTCTATATTCCCATAGCAATCATTCCTATAAGTGTTTGTTCCTATAAGTGCAGAGTCGTCTGCGAACAGGAACAAGTTGCAGTCACAAGCTGATGTCATGTCGTTAACATTAGAAACAGTAAAGTCCCTAGTATGCTTCCTTGTGGAATGCCACAGCTCACTGGGAGGGGGGGGGGGGGGCAGTGTTCCGTTCACCTCCACCATCTGTTCTCTCCCCTCCAGGTATGATTGCATCCAGCTCACTGATGTGCTATCAAAACCAATTGCTTTTAGTTTGTTAACCAGTATGGAGTGGTTCACGGTGTCAAAAGCCTTTGAGGTCCAGCATGACCATGCCGCAGTATTTGCCAGCATCCACCTCGTGTTTGATGTGGTCGCTCAAATAGAGGAGGCATGTGTCAGTGGAGTGGGATGTTCTGAAGCCAGATTGAAATTCGTACATAATTGTTTTTGTGGCAAGATACTTTTCAAGTTACTTTGGCCAGTTAGAAATCTTAGGTTTTTGTAGAAGGCTTTGATGTCATGTGCTCTACACCAAAACGGGCAGTTTGTTAACCAGCTTGCAATGTTTTTAAAGAAGATGTTTAGTAGTTGGCTAAATCAAGCTTGTCAGTGATGAGGGTGTCGTTTGATTTGATGTTTGTTTAACCTGGGTTTTTTTCTTCTGACTAGCTTCAGCCTATTTGGTTGTTTAGTAGCTTCCAGAGCTCCCGAGGATTGTTTGTTTTCCTCTGCTTTATCATTGATAATGTTACTTTTTGCGGATTTGGTCATGGTAGTTATAATGTTTCTTAGCTTGTTTCGTTGGGTTTTTAGGATGCCCAGTTGTGTTTGGAGATCACTGTCAAAGCGCTTGGCTAGCTTGGACTTGCATTTAAGAAGTTCAGACAGAGCATGTTTTGTCTCTGGCTTTCATTGCAGTCCATATGTCCAAATTCATCCATGGCTCTGAGGGGGTTTTGACCCTAATGGTTCTCAAAGGAGCCATGTTGTTTAGTAGGCCTACTGATGTAAATTTGGTTTTGAAGCCAAGCCATGCTTCTTCGACTACTCCTGAGCTCATCGGACAAATCCAGATTCTCCAGTTCAAGGTTAATGGCCTCGCTAGAGTAGGTTTTGAGGTCCCTAGATAATGACTGTTTTGTGACAGCCGGACTTTAGTTTTTTTTTTTTTACGAGTACAGATATTCATAAAATTATCACTAAACCCGCATATAACACCTTTCTTGGAGATCCTGGATTTGTCAAAGGTCAGAATGAGATCACTGACAGTTTGAGTAGAATCACACACTCTCTTGTGGGTTTGGAAGCTGACTGACACTATGCAGATCACAGAACCTACTGAATGACTTGAACACAGGTGCTTCCTTGTGTTGCATTATTATATAGAATCCATGTTGGTCAGGTGGTCTACTAATTGCTACAAAACCTGCAACCTGGGCATAGGCCTACAATTGAAAGGTCCCTTGGTAAATGCAAGTGAATCTGATCATGATCTCAATGCCTGTTCAAATCGTGTAGGCCTACTAAAGGCTATTTTACATTTACCATCTTCCAAATACTTTATTTACATTTTTGGAGAGAGAAACGGGAGGTGCCCACCACAATGTGTAGGTAGGTGAACGCTCTTACTGTAGCCTATCGGATACGAGCGAGGCCCCCGATGAAAACAGCTGTGAAGAACTACGGACTACTGGAAGGACCACAATGCATTTCGACTGCCATACTCTGATTTTTTTCCTAGGCTCTCTTGAGTCTCTACTCTCTTCACCGCGATCACATCGTCGTAGCATCATCCGCGATGATGGCTACTGAGCGACAGCACATCGACATTCTTTAATATGCGCCCGATTGAAAGACCGAGGATACGAAGGGTTCTGCCACCGGACCAGTCTCAAAATGACCACCGGATTCAGCTCCAATTCCTGTCGGTTCGCAGATTACTTCGTCGTCTGCGGGCTGGACACAGAGAGCGGACTGGAACCCGACGAACTGTCCGGTAAGTAGCTGCCTGCGAAGGGGGGATGAAGCTTGCGATTATCCAGTTATCCACACACTAGGATGACATTCAAATATCTATTCAGTAGGCTAACTGTAACTTTTCATATATTTGACCATCGTTTCTTCATATGCATATGGCATATTGGACACTGTCCTATAGGCCTACAATCAATGTGTTTATTCAGCCTGCTGTGTGAGTAAAGCTGGATGAGGGGTCGAGAGGATTACAACGTTAGCTTGTTGTAGTACGTCTTAAAAGCGCCGTTATAAACATTAAGATATATGTGTGATCCAGACATGTGCAACTCGTTTTGTATTGCTGATTTGGATATGGCAGAATATTGGTCAAATTGTGATGTGTTTTTGTCAATGTTCATCTCTAGGCCTTTATTGCTACGACTAGCGAGGGCTCAGTCCTCAGCTACAATTCCATGGTTGATACAATGTAACTACTATGCCATAGTTGATACAATGTAGCCATGCATGCAGCCAGAAAAGAACTAGGTCTAATTAAGATGGAAGAAAATATTGTAGCCTAACTTTGTCATAACTGTTCATAGGAAATATGAATAGTAGCATCTTGTGAGAACTGGAAATATGGGATGGAAATTGTGCAGTTCCTTCTCTTTCATCAGTTTTATTTAAAATTTATCATTTTTGAAGATTGATAACAATAATCTGCAGTGTAGGCCTACAGATATAGCCTTCATTTAAATGGTTGTCAGTTTTTGTGAGTAATTTGCTTATCAATGTTGCTTGTCAACCTTGACAAGATTACATTGTCAAGATTACATACATTACATTGAGTGGTATTGGGTTACTTCCCAGTTATAGGCTAAACAATTGGAGAAAAAAAAAGGCTAAAAGAAAAAGAGATTTTTGGTCCAAATTGGTAAATAAAGATTAAATCAGAGAAAACTGTAGGACATGATTCATGACCATATTTCTAGATCAATGTGTTGTCGATCATGAAAATAGCTCAATGTCACACAACCAACAAATGGTCCCAAACTTAAGGCTGCATTGATCTGTTTTTGCTTCAGTTGAGCAGTTTCATGTGAAACACCTGGATACAACGTGCACTTCACAGGGGGAAATTGCCCATGGCTTGCCCAGCCTTGTTCATTTCTACTTAAAGGATGGGAAGGATGTTACCGGTATGTTAAAAATAGCCTACATGTTCTAAAAATATTGTATTTTACTCCGAAGACTAGACATAACCATGCAGGTATTATCCACAAAAATCCATTACTAGATCAGAAAATAACCACCACCTAGTATCCTCACAGCTACAGTATGTCCTGTTCAAGAAAACAGGTTTGGTGACATACTTCTTTTTGTACGTGTTGGGTCGCCGATACTGCATTCACAGGTAACTGTGAACGCCTTTCATCTAAGGTTAACGCTGTCTTACGCCAGGGCTCCACTGGGCGCGTCGCGTCTCCGTCGCGTCCTGCTCGTGTCATGACAACGTCAACGTCACGCTAGAGGTGCTCCACCGCGGGCATTTGAAAACTGCGCGTCAGCAACATTCTTTTATGTTGCTGTCAACGCGTGCGTGCGTCAAAAAACGAACCGGGGCAATTTTTTAGTCACCGAACGCAGCACAACGCAACGCAACGCGGGCAGTGGAGCCACCCTCCATTGATTAAAAGGGAACATTCCCGACGCTGACGGAGACACGACGCAGACGCGATGCAGACGCGACGCAGACGCGCCCAGTGGAGCCCTGGCGTTAGGCCATCATAAAGGGGAAAATCAGATATAGAAAATTACTCTTCTAATCTTGGCTACTCTCTTTTTTATATTAAATGCAATGTTTAGATTAAACTGGGGGATAAAATCATTGTGTAAGTCATTGTACATTTGAGCTTGCGGGAGTTTAGCTCCGTTTGTAACCTCAATATCTACTCTTTAACTCCGAGATGAGGTTGCGTGGCAGGGTATCCCTGCACAGGTCGAAATGGGGTTGAGCCGTCCACAAACAGTGGCGAAAACCCTTTTCGCAGTATCGTTTCCAAAACATAAAGGTATCAGAACTGAGATACAGTTGATAAACTTAACACAGGAATGTACAATTTTAATTCAGGGGTGAAAAAACTGCTCAAATCAGGCTTAGGCCTGACGTCAAAAAAAGTCTTCTGAAAGAATATATATTCAAAGATTTGTGCCGTATTTTCACGATTTTTCAAAAATAGCAGACCTACAAAATAAAAATGTAGTCCAGTCAACCCCGTCCGCATGCGCAGTTACGTAAGATTGCATTGCATTGGGAAAACATGGTACAGGCTGACAAACAACCGCTTTGTAAATGTTATGTGCCTGTGTTAAGTTTATCAACTGTATCTCGATTGTGATACCTTTTGATTCCTTTCATGTTATTCTATATAACATGAGATAAGCACTACTGTTTTCATACGCTACATACAGACCAGTGTATGAATGTGTAATTTATCCTAGAAAAGGAAGGGTGAAAACCACCACAAATCTAGTGCGTCTCATTTGACAGAGGTGTGAGGTTCTGCTTTTTAACAAGAAGTCATTTTCTGCTGACGAAGAAGGCAAACTTGAGTTGACTGTGATTTCAAGATGTTGCTGTAGTAGTATTATATTAGTTTTGGTGCCAATCTGAACTGAAACATCTGATTAGCTTGGTATACATTTATATACAGTATCTATCTATCTGTCTTCCTGCCTGCCTACCTACCTACCAGTGGCGTTTTGGTTGTAGCATGGGGTACCACGGCGAGGGCCAGTAATTTTTTCACGCGTACGTGCGTGCAGGTACCGCATGGTACGGTCCTAGAACACGTCCCCTCAGATTCACGCCGCGCCAAGTCGAAGTGTAGTGTCTGTTGGGCAACTCGGACGATGACCCAGTCAATAGCTCTTCCCCAGGCTATAGCTGCTGAAAGACTGAGGCGAGAAAAAAAATCTGCTGCTCCGACAACAATAGATGGCTGCCCCAATCGCACCTTTAAACAAGCTACAAAAGCGGCCTACTTGTGCATATCAATGGTCCATGTGTGACCTGTTACTGTAGTCTGTAGGACAGGCATCGGCTACTGTCAGATGTCCTGAAGCAGTCCAAAAGAGAATGGGTTATATTGGATAATGGTCCTGGATTCATGAATTAAATTACAGAGGCCGATGACGTGACTTGCGACTGTAGGTGTGTGTGTGTGTGTGTGTGTGTGTGTGTGTGTGTGTGTGTGTGTGTGTGTGTGTGTGTGTGTGTGTGTGTGTGTGTGTGTGTGTGTGTGTGTGTGTGTGTGTGTGTGTGTGTGTGTGTGTGTGTGTGTGTGTGTGTGTGTGTGTGTGTGTGTGTGTGTGTGTGTGTGTGTGTGTGTGTGCGTGCGTGCGCAATTCTCACTTGCTACAAGTGACAAAGTCACAAATTGACACTTTGGAACCAGTAGTCAACACAGAGTATATTATGGTGCTAGTAAAGGCTGGCTGTGTGTTGTTAATGTTGTTTAATGGTTGTTTTAATTAATGAATTTGTCACAAGTTGACTCTCATACACTATATCAGCTGTTCTATGCACATGAAGGTGTGCATGCACGTGACGTGACGTCATTGAAATACTGTACCACCGGGGGGAAAAAATCACCATTACACCACTGCTACCTATACCTATACCTACCTACCTACCTACTTACCTAGTTGATTTTAAGATGACGCAATTTCTTATTTAGAGTAGTCAATTATTTTCTTATACCTGTTTTTCTCCCCAATTTAGTCATTATGCCAATGAATTCCTCCTCACACACATTTGTGTTGTCACTAATCCTACCCTGCCAGTGAGGAGCCCCCACCGGGAGAACTTCTCCCGCCCAACCCTGAGCTGGATACGCCACGGTGGATTCGAACCCACAACCTCCGTGGTGGTGGGCAGGGACTGCGGCATCCGAGCACTAAGATGACCCAATGTTATTTTCCATTGAGAAAAACGTCCTTGACCCAGGGGATGATCATATTTATTGATTATGACTTTGTAACCTGTCAAAACGGAATTAATTGCATTCAGTTGTACGTACGTGTACGCGTGTGCACGTTAGAATGTGTCCCTTCAGATTCACGCCATGCCAAGCCAAAGCATAGTGTCTATTGACTGAGAATTGAGATTGATTTATAACCTGAGCGTTTGCATTTGTGTCTATATTTCTTATTTTTCAATCAAAGAGGCATGTAACCCTAACCTAACCTTGATGGTTAGGTCTGCCAAAAAGTTAATTTGAAAATGTGGCCAAAATTTGGACGTCGGTCAGAGTTTATTGTAGTTAAATGTTTCTGACCATGGAATACTGGTTTGGCACTGCATCACTTCATGCTTATCAGTAAAGAGGGGTGGTCTGAGCTATGCCAAACAGGGTGATGTGTAATACTGCTTGCTACTGACTTCAGAACATGTATATAGTTTCCTGTGATTTTTTGTTTTATTATTTATAGTGATATTTTGCACTACATTTTTATTTTTATTTTTTTTGCACTGGTTTTGCTGTGATTTATTCTCATTTGTTCAACAACAACATCCATTTAGTTAAAATTTGACACTGAGTTGTTACATTGTTAAGCAAGAAGCAATGACCACCTATATACTTACATGGCAAAGGAGTGTCAATGATCAGAGTCTGCTACGCATACCTATAGATTTGAGAGGGGACCCTAACAGCTCTGGTCCATAGCTTGACTTTATTGGTGAGTAGGTAAACATTATTTTTTATTTTCGCTACAGAGGAGAGGCTGGTCTGCATTTCATGCGAGGCAGGAAGCCAATCAGTTCCATAGCCTTAACGCAACGGCAGCAAGAGCATTAAGGCTATGGACCAGAGCTAGGACCCTAGCTACCGTGCTATGGAAACAAGAGATATTTTGGGTGCCGGGTCGGGCAAAACTGTGCGAGGCCATGAGATGTTCTACTGGGCTGCTATGTGGAAACCCAGCAGATAGGGACACACCTTTAAATGTTATTTCTGGTTATCCGAGTCTGGTGATTTATAAACATTTTGCCTATTTTACCCCAGCCTCCTGTCTCTTACGTCATTGGGAGATTGTGACCTACTAAATTACTAACTAAGCAAAGAGATTTATAATGGCGTATTTTTCTACTTACCCTCTGCATCCGAAAGTGCTTGTACGTACTGTAATTGGTGCAATGCCATTCACATTGGTCTGCAAACACATGCTGTATCAGTCACATGCTCTATGTGGGAAAGAGCATAATGTGGTAGAGCAAACTTCCTGCTGCCTCAGCATACTGTCAGTCAGCAGAGCTAACATTACTGACAGTATGGCTGTCCACGCTGTAAACTGCAATAACTACCCATTACCATTGAATATTTAAATCCCAATTTATACTAACTTCATCTTATATTAAAATTGGCTAATGGGATGGTGGGCGGACCATGGCCTCTGATTCAGACAACCATAAACAAACCCAATGCGCCCATATATAGACAGGACCACAGCCATGTCTCTGTGACTCAGACATAACCATGGAGAAACCTGATATGCCCATATATAGACATGTCACTGTGACTCAGACATAACCATGAACAATGTCCATATATAGGCATATCAGATGAGAGATCCGCTATGCCCATGTATGGTTATGTGCATACTGCATACATTTTTGACCCACCGACTTCAAAATTGGTGCACTCATCGCATCGGCAAGGATTTGATGTAGTGCGTTGCCTGCCACTGAGTTGTTCAGATATGCACTGGAGCAGACTCAGACAGTTAAACGTTTTGACCGAACTATAACATCTTCGTCAGGCCTGGCGAAGATGTTATAGTTACATAATACCGATACTATGATCTATGACATAGACATATTGGCCGGATGAGGGTTGTGTTACTTGTGTGGCAGCCCGAACCCTGTGTAAGAAAGTCTAATGCTAATGCAGTCTTCACATGCATACAGAAAGATGACAGCTTAAGCACTTGAGACATGCCATTGTGTTTAGCATGCTCTGATCTGTATTTGTTGATTTAAATTGTTCCATGGTAAGATTTTGTGAGATAAATATTGTTGTGAGAGTATGAAGGCTTGCACATACAGGTACATTCACTGAGCTTCAACCACAGTAAAGTTTAACCAAGGGCATTACAGGCCAATCCTCAACAAACAGTAGACTGGGATCAATTTGCTTAGCAGTTTGCATTCCGCATATCTTTTCTGGAGTGGATAGTTGGATACAGAAATGGTCTGTGTGTGCATGTACTGCAGAAAGCCTGGTGATGCAAGGTTAAACACTAATACATACACAGTAGGCTAGGCTATCTAACATTGCCAGTGTGATAGTGTTATTGGTTGACTTAGATACTTCATTTTCAAATGGAGAGCTCTAAAGTTTGATTGATTTATGATTTAAATTCTTTGTTTTATGAATGGTATGCAGACGATAGTTCATAATTCTGTCATCATGGTGTCAGGGTAGCGGTAGCCTCGGAAACCCAGACGTTTTTATTTCCAGGGATGAAAAAAAAAGTCTGGGTCTGAGTCCACTTCAATAGAGCACCGAAGTCCTGACGTAACTCGCTCATCCCGACGATTCCCCTGGTTCACGGAAGTAGTTTCTCTATGGAGAATAACATGGGGTGATCTTAATATCGTCTACTATAAGCGTTGTGGTCCAAAAATAAACAAGCTGTCTCGGCGTTATTGTCAGGGAGGTGTCTCTGTATCGTTTGCAACAGTCAGTCACTCATATATGATATAGTCTGCTTCTAGCGAAAATCTAACTAATTCAGCAGCTGTAACATTAGCGTTTTCTCTCAGTCAGTTGATTCTTCATATCCATGTGAGTGAAGCGGCCGGGATGACATGTTTATTTTTCAAACACAGTTCTTATATGAATCAATCTAAAACTCCTCCTATGGTGATTTCAATGCAACTAAACAAATACATGAACCTGGGGACTGACGCCCTCTACTGAAAGTGACGTCAGACTTCGGTGCTCTATTCGGCATAGAGTAGCGCAAACATTGCTCACTCTCTGCTGATTTCTGATCGTCTGCACCTTTGTAAAATTGACATACACACGCACACATGTACACACACACGCTCCTCTCTCTCTCTGTCGCTCTAAGTAATTAGTCTCATGTCGCGCAGCTGCGCATAGTTTCTCCCGGCGGATCCTGCCGGGAGCTGCCTATGCCATAAAAAGCATAGGTGAGTTCCAGGCTAGGGTAGCGGTGGTTAGAGCACGTGCCTTGGTCATTATGGCCAAGTCTCCTGAGGAGGCCTGTCCTGGAAGGGAGTCTCCAGGAGTAAAACGGATGATGATGATGATGGTGATGATGATATCATTGTGTCACACTTCTGGCACTGAGCCTGTGACAAGCCACCCTCAGTTCTCGCAAGGAAACTCTTGCGAGAACAAAAGCTTTTATGTGGTCAGCCATGCTGTGTAGCCTATGCTATCTATCATCACACACCGTTTACAGGACAGGCTTGCCTCAGTTTCCTTTATGTTAAGCTCAGAAGTGATAGACTTACAATAACCTTTTATAGGCCACAAGTGTTCGTGCTGACTACACTTTCTGCGTGTTATGAGTTTCAGAAGTTCTGATAGAAAAATCATCACTTGATGTGCAAGATGGAAAGTACCTTTTGACCTGAGCAGAAAATTGGGTTTAAAAAATGTACTCGTTGTCACCTAAAACACATTTTCAGCTCAAGAAGGAATTTATTGCTTTTATTTTATTTTATTTTTTACAAAAGGTTGGATCGAGGGTTGACTCTCAACCCTCATTTCCAGGCATATAGCATACAGTATAATAGCATATAGCATATAGCATAAATATTTCTACATACTTAAAATCCTGTAAGAAACTTCTGAAAATTGTTCCTTCTTTTGAACGTATTTGGCCTCTTTAGTAGATTGGGGGTTCAATTAATGTTCTGTTCTCCATAATTAAAGGAAATAACATTTTGCTTTGTACTCCAGGGCCGAGGCCCATCTTAATCTCTCGAAATTATCAAATGAACAAGCAGAAATGTTAAAAGCAGTAAGTCATCTTTAGGCCAGTGACTGTTATAACAAGAATTGGGGACAGTGATGAGGCGAAAATATAATCTAATGATGATGACAGTGTTTATTTAAAAAAAAATATCTGTGACATTTTACCGATTCCGAAAATATTTTCAAATACTTAAACCAAACCCGAATGGATCCGTGACAATTTCGTCCGATTCCGACCTGTTCCGAGATTTCTTTCAAATTGCGGCGCCAAGTCCGACGAGAGTGTGAGAGATAAAAAAAGAGTCTCATCTCCTCAGCTTGCGTGCATTTAAAATGAACCAAACGGGTCATTTGTTTTTTACACACAATCATCAGAGTTTTAGCAGAAGCAGATGCATGTACCGGTCTTGGCTGAATGGAATATTTACAAGGCGCGACACTCAATGCACTTATAAACAGATCCCCCTTTGCTCTCTTCTTTATCATGTGCAGTGGGGAATGGGATACACAGGAGAGTTGTCATGGTTGCTTTAACCTTCTTATATTAATTTGATTTGAGCTTTGCTAGTTTGCTTTCACACCAGTGTGAACTGAGTGGTGCAACTCCGTGTGGGGTTCCTTCCCAGGGGGGTCAGGAACGCACTCAGGGTGGTGGGCCCCGTGTCCGAAATGGTTTAGGGATTACAGAGTTACCGTGTGGGGCTCCCCAGGGGGTCTATCTACTGTACTGTACTGTCACTGCACTGTACTGTCACACCTGTGTGTTAGGCTGCACTGTTGAATTCAACAGTCTGTCAGTGTCTCGAGAGACTACTTAGTATTTTGCGTGTGGTTAGGGTTAGGGACAGGGTTAGTAATTGGGCAAGTCGGACCAACTCACCGTCGGAGTAATGCACCGTCTGAATAATGACGCTGACCCCCTAATTCAGCCTTGGTCATTCTCATCTTTATTTGTATACCTTTCTATTGCGTCATAAAGGTAATACAGCAGATTGGGTCGCAGTGATGTACAATGAGACACAATCCAAACTTTATGGCCAAGCCCTATTTGGGGCACACAGTCAGTTTCAGTGCAGACTAGGGTCTCATTAGCATGTATGTATGACCTCCCAATCCACAGCCCCCTGGATGCTTCTGTCACACACAGTCCGCCTTGCAGGCTACACTGGACAACAGGCAGCCGAGGCATAAGTACATGCAAACAGGCCTGCTTTATTCAAATGCTAAACATCCTTTGAGGTTCCCAGGCACTCATACGTAATCCCTTTCAGTAAATTAATGAATAGAGCAGTTTGGAAGTTGACTGACTTGCTCTCATATTCACTGACTCATAGTTGATCATTCACATGACAAGGTATTAAACCGTCATTGAAAAATATTTTAATCAAAAACGTAATGAATTTTGAAGTGCCATTAATTGCCATTTATATACTACAATTGAACGCTGTATTACTGTATACCATACTTTCTTGTCTTCATTAACGATAGACACTACTGAGGTTTGAGTTAACATAGGAGTAGGAGAGTGTCAACGTCTATTCACTCAGGGAGTTGAGGATAGCAGAAGTTGTATAATTAATCTTTGTAAACAGTAGTTTTGTTTTTAGTATAAAAATAGTATTAACACCTCTAATAAATGCTCTTTCCACACGAATACCATGACATTGCTGGATTTAAAAAACACACAAATTGCCAGCATAGGCCGTGGAGAGTAATTCCCGTAATGGATACTTTAGTGCACACACACACACACACACACACACACACACACACACACACACACACACCAACCGACCGACAGACAGTGCTTTAGAATTTGTGTTCATACGTGGGCACTACTAGGCAGCTTTATGACAGAGAGATGAGATGAGATGAGAAAAAGTATCACCAATATAACAGTATATTCAGGTTGGGTTTATTTGTCATTTATTTGTCTCATAGGTATACAGACAACCCTGTTCACGCTTAGAATTATGATTAAACGCAATGCATCTTTGATGCATTCACACTTTGTGCACAATCTGACTGCTGTCTCAAATTCGCCATGTATTTCTTTCATTGGCTACGTTTACATGAGCAGTTAAATCCCCTTTTCATTCCGAATAGAAGTTCAATCCTATTAAACGTTGTTATGTAAACACCTACAAAAACTTACATCCGAATGAAAACGCTCGATGCGATCTAAAAACCATTCCGATGTCACTGGCCGGATTACTCCGATTTTCAATGCGATTGAAAGAAAATTGGACTCATGTATACACTGCTTCGGATGTAAATTCATTCTGGTCTTTCTGAGCATGCTCATTTCCATTGCGCTCCAACTCCAAGGCGCTCATAAGCCTCATATCCAAGGCGCGCCGAGGAGTTTGCACATAGAGCGCGTTATTTCGTGCATTTTGTGTGTGTGTGTGTGTGTGTGTGTGTGTGTGTGTGTGTGTGTGTGTGTTCAACGGTCTCTCTCTCACACTCTCTCTCTCTCTCTCTCTCTCTCTCTCTCTCTCAAAAATAACGAGCGACCCGATACAATAATAATCAGTGTGTTGCGTGCCCTGGCCGTGCTGTAGATAATAAAGTAGGCTACACATAAAAACGAGATGATCACCTTCCCAGCGGAGCAGGTGGGGAAAAAAAGACGGTAAACATGTATGTCCGTCCCTATCCAAGCAGCAGCCTCAAAACTACTGCGGAATGAAATGATGGGATTTCAAAGTGTCGTCTTTCGTCTGAAAGTCACAATGAATGAACTGCCTATATTTTATGTGTCCAACAGATGGCGTAGTTTCACGTGAATTAACATGTATCATGTCTTCTATCACTTCTCCATATAAACACTCATTCGGAATGACCATTTCCCATGTAAACTCGTGGCAAAAAACATTACATCGGATGTATTTTATTCGGAAGTATTTATTCGGAATGATCACCCTTCATGTAAACGTAGCCAGTGATAGTATACAGTATGCAGACAGGAAATGGGGAAAGAGAGACAGGGATGCTTCCGCTTTTGTGTTCATCGATAGATATTTTGGTTAAAATGTAATTTGTCTCCTCCATTAATGAAGATTAGGAGTCAGGACAGTATCTCTGTTACAACCACTGCACAGGTCATTACAATGACCAGGGCGCAGCAGACATGCATAAACTGGATTTTATACTGACCTGGTGAGAGCAGGAGTGGACCTGGTGAGACGTAGGAGGGGCCCGGACAGGAGTCAAGACACAGAGCCTAGTCCTTCCACGCACCAGAATCTGGTTCTCCCAGTCCTGGCAGAGTAGATCCAGAGCAACGGTAGCTACTGGGACGTACGTCGGGACTTGATCACCTCAGCTGGGTCACCTGAGTGAGGGGTATGATGTTCGAGAGACCCGAAACCCCAATGACCTTGGGATACATCACTGAGGATACGTCCCAGGTTTTTTTTTCCCTGCTCTATTTATTAATACTGAATATATGAATACTGGTGTTGTGCGTGAACTAACAATAGCAAATCTACAAAGCTCACAATGCATTGCGAGCTTGTAGATTGCTATTTTTGGTGTGTGACACTGTGCGCACAACATAGTATATCAATGCCTTTAGGTCATTTTAAGGACCTGTCATCATCTGTCACCTGTGTGTCATTATCACAGTGATAGTAGTCTACATGTAATGTAAATAGAACGATAAGCTAGACCTGGCTTAGTTTCTCTCAGCTCAAACAGCGAAGGCTAAAATGAACTTGAGAAAGGAGCCCTGGCCTGCTGACATCTGAGAGGCTATCTTGGCAGTGGCACAACAGCTAATACAACAACATTGATTTGCAGCAGATCTGGTGAAATTAGAAACGCTGAGAGAGTATACACTACTAGACAGCTCATGCTTAATATTTATTAACATGCTGTGTCTGATGTCTGTGACAGCAGGGCTGTAGGAGTTCCTACCCACGCCAACAGAGATAAAAAAGCATCTATCTTTCCCTCCTGCTTTCCTCCTGTGTCTGTGTGATTGAATATACAGTAAAGGAGAGTTAACTTAGCATGCTTGTTTTACTGTGAAGACGGAAAGATGAATGCCTTTGTGAATGGTGGTGCATACTGCATAGCTGACATCACATTCAATGAAGAGAAAAGCAAAAGGCGTTTTCTTAGTATAAAATTAATTTAGCAAAAATGTAAATGTTGGAAAATTATCCTTGCACGAAATACTATGTCCAGGTAAAGTTAAATTATCCAGAGGTTAACTGTGTGTTAATGAAATATACATTGTTAACAAAAATATGTAATGCCTTTTGCTAAAAATAAGCTAAAATATGCCAAATTCTATCACTGTGAGAGTGTGAGTTTATTTATGTATAATTTTATTTTATTTGCATACAGGTTTGTTGTTCTTATGAGAACAACATGGATTAACTTGGCCTGCAGAAGAGATGGAATAATGATATACACACAGCAACACAACTGTTTGTTATCACACTGCTAGCCGGCCTGAATTAATGTAGGCCACCGACATGACAGAGACATGAAGGGCTGTCTATACATCTCTAGAACAGAACCACTGAAAGAATCATTATGCTGTGTATGCACCTATTCAATTGATGCGCTACCCTTCTGGAGCCAACCTTTCATTAATACTGTTGTTTTATTTGTTGTGTAGCTTTATGCCAGTATATAGAGGCTACTAAATTCAGAGATGGGGCCAGAGGAAAGTTGGCGAGTGCAGAAGAAGGTAACCCCACCCATCCTATCCCGCGTACCCCCGCCAACGCACTGCCCCTGTCCACCTCAGCTCAGCTTGTGCCCTTTTAAACCTTTAAAGACCTGACACACCCTTTCTTTCACAGCACCCTTCTTTTGTTTCACAGCACCCCTTGAGTTTTCACAGGTGTGTGTACTGCACCCCTTTGAGCCCTCCCCCTTATCTCCTCCTCTTCTACCCCCATCCCTGCTCCCTTACATCCTTCAGCAGTTACTGAACAACAAGCTGATGTTTGACAGTCACTGTCTCTTTTTTCTCATACATGCACGCCCAGTGCTACTGGGGCTGGTGTTGCTTGGTCAATGTGTATTCTCTTCCCTACACTCTGAATGACTCTCCAATCATGCCATGGTGTGTGCATCACCACTTCTGCTTCACTCTGGGTTCAAATGAACGTGATTTGGGCTTTTGTGTTGATTATTTTGTGGGTTGCTTTGTCTGTATTGCCATTGAAGCTGTCACAAAGTGCATTCGCTTTTAAGACATCTTGTAATCCCTGATCAAGTAAAGTCTTGTGATCCCACCTGATGAAGTAAAATTTTAGGATAGGTTGTTTTAATTTCTGTGGTTTTTCATCATTATCCAGAACAGGATGCAGTTGACAGCTTTATATGATGCAATACAGATCCTCTCTCTCTCTCTCTCTCTCTCTCTCTCTCTCTCTCTCTCTCTCTCTCTCTCTCTCTCTCTCTCTCTCTCTCTCTCAACAAATACGCTGACTTCCTGTTTACGCTTGAGATGTCTTGCACCTCAAACCTGCTACTGACAGGATGTCTTAAACTTTCTTTGCTCTTGCATATTTGTCTGAAGTCCCCATTCCTTCTTTCTTCCCCTTCTGATTCTCTCCTTCAGGTGAGAATTTTGAGCAGAGTCCATTACGGAGAACCTTCAAATCCAAAGTCCTAGCGCACTACCCAGAGAATGTTGAGTGGAGCCCGTTTGACCAGGATGCAGTTGGAATGGTAACATATGCAGTACATCATTAACACTTAATTATATGTTTTCGCAGTACACTCAGAACTTAAGTAAAGGTCCATTTGGGTAAATTCTTACACTTGCTGTACTAGGGCTGGGCGATATAACTTCAAATCAATATCACAATTATTATTTGGAGTTCTAATCAAGTTCTAATAAATTAACATTAGAACTCTTTTCTGTAGATTTGTTAATACAGTCGATGAACCTATAAGTAAGATTGAGACGGTTATTGGTTCTAAATTTCGGTTAATTGCCACATCCTTACTGTCTTTAGTCTTTACATTCCTACCTCTAACAGTGCACCCTGTCTTCGCCTCCCTCCCACAGCTGTGTATGCCAAAGGGTCTGTCCTTCCGGACACAAGTTGACTCTCGGGAGCCTCAGTTCCACTCCTACATTATCACCAGAGAGGACGGCTCTCGGACCTATGGCTTTGCCCTCACCTTCTTCGAGGAGGTGACCAGCAAGCAGATCTGCAGCGCGATGCAGACCCTCTACCACATGCACAATGCGGAGCAGTATGATATCTTGCACACCCCCACCTCGCCGCTAGCTCCCCAGGACCAGCGCCACGCCCTGTCCCAGCCCCGCCCCCACCCCACGCTCCACGCGTCTCCCGCCATCTCCCGCCTGCAGCGTTTCAACTCCTACGACATCAGCCGCGACACGCTGTACGTGTCCAAGTGCATATGTCTCATTGCACCCATGGCCTTCCCCCAGGCCTGCAGGAAGGTGCTGCATCAACTTCACCAAGCCGTCACCTCCCCTCAGCCACCTCCGCTGCCCCTGGAGAGCTACATCTACAACATCTTGTACGAGGTGCCCCTGCCGCCGTCGGGACGCTCCCTCAAGTTCTCGGGCGTCTACGGGCCGGTGGTCTGCCAGCGGCCGAGCACGGCCGAACTGCCGCTCTTTGAATACCACGTCGGCGAGATGTTCGACCTGCTTGGGGTGGAGAATGTCCTACAGCTGTTCACCTGCGCCTTGCTGGAGATCCAGATTCTGCTCTACTCTCAGCGTAAGTCACCGGGGCGGGGCCTGTGTGATTATCACCATGTTGGTGAAGCTAAGGTTTAAGGGTTGTCATGTTACCATGTCAGAAGAAAAGAAAAACAACCTAAAGTGATTGTTGTCACTATGATTAAGAAGGATATATCTAGTAGGAAAAGGCATTTTGAATTATTTAATCATAAGGAAAATAAACACACACAGCATGATGCAATGTAATATTGCCTGCAATCTCAGATTTATATTCAACTTTGTCACGTCACAGGTTTACAGGTGTAAAAACTGGGTCAGCTTCCAACATTTCAAGAAAGGGGTAAATAATGGGGAATATAATATGAGCAGTGTCAAATATATAGTAATTTGCATGGTCTTCTTCAACATCTGAACTGTATGTCTCTTCACACCATGGCCTGACATGTACTAAAATTATTACCAGGGTATTGATTATGGCATAAAATTTGGCATTCTGATTCTGACTTGAGAATATTGATAGAATATCTTGATAAAATTGTGACAATATTTGGGTTACAAAATTGTGGGATAAAACATTTATATAAAAATAAAAGTTTGTTGTATAGGAAACTGTACACAGTTGTTGTATCGAGCAGAACATAATATTATCTGAGGATAGGGTCACTGATACATGCTTGGGGTGCATAGTGAAACTATATAACCATCAGATTATGTAACCTATGGAGTGGTTCCATTGAAGCAGTGCACCGTGACTCAGTTTGTATAAATGCTAGTCCCTTCACCCAGCCCAGTGTGTGTGTGTGTGTGTGTGTGTGTGTGTGTGTGTGTGTGTGTGTGTGTGTGTGTGTGTGTGTGTGTGTGTGTGTGTGTGTGTGTGTGTGTGTGTGTGTGTGTGTGTGTGTGTGTGTGTGTGTGTGTGTGTGAGCTTCTGGGGTAAACAAGCCAGCTTGCAGCAGCCCGCTGTGAAAGGCCAACTGTGTTAGCGCCCATCAGTCCCTCTTTGTTTGCTGTGTGCTTCACTCTAAAATAAAAACCAATCCAGAGACTCCGGAAGTCAAATACTTTCAAAGGAGCTTTTGATTTAAAAAAAATACCATAATACAGTTATTGATACATTGTACAAGTACCTCAGATTACCATCAATATTCATGACAAGCACCTACACAACACAGGCCAGATGATACAAAAGCATACATGTATGTATATGGCTGAATAGATTAAGATTTAGAAACTTTGACAATATTTCCTACCATTCTGATCTGCATTCTTCACTGTAACATTAAAACAAATTGAGACACTTATGTCTATACTGTAGCAGTAACATGAGTATGCAGAATAGCAGGGAAATTATATTTTGGATGTGGGAGCTTGCATAGTGAGTGATTGGATCCATTACATTGACATGGAAAAGGCCAAGTGTTTACAAAATGCCAGAGGCTTGGGGGAAGCTCTTAAGGGGCAAAGCTGTGGCGTTGCTAGGAAACCCTTCCACAAGGAGGATGGCAGTGATGCAGAATGATTATTATTGGTTGGAGGTGACATCATCCCTCCCATCACCGCAGAATGTGCAAAGACTGTTGTGTAGATTTCAGCCCCAGAGATTTTCCGCCCAGAAGAGACAGGATATCGCTACGGGAAGAAAAGATGCAATGCAATCTCATACTCACTGAGGAAAGGATGCTCTGCAAAATAAGGATGACTGCGTTTTGTGCTAAAAATAGAGCTGTAATTCATATCTCAGATAGAAAAGCCCCAGGCCAGCATCGTTCCTACATAGACACGGAATACAATTGAATTAAGCATTCTGTTTTTCCCTTCTGAATGGGAACAAGACAAGCCCAGTCCACGTCAATGATTCGTGACACTATGAAACCATTGTCGAAAGTTGCGGAGAAAAGTTGCAAAAACCGGAAACCTTTTGCTCCACTAACCTTTAGGACACCATACTGCCACTTACTACTCGATAAGCCAACCTGCAACAGTGTAATTTGCAACTGTATCTTGGTTGGTTGGTCAAAATAAATTGCAAACACAAACGGAATTGATTATGGAACACACATCATAACATGTCACTCGGAGATTGGTATCGCATGCTGAGGTCAGAGCGGGATTTGTTAATAAATCGGCATAAGTGATATTGAAACGCTGGTTAATCTTTTCTCAAGTCATTCTATCCACTCCTGCTTCTCACACTGTACCTGACCAAATGGACCCATCCTTTGGTTGCACACTCGCAAAATTTAAAATAGTTAAAATAACACTGAGGACTTTGCTGCGTTGAGTGTTAGTCCACATACACAAAATGTGTGTGATTCTCTCCTTTTTCCTATGATGACAGCCTCTTATTATTTAGGCCTGGTGTGAGAGAAAACAGACTAGTTTAGTATTCTTAGAAGGTAGCCTGGTGAAGAGGGGAGTGAGAAAGAGGCCCATGCTCCCGTGGACCAGCGGAAAGCCCAATCAAGGACTTGTAGTTATTTTGGCACCATAGCAAGTAGCAACACAGCCGGCACAGTGGCTGGATATAGGCTGAGTCTTGTTGCGATAGAGGAGGAATGCAGATAAACAGGACTGGACAGAGCATAAGAAACACATGACTTTAAGGGCTCCATTAAGCAGTTCAAATAATATTACTAATCATATTACAGTTTTATGAGCTGGGGGCGTGTGGTATGTCATATTGCAATTTTGGGCATGTCAAGAAGCGCTTTCGACACCCCGTGGATTGCGCAAAACGGCCTTGAATTAGTCATGTGTGTGTTTAAGGAGTGTTTGAGACGTACCCAATCAACATGTCCGTACTATTCTCTTTACCAGTCAGCTGATGTCACATACGGAATGCGCACTTTGGGGATCGTGGTATTACATTTCTTCAGGCTGGCACCATAGAAGACATGACATGACTTTGTCACATTTGGGTTAATTATTCCTATTGCACTGCATGCTGTCACCTTTATGCCTCAAAATAATTTGTTTCTATTGAAAAACACCAGTAAAATAACGTTTATTATATTTTATTTCATTCAAGTAATGATGAAGGAATGAGTTGAATGCTGCTGCTTAATGCTGTGCCTGTGGCCCCGATGGTATATGCCTATATGGTCTTCGCTCTTAGCATTTTATTGAAGAAGATCGGGTGTGATACAGCATATGAAAGCAAACTTCCCTTGGATTATGGAGATGTTTTTATTTATTTTTAAGGTTGAGAAATGAAAGAATTATGGCCGTTTCTAATCTCAACATTTTACAAAAAAAAGACGCAAAAAGAGGCTGTTGCCATGTCTCATAGAAACAAGTAAATAGGTCTATAAAAATAAGCGCATATAACAGGGGTCTGTAACCTATTTTATATTAAGTGCCATGTTTTTATTTTCTAGATATGCCATATCCAGATTAATTTTAATGACACCACATTAAAATAAAATAACATATTTTGATTGTCCACAAATATAAAGTTCTTCCTTCTTTTTAAATATGTTCTTGCACATTGTTATAATGATCATTATATATATCCCCCTGCAGTCAGAGTTCATAGTT